>NC_135661.1:89541289-89844414 GCF_964188315.1 Podarcis muralis
CCTTTACAAAGTATTTAAAGAAACGACAAAACGAACTGGACTCCTTGGCAGGTTCTGAATAAACATTCACAAACTTTTCATTGATAACATTCAGATAGATAAATTAAGGATCTGTACAGTTTTGTAACGTGCAGAAAATAACATATGTTGATAAACCAGAGAGAGGAGCTGAGGGAAGTCTGGGGGGGGGGAGGATGGGGGGGTCATGTTTGGGGGGAGAGGGGAGGGGGAAATAGGGGGGATTTAAGGATGATATGTGGTTTTTTTAATAAAATGTGATGTTGAAATTACTAATTTTTTAAAAAAACAACCATATTGGAGTAGATGGGCTATTGGCCTCATCTGGTGGTCAGCATCTTCTGGAACCTCCAGGTTCAGAGGCAGTCTATCTGGATCCCTAGGTACTGAGAGGTATTTGTCCACTGTGAGAACAGGATTCTGGTCCTATGGACCCGCCTTAGCCTGATCCTGAAGGTTCTTCTTAATTTCTCTCTGCTTCCCATTTCTCCAAGCCGTGAATTCAGTTCTCTGGGTTTTGACACGGCTGTGATACATTTTTAAAAACTCCTCATGAAAATTCATCAGCGTTTAAGTGTGAATTTCTCCTAATCTGCACACGCTCCGATGCAATTTAGCCTCTTAAGGCACATTTTTACCAAGCAATCTTGCCTAATATAATGCACTTTTGTAGGTTATTTTCACTAACAGAGGACTAAAAGCTGTGCGTTCTTGGAAGCAGCAAAAGACATTTTGCTTTTCCAGGGGGGGTAAAGGAGTCTCTACTACAACTGCCCACTTGTCAGGGTTCTAGCCTTCTTTAAAATGTATTCGTCGTATTTGTATTTTCAATTATCTTATGTGTAAATTGCCTTGACGGTGGCTTGGAAGGCACCTTAGAGATCAATGGTAATAGTAACAATGCCATCTTTATTATTTTATCATTTATTTCATAAAATTCACACCCGGCTTCAGTGTTTAAAAACCTCAAAGTGGATTACAAAAGATAAAGCCATCACATCACCAATAAGGGGAATTAGCAACAATAATCTAAGACTTTTCAAAATGCTAAATTAACAATCAACTTAAAAGCAGATTAAAAATTGCGCCAAACTTTCTAAGCAAATGGATAGGCTTGCCTAAACGCCAATGTTTTCAGCAGCCTCTGAAAAGAGTACAGTGAAGGCGCCTGCTTGATCTCAAGTGGCAGGGAGTTCCAAAGTGTAACTGCTGCCGCGCTAAAATATCAAGTTCTGGGAAATGTGGAACAGTGCCGGTTCCATCGATCGAAGCAGCCAAGTGGGGAAAGCAATCTCGCTGGTAAACTGGTCCTCATGTGTTAAGGGCATTATATACTTACAGTAATACTATTGTTATAAGGGGGGGGGGGGATTGTTTCTTTTCCCTTATGGGGTACCCAAGAGCTCATCATATAGAGTCCTGAAGTGGGTTCCCTATCGGTAGGAGAAAATAACAGAGGCCAACCAGAGAATATTGAGAAGCAGGGCAGCTAGTAAGCTTGATCTTTATTGATCTGTTGCAACAGGAACCCCACTCACCACACAAAGGAGGGAGGAGAGAACCCAAAACATTGGTGTGCAAGCCCTGATATAGGCTCTTGAAATTGCCCACCCTGTAGCTCAAGGCCACCCCCAAAAACATCATACACACATCACAGAAGGAGGCGGTCTACAGCAGAAATCCTGTCTGCCAGGATACCTGATAGTGGTCACTGATTGCATTACCTGGGCAGCCTGGCCATTCTTTTGTGATGGTTAATCCTTTAGTTCCTGAATCCAGGTCACAGGCTCACCCTATTCATACACAAATACGCCCTTAAGACAGGATTTGCAAGCAAAAAGACAATGGGAAGGCTTTCCCCATTTGCCTCCCTCCCTGCAGAGGAATAGGTAAAGGGACCCCTGACCATTAGGTCCAGTCGTGGCCAACTCTGGGGTTGCGGCGTTCATCTTGCTTTACTGGCCGAGGGAGCCGGCGTACAGCTTCCGGGTCATGTGGCCAGCAGGACTAAGCCGCTTCTGGTGAACCAGAGCAGCGCACCGAAATGCCGTTTACCTTCCCGCCGGAGCGGTACCTATTTATCTACTTGCACTTTGATGTGCTTTTGAACTGCTAGGTTGGCAGGAGCAGGGACCGAGCAACGGGAACTCACCCCATCGCGGGGATTCGAACCGCTGACCTTCTGATCAGCAAGCCCTAGGCTCTGTGGTTCAACCCACAGCGCCACCCACGTCCAGCAACCAAATCCTAAAAGGGAATCAGGCCCAGTGTCAAAAGACATGACATTATTTGTTGTTGTTGTTGTTGTTTGCAATTGGGTTTCAGTCTGCCGTCAATTCTCATCTGCATTCAACCCTGCCAACACTGGAGTTGGATGGTGGGCAGGCGGTAATCCGGATTAATTCCTCCGGAAAATGGGTGCGGCCCCTTTGCGAGCTCCGCTTGCTGCTCCGCAATCCCATCCCCATAGATTCCTCATTCACCAACCCAGCTCCCCAGCCCACCCCACCGCCTCCCATCCTCCTCCGCCCCCCATTTCCACTCCATTCATTCTCCTCGCCTGGCGGGCTTGCTTTTTCCTTCTCCGCCCACCTCTTTAATCCTCTCTGTGTTGTGTTTGCCGGAGCGTGAACTGCCTTTTCTCTCCCGAATAGGGGGCGTGGAGTGCCAAAAATGCAGCGCTGCGCACACCGACACCCCCTTTCCTCTCCCGGCGTCGGAGCTTTCTCGTGTGGCCTCCTCCCTCCTCGGCGCGCTTTCCTCCTCCACCTCTCTGGGAAAATTACCTGGAGCAGGCAAGCAGCAGAACAGTTTTCAGACCGGATTCCTGGTTTTCTTGGGGGGGGGGGGGAGTCTTCTTCTTCTTGTTGTTGTTGTTTAGTCGTTTAGTCGTGTCCGTGTTGATATATGTTGGAAGCAAGCCAGTCAGATGGCTAGGGTATAAATAATACAAATTATTATTATTATTAATAATAATAATAGCCATACAATAATGTTGTTGTTTAGTCGTCTCCGCCTCTTCATGACCCCTGGACCAGAGCACGCCAGGCCCTCCTGTCTTCCACTGCCTCCCGCAGTTTGGTCAGACTCATGTTTGTAGCTTTGAGAACACTGTCCCACCATCTCGTCCTCTGTCCCCTTCTCCTTGTGCCCTCCATCTTTCCCAGCATCAGGGTCTTTTCCAGGGAGTCTTCTCTTCTCATGAGGTGGCCAAAGTATTGGAGTCTCAGCTTCAGGATCTGTCCTTCCAATGAGCACTCAGGGCTGATTTCCTTCAGAATGGAGAGGTTGGATCTTCTTGCAGTCCATGGGACTCTCAAGAGTCTCCTCCAGCACCAGAATTCAAAAGCATCCATTCTTCGGCGATCAGCCTTCTTTATGGTCCAGCTCTCGCTTCCATACATCACGACTGGGAAAACCATGGCTTTAAGTATATGGACCTTTGTTGGCAAGGTGATGTCTCTGCTTTTTAAGATGCTGTCTAGGTTTGTCATCGCTTTTCTGCTGGTGTTGATTTGCCAAGCGTCCTTTCCTCTTAGCACGTTTCTCCCTTGCGTCCTGAGTTCAAGTGTCTTCAAAGCCCAGGACACTTTTGGTCAAGGTTGTTCTCCAACTGGAGCACTCACAGGCCAGTGTTTCTCACTTGTTGGTGTTTATACTACATTTTTTAAGATTTCCCTTGAGAGAGTCTTTAAACCTCTTTTGTTGACCACTAGCATTACGCTTTCCCGTTTTAAGTTCGGAAGAAGAAGAGGAGGAGGAGTTTGGATTTGATATCCCGCTTTATCACTACCCGAAGGAGTCTCAAAGCGGTTAACAATCTCCTTTCCCTTCCTCCCCCACAACAAACACTCTGTGAGGTGAGTGGGGCTGAGAGACTTCAGAGAAGTGTGACTGGCCCAAGGTCACCCAGCAGCTGCATGTGGAGGAGCGGGGAAGCGAACCCGGTTCCCCAGATTATGAGTCCACTGCTCTGAACCAGTACACCACACAGGCTCTCAATAGAATATAGAATACAGTCATACCTCTTGTTACGTTTAGTTCAGGTTACATCTTTTCAGGTTGCATCCTGCGGCGACCCAGAAGTACCAGAAAGGGTTACTCCTGGGTTTCGCCACTCATGCATGTGCAGATGCGCAAAATGATGTCATGCGCAGAAGCAAGGTATCGTGACCCACGCATGTGCAGATGCGCAGACGCGGGTTGCGTTCCTCTCAAGTTGCGAACGGGGCTCCGGAATGGATCCCGTTCGCAACCAGAGGTACTACTGTAGAGTAGTTGCTTTGGAAGACGATCATCAGGCATACGCACAACCCTACTGGGTTGTCGCTAGAGCAGCGGTACTCTCCAACATTGGAGGCTTTAAAACCGAGGGTGGGTGGCCACCTGCCCAGGAATTCTTCAGCTACATCTCCTGCATTGAGGGGGGTTGGACTAGATGGCCTTTGGGGGTTCCTTCCAACTGTTTGGTATGTTTTTTTTTAATTCTAAGAAGGCAAGCGGGTGCAGGGAGTCTGAGGCTGGCACTGCCCCATTTCCCAATGAGCCGGGGCCCAGGCCTGACCGAGGCCTGGCTGGAAGTCACAGCAGGAAGTCAGAAGGGTTCTTCTTTTAATTATTATTGTCTCTCCTCCCCGCGCCCCGTATCTCTGGCAAGGCAGCCCTTCAGCTCCGCAGGCTTAAGTGGCGCTGCCAGCAGAGCGCTTTCCGCTCAATTAACCCGCAGTTGAAACTCGTGCGCCGGAGACTTCATAAAAGGAGTAAATTATCCGTGGAAGGCTGTCAGTCTCCCCTCGCCGAGGGTAATTTCGGAGCGCAGAGATGGGCCGCCCCAGCGGTAGACCCGGGCCCACCTTCTCACTCACCCATGTTTTTACATGAGTAGAATGTGTCCTTTGATTTAAAATGCATCTCTGGGTTATTTGTGGGGCATAGGAATTCATTCATTTCCCCCCAAAAAATATAGTCCGCCCCCCCACAAAGTCTGAGGGACAGTGGACCGGCCACCTGCTGAAAAAGTTTGCTGACCCCTGAACTAGGCCTAGAAATCCAAGGTTTCATATACAGTGGTACCTCGGGTTAAATACTTAATTCGTTCCGGAGGTCCGTTCTTAACCTGAAACTGTTCTTAACCTGAAGCACCACTTTAGCTAATGGGGCCTCCTGCTGCCGCTGTGCAATTTCTGTTCTCATCCTGAAGCAAAGTTCTTAACCCGAGGTACTATTTCTGGGTTAGTGGAGTCTGTAACCTGAAGTATCTGTAACCTGAAGCGTATGTAACCCGAGGTACCACTGTACAGTGGACACTCAGGTTGCGAACGTGATCCGTGCAGGATGCAGGTCCGCAACCGGCACCATTCGTAACTCGCGTCTGCACACACACGGGTTGCATTTTGGCACTTTTGCACATGCGCAAAGCGCGATTTAGTGCTTCTGCGCATGCGCGACCACAGAAACCCAGAAGTAACCCGTTCTGGTACTTCTGGGTTTTGGCGGGTCCATAACCCAAAAAAACGCAACCTAAAGCGGCTGTAACCCGAGGTATGACTACATATATATATATATATATATATATATATATATATATATATATATGAATATATATATAATATTTTAGCATCAGTGCTCCTTCCCTCCTGCCCACAGTGGAACAATGAATGCATCACACCCCTTGACAAGTGATGTACGAAATCTGTCTCCACACGCGCCACCGACCGGTGACTTTCTCACACCTTCCCCCGCCTCCTTGAGTCCGCAGGGAACATGATCGCTTCCGGGAGCCAAAGAAGTCCGCTGAGTCACCGGCGGTCATCAGGCTGAGTTGGCACGGAAGCTGAAAGCTGAGGGGGCAGCCTGCTTCAGAGCCAAGGTTCGAGGGAGCGCAGATGGAGTCAGACCAGTGAAAACAACAAGGAGGAAAGAAGAAAGAAGGAGGAATAGTGCCCCTGTATTCTGCTCTGGTCAGACCTCACCTGGAGTACTGTGTCCAGTTCTGGGCACCACAGTTCAAGAGGGACACTGACAAACTGGAACGTGTCCAGAGGAGGGCAACCAAAATGGTCAAAGGCCTGGAAACGATGCCTTATGAGGAACGGCTAAGGGAGCTGGGCATGTTTAGCCTGGAGAAGAGGAGGTTAAGGGGTGATATGATAGCCATGTTCAAATATAGAAAAGGATGTCATACAGAGGAGGGAGAAAGGTTGTTTTCTGCTGCTCCAGAGAAGCGGACACGGAGCAATGGATCCAAACTACAAGAAAGAAGATTCCACCTAAACATTAGGAAGAACTTCCTGACAGTAAGAGCTGTTCGACAGTGGAATTTGCTGCCAAGGAGTGTGGTGGAGTCTCCTTCTTTGGAGGTCTTTAAGCAGAGGCTTGACAACCATATGTCAGGAGTGCTCTGATGGTGTTTCCTGCTTGGCAGGGGGTTGGACTCGATGGCCCTTGTGGTCTATTCCAACTCTAGGATTCTATGATTCTAAGAGAAGCTGGTTTATTTGTGGTGCCACATAATTTGTAAGAGCTTCGTTGGAACTCCCTGCCTATAGATCTCAAACCATTATTGCTTAGACAAGCCTACCTAGATGCTTCGAAAGCTGAGGTCATAATAATAATATTATAATAATTTATTATTTATACCCCGCCCATCTGGCTGGGCTTCCCCAGCCACTCTGGGCGGCTTCCCAAAAAACTTTAAAATATCGTAATGCATCAAACATTAAAAGCTTCCCTAAACAGGACTGCCTTCAGATGTCTTCTGAAAGTCTGGTAGTTGTTATTCTCTTTGACATCTGGTGGGAGGGCGATCCACAGGGAGGGCGCCACCACCAAGAAGGCCCTCTGCCTGGTTCCCTGTAACGTGGCATCTCGCAGCGAGGGAACCGCCAGAAGGCCCTCGGCGCTGGACCTCAGCGTCCGGGCAGAACGATGGGGGTGGAGACGCTCCTTCAGGTATACTGGACAGAGGCTGTTTAGGGCTTTAAAGGTCAACACCAACACTTTGAATTGTGCTCAGAAACGTACTGGGAGCCAATGTAGGTCTTTCAGGACCGGTGTTATGTGGTCTCGGCGGCCGCTCCCAATCGCCAGTCTAGCTGCCACGTTCTGGATTAGTTGTAGTTTCCGGGTCACCTTCAAAGGTAGCCCCACGTAGAGCGCATTGCAGTAGTCCAAGCGGGAGATAATCAGAGCAAGAGCATGCACCACTCTGTTGAGGCAGTCTGCAGGCAGGGAGGGTCTCATCCTGCGTACCAGGTGGAGCTGGTGGACAGCCGCCCTGGACACAGAATTAACCTGCACCTCCATAAATCTGTGAGTCCAGAATGACTCCCAGGCTGCGCACCTGGTCCTTCAGGGGCACAGTTGCCCCATTCAGGACCAGGGAGTCCTCCACACCTGCCCGCTTCCTGTCCCCCAAGAACAGTCCTTCTGTCTTGTCAGGATTCAACCTCAATCTGTTAGCTGCCATCCATCCTCCAACTGCCTCCAGACACTCACACAGGTCATATTAATCTGTTCCAGTATCTTATCATGTATATGTTTTAAAGTAGGGTTGTGAATCTTTCTTGGTTTTGCAGCTTTATATTCTTGTGTACAACGTTGCGGGGGGGGCGGGTATGTTTGCAATCAAGCGGTGTATAATTTTTTATGAAATACCTACAGAATTAAATAAAATCATGAAGTTGATCTCTTGCCCCCACCCATAGCATACATATGAAAAGCAAGTGGCTTCCCCCAAAGAATTCTGGGAACCGTAGTTTGTTAAGGGTGCTGCTGGGAATTGTAGTTCTTTGTGGGGTAAACTACAGCCCCCATAATTCTTTGGGGGGGGTGCTTTAAATGCACAGTGGGTGCCATCCAAGGAAGGCGAATGCTGGGAGATTCAGGGCAGAGAAAAGAAAGTCCTTCACTCAGCACAGAGTTAAACTTTGGAACTCCCTGCCACAGGAAGTAGCGATGGCCACCAACTTTGTTGTTGTTACAACAAAAAAAATTCCTTCCAGTAGCACCTTAAAGACCAACTAAGTTAGTTCTTGGTATGAGCTTTCGTGTGCATGCACACTTCTTCAAATACACCCTGTTGTTGTTGTTGTTTGTTGTTGTTGTTGCTGTTCAGTCGTTTAGTCGTGTCCGCCTCTTCGTGACCCCCTGGACCAGAGCATGCCAGGCCCTCCTGTCTTCCACTGCCTCCCGCAGTTTGGTCAAACTCATGCTGGTCGCTTTGAGAACACTGTCCCACCATCTCATCCTCTGCCGTCCCCTTCTCCTTGTGCCCTCCATCTTTCCCAGCATCAGGGTCTTCTCCAGGGAGTCTTCTCTTCTCAGGAGGTGGCCAAAGTCTTGGAGCCTCAGCTTCAGGATCTGTCCTTCCAGTGAGCACTCAGGGCTGGTTTCCTTCAGAATGGAGAGGTTTGATCTTCTTGCAGTCCATGGGACTCTCAAGAGTCTCCTCCAGCACCATAATTCAAAAGCACAAATTCTTCGGCCATCAGCCTTCTTTATGGTCCAGCTTTCACTTCCATACATCACTACTGGGAAAACCAGAGCTTGAACTATACGGACCTTTGTCGGCAAGGTGATGTCTCTGCTGATGGCTTTAAAAGAGGGTGGGACAAATTCATGGTGGGGAGGGCTGCAGATCGCTGTCAGCCATAATGGCTGTGCTCTGTCTGCTCTAGAGAGCCAGTGTGGTGTAGTGGCTAAGAGCGGTGGACTCGTAATCTGGTGAACTGGGTTCGATTCCCTGCTCCTCCACACGCATCTGCTGGGTGACCTTGGGCCAGTCACACTTCTTTGAAGTCTCTCAGCCCCACTCACCTCACAGAGTGTTTGTTGTGGGGGAGGAAGGGAAAGGAGATGGTTAGCCGCTTTGAGACTCCTTCGGGTAGTGATAAAGCGGGATATCAAATCCAAACTCTTCTTTTTCTTCCTCTTCACATTCAGAGGCAGCAGTGCTCTGAATAGCAATTGCTGGAAACCGCAGGACAGGAGAGGCCTCTTGCGCTCAGATATTGCTTACAGGTGTTCCATAATGGGCATCTGGTTGGCCACTGTGAGAACAAGTGTCTGGTCTTG
Source organism: Podarcis muralis (assembly GCF_964188315.1). Lineage (NCBI taxonomy): Eukaryota > Metazoa > Chordata > Lepidosauria > Squamata > Lacertidae > Podarcis > Podarcis muralis. The sequence goes on from NC_135661.1 coordinate 89,550,383, forward strand.
ATGTGCCATTGGCCTTTATCCAGCAGCCAGACTCCTCTTACATTCTTGGGAGACATTTTGGACTCACTGCTGTCCATGGAGGCGCAGGTCCTTTCTGCGTCCAGGGCAGCTGTCCACCAGCTCCATCTGGTACACAGGATGAGACTCTCCCTGCCGCAGACAGTCTTGCCAGAGTGGTGCATGCTCTGGTTATCTCCTGCTTGGACTACTGCAATGCGCTCTACGTGGGGCTACCTTTGAAGGTGACCCAGAAACTTCAACTAATCCAGAATGCGGCAGCTAGACTGGGGACTGGGGGCGGCCGCCGAGACCACATAACACCAGTCCTGAAAGACCTACATTAGCTCCCAGTATGTTTCCGAGCACAATTCAAAGTGTTGGTGCTGACCTTTAAAGCCTTAAACGGCCTTGGTCCAGTTTACCTGAAGGACCGTCTCCACCCCAATCGTTCAGCCCGGACACGGAGGTCCAGTTTCAAGGGCCTTCTGGCGGTTCCCTCGCTGCGAGAAGTGAGGTTGCAGGGAACCAGGCAGAGGGCCTTCTCGGTGGTGGCACCCGCCCAGTGGAACGCCTTCCCGTCAGATGTCAAGGAAATAAACAACTGACATTTGAAGGTAGCCCTGTTTAGAGAAGTTTTTAATGTCTGATGTTTTATTGTGTTTTTAATATTCTGGTGGGAGCCACCCAGAGTGGCTAGGGAAACCTAGCCAGATGGGAGGGGTAGAAATAATAGATGATGATGAACCTCCAGTTCTAGGCGCAGTCTATCTAGACTTCTAGGTTTTGGGGTATTTGGCCATAGTTAGAACAGGATGCCGGACAAAATGGGCCATTGGCCCGGTCCTGCAATCTCTTCTGCTATTATCTCGTCTTTGGTTATGCTGACGGGCGTTTTGTCCAAATTATATGAAGGGTGCCAGGAAGGTTAAGCCCTGCAAACCTCTATAAAGCAGGGATTTCTTATAGAGTAAAATCAGTGCCAACTTCAAATGCCCCTTGCCTCAATTAAAGGCTCACGTTAATAGCTGCTATTAGAAGGACCACAGATTTGGGTAATTGGTTTAATCTGCAGATTAATCCTTTCGAGCTTGCGTTGATTAATCGTTTGGGGCTGATTTTAACGGGGTTCGCATTACGAAGGAAGGTGTTCCTTTTTTTTCTTTTTTGTAAGGAACGAAACCTTAAAAGTGGCTTTCCCCTCCAATAACGGGCAATTTAGCTCATACGTTATAAATTATCAGGCTTCCTTCATCATCTCCAGGAGGAGGGGGGGAAAGTACCTTGATTGAGGTTTCAGTAATAAGCAAGTTTATTTACATTTAATAGATTAATTAATCAGTTAAAGAGCAGGCGATTAATCAAGGAAAACCTCCTTAATCAGCCGACAGCCCTAATTATGGCAAACATTGTTTCCATAGCGTTTTTTAATTTGCGAAGGGCGTTAAAATCTCACGGGAGGTGCCCTTGCCACATGCTCCGTGGGAGATTCCCCTTCCATTCCTGGGGGGTGATGAGAGGAGATGATGCAGGAAATGTTTGCATCTCAGGATCTGAGAGGTTCCCCCCCCCCCCCCCACACACACCTCTCTTGTCACACTCGGCATGAACGCCAGGATTCAAGAGCCAGCATCTGGGAAAAAGCACAGAAAGAGCATCAGAGCTCATCTCAGTAATGTATGCTCAGGCAGGCCGGGGCGTCAAGAGCCTCCTTCCTCACTAATGCCCAGATACATTTTCCTTCCTTGCTTTTTAATTGATTTCCTTATTTGCAGACGTAGCCAAGAAAGGGAGGGATAAACTGCGGGAGGTAGTGGAGGACAGAGGTGCCTGGTGTGCTCTGGTCCATGGGGTCACGAAGAGTCGGACACAACTAAACAACAACATATGTTATGAGAATTATAAGGTCCAAGATATAAAATAAATGTTCATAAATGTACCAGACAAACACATACATAAATATATAAGCCTGGGTGGCGCTGTGGGTTAAACCACAGAGCCTAGGGCTTGCCGATCGGAAGGTTGGCGGTTCAAATCCCCACGACGGACGGGGTGAGCTCCCGTTGCTCGGTCCCTGCTCCTGCCCACCTAGCAGTTCAAAAGCACATCAAAGTGCAAGTAGATAAATAGGTACCGCTCTGGCGGGAAGGTAAACGGCGTTTCCGTGCGCTGTTCTGGTTCGCCAGAAGTGGCTCAGTCATGCTGGCCACATGACCCGGAACCTGTACATTGGCTCCCTCGGCCAGTAATAATAATAATAATAATAATAATAATAATAATAATAATAATAATAATTTATTTATACCCCGCCCTCCCCAGCCAAGGCCGGGCTCAGAGCGAGATGAGCGCTGCAACCCCAGAGTCGGCCACAACTGGACCTAATGGTCAGGGGTCCCTTTACAGGAAAACAGTTCTGAAACCATTTTGACTCTCCCAAATTGACCTCAAATGTTTCTCTGCAGTAAGGGAGGCAATTGGGGAAACCTCCCCGTTGTCTTTTTTGCTTGCAAATCCTGTCTTAAGGGCGTATCTGTGCATGAATAGGGTGAGCCTGTGACCTGGACTCAGGAATTAAAATATTTACCATCACAAAAGAATGGCCAGGCTGCCCAGGTAAAGCAGTCAGTGGCCATTATCAGGTATCCCGGCAAAGCAGGATTTCTGCTGTAGACCGCCTCCTTTCTGTGATGTATGTATGATGTATTGGGGGACTGGCCTTGAGCTACAGGGTCTAAACTTCCAAGTTGTGAATCACGACCCAGAGTTCAAGGGCCAATGGCAGAAGCCCAAATCCTGAAACTGTTCTGTGATTGGACATCATGTATCGAATCAGAATGCAGGAGATCAGAATCCTCACTCCAGACTCAAGCTCAGGCAAACACAGAGCATGGAATACATAGGTAAAGGAAAAGGGACCCCTGACCATTAGGTCCAGTCATGGCCGACTCTGGCGTTGTGGCGCTCATCTCGCTTTACTGGCCGAGGGAGCCGGCATACAACTAAGCCGCTTCTGGCGAGCCAGAGCAGCGCACGGAAACGCCGTTTACCTTCCCACCGGAGCGATACCTATTTATCTACTTGCACTGGTGTGCTTTTGAACTGCTAGGTTGGCAGGAGCAGGGACCAAGCAACGGGAGCTCACCCCATTGCGGGGATTCAAACCGCCGACCTTCTGATCGGCAAGTCCTAGGCTCTGTGGATTAACCCACAGCACCACCTGCGCCCCTTCCAACAAAGATTAAGAATACATTAAAATGTCACACATTAAAAACTTCCCTAAACAGGGCTGCCTTCAGATGTCTTCTAAAAGTCTGGTAGTTGTTGTTCTCTTTGACATCTGATAGGAGGGCATTCCACAGGGTGGGTGCCACCACCAAGAAGGCCCTCTGCCTGGTTCCCTGTAACTTGGCTTCTCACAGTGAGGGAACTGCCAGAAGGCCCTCGGAGCTGGACCTCAGTGTCCAGGCTGAACGATGGGGGTGGAGACACTCCTTCAGAGATACTGGGTGACCTTAGACACCAGACCTGCCCCCTCAGCCCACCCTACCTCGCAGGGTTGGTGTGGGGATTAAATGAGGATCGGGGAGAACGATGTTCATCACCTTGAGCTCCTTAGAGAAAAAGGTGGGTTAGAAATTCAGCGAATAAGTAATAAAATAATCTGTGCCCCTGTCTTTTGTTCCTGAAAACACATGAGGTGGGGGTTATTATTGCTTATCTGCCAGGCACTGAAAAACATTTCTACGGCTTGAAACTCTTTGACATCAAACTGTCGTTTTAAACTCTGCTTGCTGCGTTTATTGTGAATGTCATTTTCTTTTCTTCTGGAGAAACACATTGAAGTCATTCCTTTTTTAAAAAATAAAAATAAAAGGGGCCTGTCTATCTAGAAATGCTTTTAACACACCCGGGGTCCAAGCTGGCCGGGAGCCAGAATCTTGGCGACATTTCTGCTGGACCAGAATCAAACCTGGAGAGCCATACAGACAGACACAGACAAACAAACATACTCTCCCAAATCCAGGGGTTCTTTGCAGTGTGAAATTTCTAACTCCCGAAGCTCTCTGCTCCCATCCTGTATCAACAGGGCAGATCCTGTTGTTGTTTAGTCGTTTAGTCGTGTCCGACTCTTCGTGACCCCCTGGACCAGAGCACACCAGGCACTCCTGTCTTCCGCTGCCCCCCGCAGTTTTGTCAAACTCATGCTGGTAGCTTCAAGAGCACTGTCCCACCATCTCATCCTCTGTCGTCCCCTTCTCCTTGTGCCCTCCATCTTTCCCAACATCAGGGTCTTTTCCAGGGAGTCTTCTCTTCTCCTGAGGTGGCCAAAGTCTTGGAGCCTCAGTTTCAGGATCTGTCCTCCCAGTGAGCTCTCAGGGCTGAATTCCTTCAGAATGGAGAGGTTTGATCTTCTTGAAGTCCATGGGACTCTCAAGAGTCTCCTCCAGCACCAGAATTCAAGAGCATCCATTTTTCGGCGATCAGCCTTCTTGATGGTCCAGCTCTCACTTCCATACATCACTACTGGGAAAACCATGGCTTTAACTATACGGACCTTTGTTGGCAAGGTGATGTCTCTGCTTTTTAAGTTGCTATCTAGGTTTGTCATTGCTTTTCTCCCAAGAAGCTGGCGTCTTTTAATTTCGTGACTGCTGTCACCATCCGCAGTGATCATGGAGCCCAAGAAAGTAAAATCTCTCACTGCCTCCATTTCTTCCCCTTCTATTTGCCAGGAGGTGATGGGCCCAGTGGCCATGATCTTCGTTTTTTTGATGTTGAGCTTCAGACCATATCTTGCGCTCTCCTCTTTCACCCTCATTAAGAGGTTCTTTAATTCCTCCTCACTTTCGGCCATCCTGTTGTGCTTAGTTGTGATTCCTGAGTTGCAGGAGCGGGTTGGACTTGATGACCCTTGGCTACCCCTTTTAACTCTTCAATTCTGTGATTTCATGATCCCACAGGGTGTGATTGGGGGTGGGCGCCTCCCCGCACCCCAAAGTGGCACCCACTTCTATTGTTTCTCTCTATCTCTATCTCCCCCCCCCCCTCTCTCTCCCACGTCCCAACCTACATTCCCCGGCAGTTATTTTTAAGGGGAGAAAAAGAAGACGCCATTGTCTATTAAGAGAGAGGTATTTGTGCTCAAACAATAATTGCTCCCTTGTTATCTCTCTAATTGCAGCCTGTCGGCCTGAGCTGGGCACAAAGCGTCTTCCTCGGGGGTGTCATCCTGCAACGTGCCTCCAAGGAGCCCATACACACTCCCCCCCCCTCCCCTGGGACGGATCCGGTGCTGGCAGGTGCTGGAAGCGTCTGGGGGCAAGGGGGGTGAAAATGATCTGCCCCAGAATTGATTGTGTTATTATGAGAATTATAAGGTCTAAGATATAAATGTTCATAAATGCACCAGGCAAACACATACCGTACATAAATGTATATATACCATGTGTCTGAAACAGTACAGGAAAATAGTCCTGAAGCCATTTTGACTCTAACAGTGACCTCAAATATTCCTCTGCAGTTTGGATGGAAATGGGAAAAGCCTAGGTCCTTGTCTCTGTGCTCAGAAATCCTGCCTTAAGGGCACATTTTGACCTTTAAAGCTCTATGCAGCCTAAGACCCACGTACCTATGGGACCGCCTCTCCTGGTATGCCCCGCGGAGGACCTTAAGGTCCACAAATGACAACATTTTGGAGGTCCCTGGTCGCAAGGTGGCTAGATTGGTCTCAACTAGGGCCAGGGCCTTTTCAGTACTGGGCCCGACTTGGTGGAACGCTCTGTCACAAGAGACCAGGGCCCTGCGGGACTTGACATCTTTCCGCAGGGCCTGCAAGACAGAGCTGTTCCGCCTGGCCTTTGGTTTGGACTCGGTCTGACCCTTATGTTTCCCGTATGGTTTTGACTTTTAAAATGCGGCTGCATTTTAACCTGTATTTTAAATTGAGTTTTCCTCTTTTTCTCCCCCCCCCTTATTATGTTTTTGTTGTTGTTGTTGTTTAGTCGTTTAGTCGTGTCCGACTCTTCGTGACCCCATGGACCAGAGCACGCCAGGCCCTCCTGTCTTCCACAGCCTCCCGCAGTTTGGTCAAACTCATGCTGGTAAGCTCGAAAACACTATCCAACAATCTCGTCCTCTGTCGCCCCCTTCTCCTTGTGCCCTCCATCTTTCCCCACATCAGGGTCTTTTCCAGGGAGTCTTCTCTTCTCATGAGGTGGCCAAAGTCTTGGAGCCTCAGCTTCACGATCTGTCCTTCCAGTGAGCACTCAGGGCTGATTTCCTTAAGAATGGATGCGTTTGATCTTCTTGCAGTCCATGGGACTCTCAAGAGTCTCCTCCAGCACCATAATTCAAAAGCATCAATTCTTCGGCGATCAGCCTTCTTTATGGTCCAGCTCTCACTTCCATTATGTTTTTACTGAGATTTTATTGGTGTTAGCCGCCATGAGCCCAGCTCTGGCCGGGGAGGGCAGGGTATAAATAAATTATTATTATTATTATTATTATTATTATTATTATTATTATTAGAATAGGATGAGCCGGTGGCCAGGACTCAGGAATTAAGTATTTACCATCACAAAAGAATGGCCGGGCTGCCCAGGTAAAGCAATCAGTGACCATTGTCAGGTATCCTGGCAGACAGGATTTCTGCTGTGGACCGCCTCCTTCTGTGATGTATGTATGATGTTTCTGGGGGTGGTCTTGATCTACAGGGTGGCAATTTCAAAAGTCTTTATAAGGCCTTGCACACTATTTTTCTGGGTCCTCCTCCTTTCCTGTGGGTGAGGGGAGCACCCTGTTGCAACAGATCAATAAAGATCAAGCTTACTAGCTGCTTTGCTTCTCAATATTCTCTGGTTGGCCTCTGTTATTTTCTCCTACCAATAGGGAACCTATGTAAGGACCCTATAAGGGCTCTTGTGTCCCCCATAAGGGAAAAGGTGCAGTTTTTTCTTATAACAGATTGCAAATGAGATCATTTTAAGTGGGGAGAGGCTCGAAGGTGCTGGATCAGAATCTTGACGGCCCTTGACACCCAGAACCAAGCTTAAGGTTGTGCCGCCTTCAGAACAAGGTCTGGTTTTTACTCAATGGGCATTGCAGACGAAGCATCAAGAAAAGCAGGTTTTTCTATGTCATGCTTCAATTGGCCAGAAACCACCTAGAACATCATTCCAGTTCTGTGCACCCCAGATTTAAATGGAGATGGACAAGGCAGAAGTTGCACAGAGGAGGGCAACCAGGATTATCCAGGGTCTGGAAACCGAACCTTATGAGGAGCGGTTGAAGGAGCTGGGTATGTTTAGCCTGGAGAAGAGGAGACCGAGAGGAGATATGATGGCCATCTTCAAATATCTGAAGGGCTGTCACACGGGAGAAGGAGCAAGCTTGCTTTCTGCTGCTCCAGAGAGTGAGACCTGAAACAATGGATTCAAATGGCAAGAAAAGAGATAAACAAATATCAGCTCATTGTTGCAGCAGCTACCAATTAATGGTGGGGTTATCTTGACTACGCTGAGATTCCGGAACAGTCTGCCTTTGGTTCTAAACACTGCACATCCCCTCTCCAGTACTGGATCTAGACACATCAAAAAAGTGTTTCAGTTAAACGCACTGTAAATTGAAACAGGGAAAACAGGTAGAGAAAAATGGGACTCCACAGCACCATCTGGTGGCACAATGATATATCACATATAAATAGCTTTTTCTTTACAAATCTACCTGAGTCCCAGCTGTACCCTTTTCCCTAGGGATGCGGTGGCACTGTGGTCTAAGCCACTGAGCCTCTTGGGCTTGCCGATCGGAAGATCGGCGGTTCGAATCCCCATGACGGGGTGAGCTCCCGTTGCTCGGTCCCAGCTCCTGCCTACCTAGCAGTTCGAAAGCACACTAGTGCAAGTAGATATATAGGTACTGCTCCAGCGAGAAGGTAAACGGTGTATCCGTGCGCTCTACTTTCCGTCACGGTCCTCCATGCGCCAGTAGTGGTTTAGTCATGCTGGCCACATGACCCGAAAAGCTGTCTGTGGACAAACACTGGCTCCCTTGGCCTGAAAGCGAGATGAGTGCTGCAACCCCATAGTCGGCTTTGACTGGACCTAATAATAATAATAATAATAATAATAATAATAATAATAATAATAATAAATTTTATTTATACCCTCCCCAAGGCACCACCCTCCACCTCCAAAATCACTGTCCTTGCTTCGCATCCTCCACAAGTGATTTTGCCCGGCTGCAAAGTGTCCCTGAGCTCTGAGAAAGACTCTTGTTTGCATTGATGGTACCCTCTGGCGTGTGGCCCCTGAAAGGCTGCCCAGCAGGGAATTCGGCCCTCAGCCTGGAAAAGCCTCCCTGAAACTCCCCCCTCTGCTTTAAAGGGCCATCATACCATGCCATCACAAGAGTCCTGCCCCCACCCTGGCGAAATAGTGGCCCCTTCAAACGCAGACTGCCCACCCTTACTTGGAAAGGAAGAAAACCACCTGGGTGTCAGGTCCGAGCCCATTTTTGTGGCTTTTCGGTCCAGCTGCATTTTCACCAACTGCTGGTTTTGTCAGGAGGACGTCCTACACTCGAGTAGGACCCTGGCAGAGACACATGCCCAACTGGCATGTTCTCTCCCTCCTGGTCGATCGTTCAGGAGCTTCAAAAGCTTTCTTTTGAAGCTCTACCTCTCTTCTAAATCAGAACCTGTGAAGGCGGTGAAGGTCCTGTGTGAGTGCCTGGAGGCGGTTGAAGGATGGATGGCAGCTAATGGATTGAGGTTGAATCCTGACAAGACAGAAGTACTGTTTTTGCGGGACAGGAAGCGGCCTGGTGTGGAGGACTCCCTGGTCCTGAATGGGGCAACTGTGCCCCTGAAGGACCAGGTGCGCAGCCTGGGAGTCATTTTGGACTCACAGCTGTCCATGAAGGCGCAGGTCAGTTCTGTGTCCAGGGCGGCTGTCTACCAGCTCCATCTGGTACGCAGGATGAGACCCTACCTGCGCGTGGACTGTCTGGCCAGAGTGGTGGATGCTCTGGTTATCTCCTGCTTGGACTCCTGCAATGTGCTCTACGTGGGGCTACCTTTGAAGGTGACCCGGAAACTGCAATTAATCCAGAATGCGGCAGCTAGACTGTTGACTGGGATCGGCCGCCGACACCCCATAACAGCAGTCCTGAAAGATCTTCATTGGCTCCCAGTCTGTTTCCAGGCACAATTCAAAGGGTTGGTGCTGACCTTTAAAGCCCTAAATGACCTCTGCCCAGTATACCTGAAGGAACGTCTCCACCCCCATCGTTCAGCCCAGACACCGAGGTCCGGCTCCGAGGGCCTTCTGGCGGTTCCCTCATTGCAAGAAGTGAGGCTACAGGGAACCAGGCTGAAGGCCTTCTCAATGGTGGCACCCACCCTGTGGAACACCCTCCCTTCAGATGTGAAGGAAATAAGTAGCTATCTTATCTTTAAAAGTCATCTGAAGGCAGCCCTGTTTAGGGAAATTTTAAATATTTAATGCTGTATTGCTTTTAACACTTGATTGGAAGCCACCCAGAGTGGCTAGGGAAACTCAGCCAGATGGGCAGGGTATAAATTATTATTATTATTATTATTATTATTATTATTATTATTATTATTATTATTATTATTATTATTATTATTTCTTCTGCCCAAACATCACAGCGACCAATGCCAACAGACACCGGCGCACTTAGGGATCCGCAGAGTCTTCGCAGCTTTTCGTGACAGACCTCAGCAACTCAGCATTTTGGCTAATCTACTTCATTTACATATAAACACACACGGAGCACTGCAACATGGCTCCCTCTCTCTCTCTCTAGCATCAGACAGCATCAAAGAGGAAAAGGACAAAGGACAATGGTCCCACTTCACGGAACACAGGAACACAAACATCCTGTCTCCATCACTTCCCACGCGGTGGAGTCAAAACAAACACCGTCATGTGATAGACAACAATTCCATGACTGCAACCATGGAGCAGGAATTCTAACAGGTTTCTTCCTCTGGCAGTGGGGGAACCGTAAGGACTAACATCCCTCCGTCCCCAGAGCCATCACGGCAAAGACAAGCGTCATAAAGGCTGCCCAACGCTCTGCAAATTTTCAAGAGGCGATAAAAATCTACATGGGAAAAGACATGATGCGCATTGAATCGGGCCAGGATTAAATATGAGTCCGGCTGCACTGTGGGGAAGAAATTGGCTCTTTCTTGGCTAGGCATCCCTTCCCTTCCTTGCCAGAAAGGTCACCTGGAAACAAGTCTATTACAAAGATGCTGATAAATATTTTCTCTCTGGGTGCCCCAAACCTCCTCACCCCGTGCTAAGCTGCCTTGTCTTTTATAGCAAAATGCAAGCTGATGTTACTGCTAGCCAGACTCTGCTCCGATTGAGCCCTAAAGGTATAGGTAAAGGGACCCTGACCATTAGGTCCAGTCATGACTGACTCTGGGGTTGCGGCGCTCATCTCGCTTTACTGGCCGAGGGAACCGGTCTTATGTGGTCTCAGCAGCCGCTCCCAGTCACCAGTCTAGATGCCGCATTCTGGATTAATTGCAGTTTCCGGGTCACCTTCAAAGGTAGCCCCACATAGAGCGCATTGCAGTAGCCCAAGTGGGAGATAACCAGAGCATGCACCACTCTGGTGAGACAGTCCGCGGGCAGGGAGGGTCTCATCCTGCGCACCAGATGGAGCTGGTAAACAGCTGCCCTGGATACAGAATTCACCTGCGCCTCCATGGACAGCCTTGAGTCCAAAATGACTCCCAGGCTGCGCACCTGGTCCTTCAGGGGCACAGTTACCCCATTCAGGACCAGGGATTAGAAGAGCTCCTGCAGCGCTAATCACGGGAGCCAGTGGTGGCCTAGCAGTGTCGGACTAGGACCTGGGAGAGACCAGGGTTCGAATCCCCACCGGGCCAGGAAACACACTGGGTGCCGCCTCTCAGCCCGACCTCGCAGGGTTGTCGTTACGGGAATAAATGAAGATGTGGCAAAGAACCATGTGTGCCAACTTGAGCTCCCGGGAGGGAAAGGTTGGGGTACAAAGGCAGCAAATAAGCAAACCTAGCGGCCAGCCGTTTGGCCCGAATCGCGCAGCATTGCTCCCGGCGACGGGGGTTCATCAATCACGCTTAGAGCTCCTTGCAAAGCAGAGTCGGTGCGCCGGAGACGGGAGTGCATTAATCATTGGGAGCGGAGTGGCAGGTCCCCGGAGTTATTGCGCAGCGCAGGATCCTTGCAGAGGTGGAAAAAGAGAGAGAGAGAGATGGAAAGCTAAGGAGACAAGCGCCTGCAATGAGATCAATCGGCTCGAGGAAGCAGAGATGCAACAAGGCGTACGGGACTCGGGTTTTCTTCTTCCCCAGCTACAAGGAAAAAGGAGAGCAGGGTGTCTCTTTGGATCAGATCTCCAGAGCTGCATCTAATTAAATCCCTGGGATTACCCCCAGTACCAGGGACACAAAAGTGGCGTAGCGCTTCACACCTTAATAATTCAGCACCGCGCGCCCTTAAAGTAACGGTGTTACACAAGTCCTCGCTTATTCTCGTACATTAGACATGCTTGTTCCGGGATGTGAAATCCTGAAGAAGACAATGCACAACGTTGTAGACGACTCTTAAAAGTGTGTCGTGCTCTGTATGCGCGGGTGAACAGAAGTGTGTCAGAAGAGGCTGGCTGCAGGATTAGGCCAAGGGCCCGTCTAGTCCAGCAGCCACCCAGATGCCCGTTATGGGAATGCCACAAGCAGGATCGGACCCCAAAAGCCCTCTCTTCTGCTGCAGCTTCCAGAAACTGGTATTCAAAAGCATTGCTGCCTCTGAATGTGGAGGCAGGGAGCAGCCATTGTGGCTAGTAGCCATGGGCATGTTATGAGAATTATAAGGTGATATAAGTAAAAAAACAAAATCTGCTTCTTTTCCCTTATGGGGTATCCAAGAGCCCATATAGAGTCCTTTTGTAGGTTCTCTGTCGGTAGGAGAAAATAACAGAGGCCAACCAGAGAATATTGAGAAGCAAGGCAGCTAGTAAGCCTGATCTTTATTGAACTGTTGCAACAGGGTCCCCCGCTCACCCCATGCAGGAGGGAGGAGGAGCCCAGAATGATGGTGTGCAAGCTATTATATAGACTTTTGAAATTATCTACCCTGTAGCCTAAGACCACCCCCAGAAACATCATACATACATCACAGAAGGAGGCAGTCTACAGCAGAAATCATTCTTTGCCGGGATACCTGACAATGGTCACTGGTTGCTTTACCTGGGCATCCTGGCCATTCTTTTGCGATGGTTAATAGTTTAGTTCCTGAATGCAGGTCACAGGTTCACCCTATTCATACACAAATGTGCCCTTAAGGCAGGATTTGTAAGCAAAAAGACAATGGAAAGGCTTTCCCCATTTGCCTCCCTTTACTGCAGAGGAATATTTGAGGTCATTGGAAGAGTCAAAATGGCTTTAGGATTGCTCTCCTGTACTATTTCAGATGCATGGTTCATATATTTAGATATGTGTGCATTTATGAATCTATCTATCTATGAATATTTGTTCTATATCTGAGACCTTAAAATTCTTATAACAGGTTTTAAGGGAAGCTTTTAATGTTTGATGCATTACTGTATTTTAATATTTTGTTGGAAGCTGCCCAGAGTGGCTGGGGAAGCCCAGCCAGATGGGCAGGGTATAAATTATAAAAAAATTATTATTATTATTAGCATCATCATCATCATCTTATAATGAGATAATGCAGGAAGACCTGGGCTGCAAGTTAATGAAAGGACAGGCAGCCCCTGGGCTCCCCCAAACATTCCTCAAATCTCCCCAGGATAACCCAGCATAAAAGGTAAAGGTACCCCTGCCCGTACGGGCCAGTCGTGTCCGACTCTAGGGTTGTGCACTCATCTCACTCAAGAGGCCGGGAGCCAGCGCTGTCCGGAGACACTTCCGGGTCACGTGGCCAGCGTGACAAAGCTGCATCTGGCGAGCCAGCGCAGCACACGGAACGCCGTTTACCTTCCCGCTTGTAAGCGGTCCCTATTTATCTACTTGCACTTTGATGTGCTTTCGAACTGCTAGGTTGGCAGGCGCTGGGACCAAACGACGGGAGCTCACCCCACCGCGGGGATTCGAACCGCTGACCTTTCGATCGGCAAGTCTTGGCGCTGAGGCTTTAACCCACAGCGCCACCCGCGTCCCTTTTATAACCCAGCATACTGTATCACAAACAATGCACTAGGTCCTAGTTGCAACATCCTAGATCTTGGTGCCCAGTACAGTCATATCTCAGGTTGAATGTGCTTCAGGTTGAGCACTTTCAGGTTGCACTCCACGGCAACCCGGAAGTAAAGGTAAAGGTAAAGAGACCCCTGACCATTAGGTCCAGTCGTGGCCGACTCTGGGGTTGTGGCGCTCATCTCGCTTTACTGGCCAAGGGAGCCGGCGTACAGCTTCCGGGTCATGTGGCCAGCAGGACTAAGCCCCTTCTGGCGAACCAGAGCAGCGCACGGAAACACTGTTTACCTTCCCGCTGGAGTGGTACCTATTTATCTACTTGCACTTTGACGTGCTTTCGAACTGCTAGGTTGGCAGGAGCAGGGACCGAGCAACGGAAGCTCACCCTGTCGTGGGGATTCAAACCGGCAAGCCCTAGGCTCTGTGGTTTAACCCACAGCGCCACCCACGTTCCTCCAACCCGGAAGTAATGGAGCGTGTTACTTCCGGGTTTCGCCACTCGTGCATGTGCAGACGCTCAAAATGACAACATGCGCATGCGCGGAAGTGGCAAAACGCGACCTGCGCAGACAGGTCTTACGTCCTATTCAGGATGCGAACAGGGCTCCGGAACGGATCCCGTTCGCATCCCAAGGTACCACTGTACAACAGAACAGGTTGCGCTGCCCTAAATCCGCCTCCGATCCTTTTGATTTCCATGCTCTCCTCTCCTGCCTGGGTTCAGAGGGAGATCCACAGTCTCTTTCTCACCCTGGGTCTAATTGAAAGCTGTCCCGGGTTGACGCTGCGGTGCCAGTTCCGTCAATCGTCTCTGCCGCCCTTCTTCCTCGGTGACCTACTTTGGTTGGTGTTGACAACAACCAAGCACAGAGAAGCCAGCTGTGGATTGCCACACTCAGCAGAATGTCAGCCTGGGAGAAAGGCACAGACATTGAGGGAGAGATGGACAGGGGCGGGGAGAACCAGATTCTGTCAATTTATTCAAGGAAAAGAGCCTGGATGCATCTTCACTGTAATTAGGAAGGGGCTGTGTTATGGAAATTACGGGGGGGGGCACATCTTTAAAGTTGTTAAATGTCACAAATATTATGCCTGAATGTATCCTTTCAACTCAGGGAAGTCACCTAGCTTTAAAAATCATATAAAATCAGCTCCTTTGCCAGTTTCCTCCATTCCAAAGCTATTTTGCCCTTGAAAAGGGACTCCAGGAAGTTCCCAGAGGTGACAATTGCTGGGCTCATTATTAGCCAAGGGAAGCCAGATCTCATCACCTGACTCGCCTCAGGCTCCAGACATGCAAAGGAAGTTCCATTGTACTTTTGGGTGGTGGGTTGTTGTTGTTGCTTAGTCGTTTAGTCGTGTCCGACTCTTCATGACCCCATGGACCAGAGCACGCCAGGGTGGTGGGTACTTAAGACATATTTGCCTATGCTCATCTTATAGCTGGGTCTTGCCCTGCCATGTCTGCTTATGCTAATATTGTCTGGACATGTTTGCCAAGGTTAAACTAGTGTAACCCCTGTCTAAAGGTAAAGGGACCCCTGACCGTTAGGTTCAGTTGTGACCGACTCTGGGGTTGCGGCGCTCATCTCGCTTTATTGGCCAAGGGAGCCGGCGTACAGCTTCCGGGTCATGTGGCCAGCATGACTAAGCCGCTTCTGGAGAACCAGAGCAGTGCACGGAAACGCCATTTACCTTCCCGCCAGAGCAGTACCTATTTATCTATTTGCACTTGGAGGTGCTTTTGAACTGCTAGGTTGGCAGGAGCAGGGACCGAGCAACGGGAGCTCACCCCTTCGCGGGGATTCGAACCGCCGACCTTCTGATCGGCAAGTCCTAGGCTCTGTGGTTTAACCCACTGCCCCTCCTACGTTCCTTAACCCCTGTCTACCCCTCCCCTTTTGTGACATATCAGTGATGTATCAATGATGCTGTACGAACTGTATTCTGGGATATGGTGGGAAAGTTTTAAAAGTCCTTGTCACCCCATCCGCGGGGTTGAAAATTCCTCTTTGAACCTGTTGCGCAGTAAACTTTGGTCTACAGCTATTTGCTCTGGTTGGTGGCTGCACTCCTTCCTTTATTCCGCAGGGACCCGCGGGCTCTGCCCGACCAGCTGGGGGACTGAGCAGCCTTGCACCTAGATTTTTCCATAACAGGCTGTATATCATGTTGTTGTTGTTTAGTCGTTTAGTCGTGTCCGACTCTTCGTGACCCCCTGGACCAGAGCTCACCAGGCACTCCTGTCTTCCACTTCCACTTCCACTTGGTCAAACTCATGCTGGTAGCTTCGAGAACACTGTCCCACCATCTCGTCCTCTGTCGTCCCCTTCTCCTTGTGCCCTCCATCTTTCCCAACATCAGGGCCTTTTCCAGGGAGTCTTCTCTTCTCATGAGGTGGCCAAAGTCTTGGAGCCTCAGCTTCACGATCTGTCCTTCCAGTGAGCACTCAGGGCTGATTTCCTTCAGAATGGAGAGGTTATATCATAGAATTCTAGAGTTGGAAGGGCCCTTAATCCAGCCCCCTGTAAGGCATGAATATGCAGCTGTCCCGTACGGAGATCGAACCTGCAACCTTGGCGTTATCCAGTTGGCTCTAACCAACTGAGCTTGTTCCTGTTAAAGCGCAGTGTGGTCAGAACTTAAACCTGGACTTCCTTTGAGTCGGGAGGACTGAGCCAGGGGGCACCCCATTTGCAGAGGGTGCTTCTGAGCATGCGCAATGTTTTTTCTGCCTCACCACAGCCTCCTCACAATACATCTGGATTAAAAGCTCTAATAAACAGTAGATTTAATACATATTTTTAAATGCCGCTATATCTGAATTGCCTCCGTTATACCCAATTGCAATTCAATGTATTCCTGTTGTGTTTTATGATTTTCCTGATATTGTAAGTGAGCCGGAACTGGTCTGTGACCGTAATAATAAAATTCATTCGTTCATTCATAGAGGAGGCAGCTATGCTTCTGAGTTGCTGGAAACCGAAGAGGAGAGTGTGGGATACGAAACACAAGAGCAGTCAAGTACAACCTTCCTAGAGTGAACATGTTTACACATGGGGAGGAATGTTTGACCAGCCAGCAGGTAAGCTTCCTGTTTCCTTCTGGGCTGGGACAGACTTCCTCTGCATGGGACTAGGGTTGGGCATGGCCTCACCTGTGCAGGTAACGACAAAAGCACAGGGCATGGCAGCCATCTCTCTCTCTCTCTTTGACTACATGCATCGAAGAAGCAACATCTGCTTAGCCAAAGATGCTCTCTTGGCAAGAGAGGACAGAGGGATTGTCTCCTTCTCTTCTCTCTTCTCTCTTCTCTCTCTTCTCATGAGGTGGCCAAAGTCTTGGAGCCTCAGCTTCAGGATCTGTCCTTCCAGTGAGCACTCAGGGCTGATTTCCTTCAGAATGGAGAGGTTGGCTCTTCTTGCAGTCCATGGGATTCTCAAGAGTTTCCTCCAGCACCAGAATTCAAAAGTCTCCTCCAGCAACATAATTCACTCTTCTTAAAGGTATAGGGACCCCTGACCATTAGGTCCAGTCATGGCCGACTCTGGGGTTGCGGCACTCATCTCGCTTTATCGGCCGAGGGAGCCGGCGTACAGCTTCTGAGTCATGTGGCCAGCATGACTAAGCCGCTTCTGCTGAACCAGAGCAGCGCACGGAAACGCCGTTTACCTTCCCGCTGGAGTGGTACCTATTTACCTACTTGCACTTTGACGTGCTTTTGAACTGCTAGGTGGGCAGGAGCAGGGACCGAGCAACGGGAGCTCACCCCGTCGCGGGGATTCGAACCGCCGACCTTCTGATTGGCAAGTGGTTTAATCCACAGCGCCACCCGTGTCCCTCTTCTTAGGTGGTCTTATTTTTGAGCAAAGGAGCATGGCCCCCTGGCAGAATCTCTGTCACTTTGCATGCATAGAATCAGAGAACTGTGGTGCTGGAGGGGGACTCCTGGGGTCATCTATTCCCACCCCCTGCAAGGCAGGAATCTCAACTCAAGAATCCCTGACGGATGCAAAAGGTAGAAGGCAGCTTCTGCGGTTAATTACAGGGGGTCTACTCTGAGCAGGACTAGCGCTGAATAGAATCCCAAGGCCTTTTCCTCCACCTCGCCCCCTGCTTGCCAGACTCTCCTCCCTTCCTCTCAACAGTCATGTGGGTCTCTCTCTCTCCCCTTCTCATCCCCCCCCCCATCAAATGCCCCTTCTCTGCCGTTCCGCTAATGTCAGCTTGTGCCTCGCGGACCCCTCACATCGCTGCGGCTGTCGGCGCTGACCTTTTCCGCCATGCAAAGCACTGAGGGCTCTTGCTGACTTTTGCACCAGCCTTGTCACAGCCACACCCTCTGGGTGAGGGGAGAAGTGGGGCTGTGGGGGGGTGATGGAGGGGAGGGATGAGTCAGCGACAGGCTTCCCCAGCCTCTTTTTGGGGCAGCGGGAGAAGGAGAGCATTTGTCTATGTCGAGGCAGCGGCTTACACAGTGCGCAGCGGCCGTGGGAAAGGCAAATTCCATGCTAGGGATCATTAGGGAAGGCATTGAAAATAAAACAGCCTGTGTTGTTGTTTAGTCGTTTAGTCGTGTCCACCTCTTTGTGACCCCCTGGACCAGAGCACACCAAGCACTCCTGTCTTCTCCTGTCTTTGCTCCACCACAGCTGCAATTAGATGGATTTCCCCCCTAAACTGATTTTTGAATTCTGAATTTATGGTTATTCACGTTTTATACTGTATTTTATGCTGTTTTTTGTTGCATCAATTAAGTGTTTTAAATTTGCTGTTGGCCACCCTGAGCCTGGTTTTCTGAACTGGGAAGGGCGGGGTACAAATAAAATTTTATTATTATTATTATTATTATTATTATTATTATTATTATTATTATTATATTGGTGCCCACTGGAATATGACAACCCATGTGCAGTAGTCCAGGTCCAACAATTTAGGCATGAGCCATTAAAGTAGACTAAAGTGCAACAAATCCAAATTTGGCCTTTGTGACTCCTGGCCCTCGCAGACAGAAGACACAGATCTGCCCCCTGCCCCCTTTTTCTTTGGCTCATAAGATGAGTTCCCTGAATGAACCTCCATCTACCAACCTCACAGAAGCCAAGGTCTGCAAAATCACGCAAGAGCCCTTTTCGCGACTTGGCAAAATCCTCCCGGGAGGCCGCTGAGCTGCAGGGTTTGTCAGCCTGCATCAGCCTTCAGATGCCTTCTGCTCCCCGCTGGGACAACATCCTCTTCCACCTGCTTCGGCAGGAGAGAGCAACAACAGGGCAAGACTCGCTCGGAGCTCTCCAAGGTCCTGTTTCACCAGGCCTCTGCAAGGGAGCTTAGGAAAATAAGAACGTGAGAAGAGCCTTGTGCTGGTTCCAGGGGGGTTACCGTGCGGCATGGTCCGTGTCCGGCCCAAGGCTGAAGCGGGGTCCAAGGCAAGGAGTCGGGTGAGGTCAGGAACTCTGGCAGAAGAGCAGGACAGGGTGCAGGCAGGAACAGGCTACCAACAACATTGCTCCCGCAACCTGGGACTGGGGCTGGCCGGCTTTTATCTGCCGCGAGGCACAGGGTGGCCCCAATCCTCAGGTGACTCGCCTCTCCTGGCCCGGAGGCAAGCACTCCTCCTGCGGGAACTTAGTTCCCTCCGCCTCTCTGCCCTGAGCCTCTGCAGCTCAGGAGAGGCTGGAGGGTTACTGGACCCAGAGGCAACCTCAGCTTCCTCTGATGGGGCTGAGAGTGGAGCACCTGCAGGCAGTGGGTCCTCCATCACCTCAGGAGCCAGAGCAGACTCAGCTGGTGCCTGCACCTGAGGATCCAGCACAGGTGAGGACCCTTCAGGTTCAAGCCGCAGCCCCGGATCAGCTGGTTCTGGAGGCGGGGACTCCTGTGCAGGCTGGGATTCCTCAGGTTCAGCCTCTGAATCCTATTCCCAGGCCATCACAAGCCTTCAGGATCAGGCCAGTGGCCCAGCCAGTCCAGCCAGATGGGCCAATGGGAAGCCCACATGCAGGACTCGAACACAGGACCACTCCCGCCTCATTTGCCCGTAATGGGAAGCTTTTACTCTTTGCTGTTTCGTTATGCTTTCCTACCTACGGTTGGAAGCCGCCCAAAGAGCGGCTGGCCAACCCAGTCAGATGGGTGAGGGTACAAAACATAAAGCATCAGAATCACAGAATTTTAGAGCTGGGAGACACCACGAGGGTCATCTAGTCCAACCCCCTGCAAAGCAGGAATCTTTTCGTCCGACGTGGGGGCTCAAACCCACGACCCTGAGATTAAGAGCCTCGTGCTCTACCGACTGAGCTATTAGTAATAATAATAACCCTCATCTAAAGCCATCCAAGTTGCTGGCCATCACTATCTACTGTGGCAGTGACTTCCACAGTCTAACTATGTGCCCAAAACTCTTTCCTCGGAGGGGAGTTGTTCCATTTCCTCCTGGTTACCCTTTCCTGGACTTTTCCCAACCTCTGCCCTCCGCAAGGGGGCTTGAAGCTGAACTGCAGGCCCTATGGCTTGAGCTCACGTCTCTGCCCTAGATTTTCCTTTGCCTCCACCAGCTGCTACCTCTCGCTTCTCCTGAGACCTTCAACTACCCCTGATTTAAGAGCTGCGAGACCTCGGGGGCAGATATTTCTAGCTCCCGATCTTTATCCGAGGAGAGGACGGGGAGTGACAGCTGCATCTTTGCGAAGCTGTGAACGGCGTAGAATACCTGGCCTAGTTCTGGCACTCTGCGCATGGCTCCAAGCCACCATCAGGGAGCAGTGAACAGGCTGAAACCGATCCCCACCGGGCTCAGTCTCACACTTGGAGTGGGTTTTTCTTGCGGGGGGGGGCGGCATTGTCTGACAACAGAAATCTCTGAGGCCTGTCTGTCACAAAGGCTGGAATCAGGTCTAGGACAAGCTTTGTGTGAGTCACGCCGACTCTTGCCTTGCAAAGTCAGCTGAAGGTCTCTCTGATTTACACTAAATTGGTACTCCACCTCCTAGCTCTTGTGGAGACCCTGACCCAGAAAAAAAAGGGTGTTTTTCCTCTGCTTTCGGTGTGAAAACAGCCCTTTCCACCACCCCCTCTCCTTCCTGGGGAACAGGCTCTTACTCTGAGCCAGGACTCAGCAGGCATTGCTTTCCTGGGCCACTGGGCCTCTGAGCATGTGCAGAGTGTTTTCCCTCTAGACCTATGTAATTCACAACCGGTCTCAAGCCCCTCACCTGCATGACTGGTGATGGTCTACCTGTCAGAGCAGCTAGCCAGCAATTCAGGTAGGATTCTGGGATGCCTGTTTACAGTTCGTCCCATAAACATCTAGCCCAGCATCCTATTCTTGCAGCGGCCAATAGAATCGAGGAGTTGGGATAGACTGTCTCTGAACCTGGAGGTTCCATAAGAACACAAGAAGTAAGGAAGGAAGTAAATTTTTATTTATACCCCACCTTCCCCAGCCAAGACCAGGCTCTGGGCGGCTAACATCAAATATCAAATACATTAGAACACAATCAAACAATTGATTAAAATACAGCTTAAAAATTAGAATCAGGATAAAATTAAATGACTGCCCATGGATTACAACCATGGGGGCCGGGAACCTCAAGTATTCATCAGGGCGAGCTATCCATGTTGGTCCCATAAAGCTATCCATGTTGGTCCCTGACCATTAGGTCCAGTCGTGGCCGACTCTGGGGTTGCGGTGCTCATCTCGCTTTATTGGCCGAGGGAGCCGGCGTACAGCTTCCGGGTCATGTGGCCAGCATGACTAAGCCGCTTCTGGCGAACCAGAGCAGCGCACGGAAACGCCGTTTACCTTCCCGCCAGAGCGGTACCTATTTATCTACTTGCACTTTGATGTGCTTTCGAACTGCTTTCAAGGAGCAGGGACCGAGCAACGGGAGCTCACTCCGTCGCGGGGATTCAAACTGCCAACCAAGTCCTAGGCTCTGTGGTTTAACCCCCAGCGCCACCCACATCCCTTTACACATGTTGGTCCCATATGAGCCAATAAAAAGGCCAAAGAGATAACTTACAGAGTCCCATAGAGGCAGTCAAACTGGGCCAGGACCGAAAGCCAGGCAGAACAGCTCCATCTTGCAGGCCCTATGGAAGGATGTCAAGTCCCGCAGGGCCCTGGCCTCCTGCGATAAGAGCATTCCACCAGGCTGGGGCCAAAGCCGAAAAGGCCCTGCCCTGGTTGATGCCAGTTTAACCTCCTTGGGGCCCGGGACCTCCAAGATATTATTATTTGCGGACCGTAAGGTCCTCCGCAGGGCATACCAGTGTAGCACCCTGCTTGTGGTTAACGCTTAGCTGGAATGAAATATTCAACGCAGCAATAGAGAAATTAAAATAATAATTTATTTGTCAGACAAATAAATGAGAGGCACAGTGGTATATGGTTACCAAGCTCTGGCCTGGCCTCCTGCCATTATGGCCAGCACTTATATTCCCTTAATCCAGCCCCCTTTGCTCCTCCTGTGGCTGCATCTGTCCAATCAGCCTGGTTGAAATTCCTATTGGCTGCCTGCTATATCCAATCCTAAAAGATACACCCATATCCTCCTGTCCTTATATGGAACACAAAGAGCTATATATTGTTACATCTATAAATGACAAATAAGTAGTAATATATCTTACATGTGTCTCAACAAGGAATCTTAATTACCAGCTCACCTCTTGCCCTCCTTGCCCTATTGCCTTCTAAAACAAATGGTTAATCTTAAATTTTTATCTTAAACATATGTCAAGGATCTTGAGTTCACATCAACATTGAAAGATCTCCTTCATTTGAAGGTTTCTAAACAAATGCCTGACAACTATATATCAGGAGTGCTCGATGGCGTCTCCTGTCTGGCAGGGGGGCTAGGCTGGTGGCTGACTTAATTTCAGGATAAATACAACTCTTACAACTATATGAAATAAGAATCTAGCATTTCTTAAATCCTTTGCATAATTACATTTAAGCCAATATATTTAATACATAACATAGGTAGCCTTTTAAAAGGAATAAGGCCTTTGTAAAGTAAAAAAGGAACTCAGTAAAAAACAGCTTCAAAAGAAGCCTCTTCAGTTTACACCCCCCCTTCAGCCAGCTGCTTTTCCCATTAGCTCTTCCCAACATTTATTGCCCTTTAACTCTCTCAGTTTAAGAAAGAAACAGCTTTAGAAAAGACTTCCCAAAAATGCTCTCTTTCTGCCAGCTAGATGCTTCTCCGTTGCTCTTGGCCTTTTTAACCTTAGGAAGAAGATCTGGCTCATTTTACTGGGAGGCACATTGGTATTATTTTACTATTTACTCATTCCTAATTATGTTTATCTCTGCTTTTTTTTATCTTCTGTAACATGTAGGGTCAGTGTCCTCGCTCTCAGCCTGTAATTCCCCCTTTTACGACTTTGAGAATTGTTTTCTGCTATAAATCAAGGGGCCCCTTGTCTAGGAGGAAAACATTGCCAAGGTTCTCTAAGCAGCAGGTCTTCTGCCTGGCATGAAACTTTTGAAAATCTTTAAGCTCTCTTTAATATACAAGCCCTGATCAAACATTAATAAAATGCAGGCTTATGATTAGATGCCTCACCAGGAGAGGCGGTCCTGTAGGTACGAGGGTCCTAGGCCGTATAGGGCTTTAAAGATCAAAACCAGCACCTTAAACCTGACCCTGAATAAAATTCCATCTCCTTGGCAAAGCCATATACAGAAATTTGAGCGCTGGGAGAAATTTGCATCGATCTGCAGGCGATGTTTTCGCGAGGACTTTAGAAGATCCGCAAAGAGATGCGGAAACGTGGAGAAATAGTGGGGAAATGAGAAACCCAAATTGGCAGACTTGCCCCTCGCGTGCCGTTATTGCAAGTTTTCCATGCAGTAAACAGCACCTTTAGGGGAATTGGCGTGGGTTGGTCTTGGACATACCATTTTTCAGCAAGAAAATGATGCTTTTTTAAAAAATATATATATATATTTATTCAGGTTTTACAAAAAGAAAACATAGGTTTACAGAATTGAGAAAGTTATAACAAAGATTAACAAACTAAAAAACTAAATTATAACAAAGATTAACAAACTAAAAAACACACATAGAAAAAAAGAATAAAAAAATACAAAAAACGAAAGACACGTAGCTAAAAAGAAGAAATTTAAAAAAGAAAATATGTCCATTTTTCAATATCTTTGGGCTCATTTACTTGTTTCCTTGACCTCCTCACACCTCCCCTTTTTGTATTCCCATTTACAAAAACATTTCAGCAAATCCTTACCCTCTTCCATTTATCTTTACTCTATATCTTAGCCTATTATAACTGTATATTTTCATCCGTTATCCATCCGTATTTGCATATTCTTATTAATCTTATAACCAATACCACTTATTTTCAATCCAACATCATTTTAACATTCATTAATTTTACAGTATTTCTGCAAGTAGTCTTTAAATTTATTCCAATCTTCTTCCACCGACTCATCTCCCTGGTCTCGGATTCTGCCAGTCATTTCTGCCAATTCCATATAGTCCATCACCTTCATCTGCCACTCTTCCAGTGTGGGTAAATCTTGTGTCTTCCAATACTTTGCAATCAGTATTCTTGCTGCTGTTGTTGCAAAGAAAATGATGCTTTGTGGGTGGGGAGTGATACCAATTTTCTGTTATTTTTATTATATTGAACTTTTATTAGATTTCAGAAATTTTAGCAAATCCAACTTCAACTTTAATACATATTTCCCTTAACAGTTTGACTTCCCTCCCTCTCTTATGTATCATACATAAATCTCACGCCTACTGCATTTACTCTGTTACAATTGTTGTCGTTTCCTCTGCTTAAATTTTGAATCCTGCTCAGAGCTTCCTTTGGCTACAATCCTTCCTCAGATAGTCCAAAGGGGGTTTCCTCTCTTCAATAAAAAAAAGCTCATCGTTTGATCTCTTACTCTTGCTGTCAATTTCCCCATTTCCCCCATAGTCCATTAATTTTAAGATCCATTCTTCCTTGGTTGCAACTTCTCCTTCCTCCCATTTCTGTGCATATAAGATTCTGGCTGCTGTTGTTGCGTACATAAATAGTTTGATCATCGTTTTTGGGACATTCGCCCCTATTTCCCCCCAAACATATTAAGGAGCGATAGCAGTTCTGACCCAGCTTTGGGGGCAAGCAGAACTTGGCTGTTGTCTTTGTCCATGGAGTTTTCTTGGCAGGGATACTGGAGTGGCTTGCTGGTTCCTCCTCCAAGTGGATCATGTTTGGTCAAAACTCTCCACTATGACCTGTCCGTCTTGGGTGGCCCTGCATGGCATAGCTCATAGCTTCTCTGAGTTATTCAAGTCCCTTTGCCACGGCAAGGCAGTGATAAAGAAGGCTGATTGCCGAAGAATGGATGCTTTTGAATTTTGGTGCTGGAGGAGACTCTTGAGAGTCCCATGGACTGCAAGAAGAAGAAACCTCTGAATTCTGAAGGAAATCAGCTCTGAGTGCTCCCTGGAAGGACAGATCTTGAAGCTGAGGCTCCAAGACTTTGGCCACCTCATGAGAAGAGAAGACTCCCTGGAAAAGACCCTGATGTTGGGAAAGATGGAGGGCACAAGCAGTGGCGTAGCGTGGGGGATGCCAGGGGTGCCGGCCGCACCGGGCGCAACATCTGGGGGGGCGCGAGTCCAGAGGGCCCAGCCCTGTCGTGCCCTCGGCCCGCCCCTATTGTCAGAGCGGCCGGCCAGCCTCCACCTGCTCCTACCTTGCCCACCCAAGGACTGCGGCAGCGCCCGCCGCCGTGGCCACCTACCCCCGCCTCGCCCATTGGCTTGCCTCCATCGGCCCCGCCTCTCTCCGATGGCCGCGGGGGTGTCCTGCTCGGCGCCGGCGCCTTTTTTCAGGAGGTAGGGAGGCTGGACGGGGAGGTAGGGTCGGAAGCGGGCAGAGAAGGAGGGGAGCTCGTAGCCAAAAGGGCTGCGCCAGCCGGCAAAGGACCGGGGAAAGTTTGGAGAGGAGAAACGCACCGTCATGATTTCCCGGTGGAAGCGGCAGGATTAGGGATGGCGAAGCACGGATTTCGCTGGGTGAGAGCTTCGGGGATCGATCGGCGGAAATGGGAATCAATTGGAATATGAGAAAGAGAGAGAGAGAGGGACCATCATTCATAGGCATAGATTTGTAGGGTTAGGGGGCGCAAATCCACGGGTTAGGGGGCGCAAATTACTTGCCTTGCCCCGGGTTAGGGGGCTGACAACCCATGCTACGCCGCTGTGCACAAGGAGAAGGGGACGACAGAGGACGAGATGGTGGGACAGTGTTCTCGAAGCTACCAACATGAGTTTGACCAAACTGCGGGAGGCAGTGGAGGACAGGAGGGCCTGGCGTGCTCTGGTCCAGGGGGTCACGAAGAGGCGGACACCACTAAACGACTAAACAAGAACAACAACAGAACTTGGCTGCTTTCGGTTGAGAAAGAGATGCCTTCTGCTATAACATGGATCGCATGGAAATGCAATCAATAACCCACGATGCTCCCCTCTTCTTCTTTATTTATCTTATTTCCTTCTTATCATATCTCTGCGCACGATAAGAAAGCAAAGGAACGGAGATTAACATTTTGGCTCGATCCGCTGCGCATTAATTACCATTTTCGTTTCCGAAGCATTTATTTGTGAAAGCGCAACGCTAATTCGTGCTACGTTTGTGTTCCGGGTCTGCGCTGATGCTGCCCAGAGCTCTTGTCCTCGTCTCTTTTTCCTTCTGCAATTTCCTCCCCCTTGTAATTTTCAAACTTTGATAAAAAATCATATGTGCAGGAGGGCCAGAATTAGCTCCCCCCCCCCCCCGTGACTTTGAAGAAGGAGTGGCGAGCGACAGCCGCTTAACAGAGATGGGGATGAAGGCTACCACAAGTGGTAAATGGCTACCGGAAGGAATTGTCCACTCTGACCTCTCTGTTGTGATAGGAATTTTGAGGTCTTAAGGTAAAGGTAAAGGGACCCCTGACCATTAGGTCCAGTCGTGGCCGACTCTGGGGTTGCGGCGCTCATCTCGCTTTATTGGCCAAGGGAGCCGGCATGCAGCTTCCGGGTCATGTGGCCAGCATGACTAAGCCGCTTCTGGTGAACCAGAGCAGTGCACGGAAACGCCGTTTACCTTCCCGCCGGCGCAGTACCTATTTATCTACTTGCACTTTGAGGTGCTTTCAAACTGCTAGGTTGGCAGGAGCAGGGACTGAGCAACAGGAGCTCATCCCATCACAGGGGTTCGAACCGCCAACCTTCTGATCAGCAAGTCCTAGGCTCTGTGGTTTAACCCACAGCGCCACCTGTGTCCCTCTTTGAGGTCTTAGTTATATGTTAAATGTTCATAAGTGTACCAACCAAGCACGTACATAGATCAGCACAGGAAGACCGACCTGAAACCATTTTTGCTTCCCAAACTGACCAAATGTTTTCTCTGCAAGGTCAAAGGAAAATGGAAAAGACTCCCCATTGTCTTTTCCTTCATAAAATCCTGTCTTAAGGGTATGTCTGTGTTTGAATAGGGTGTGAGCCTGTGACCTGGCTCAGGAACTAAGTATTTATCATTACAAAAGACTGGCCAGGCTCCCCAGGGTATCCAATCAAGTGAGCATTAACAGGTAACCTGTCAGGCAGGAGATAAACAACACACTCAGATTTCTGTTGTAGACCGCCTCTTCTGTGATTAAAGTATGATGTATCTGGGGGGTGGTCTTGAGCTACACCCCTTTCTGAGATGTAGGTATGATGCTTCAGTGGGTGGTCTTGGACTCCAGGGTGGGCAATTTAAAATGTCTATATAAGGGCGGACACACCTTTGTTCTGGGTCCTCCTCCTTTCTCCTGCATGTGTGGGGAGCACCCTGTTGCAACAGATCAATAAAGACCAGGCTTAATAGCTGCTTTGCTTCTCAATATTCTCTGCTTGGCCTCTGTTCTTTTCTCCTACCAATAGGGAACCTACGTAAGGACTCTATATGGGCTCTTGGATACCCCAGAACCGAAAAAGGGCAGATTTGTGTTTACAACACTGTTGCCTGGCCTGAATCGTCCCCAGGACACAGATTTGGGGACCTGTAGGGAAAGAGACGGCCTCTTCACTCTGCCCCATAGGTGCCCCCGTCCGGGGCCTAGTGCCATCTCAGTCCCTGCACCCCAGGGTGCCCCCCCAGGAGTCAGCATCAGGTGGGCAGCGGGACGGACAGGAACCCCACGCTGGCGAACCAGCTGGACGGATTGCGGTTTTTAAACTAAGCCGGACTGTCAACCGGTTGCCACGGAAACCGGTGGCGGCGGCATTGTTCTTCTTAAAATGGAGACAAGTGTTAGGAAGCGGCGGGGGGGGGGATGCTTCTGGGTTAGGGCTGGGGGGGGGGTGTTTTGGAAGGAAGGAGGGTAAATTGAGACCCTCCTCGTCGGACCACCTCCCAAAAGGGCCAGATTCAACCCACAGAGAGGCAATTCTGCAGAAATCCCATTTGCTCATCACAAGATCAGCAGATCAGAACCTCCATCGCTGGGATCACCCAGAAATGTAAAACATCATTGGGGGGCAGCAGTGCCCCCCACAATCCCCTTCTGCGACGAATGATGGTGACTTCATGCCTGTTCCGGCTTTGTTTGCCGAGAGTTCAATGGCGAAACCTTCACAGCACCCTGGAAAGAAGCCACCAAGGACTCTGAAGTAAAGGCACTGTGCCTCTGAGCATGTACAGAGGACTTTCCCCTGAACTGGACCAAGCGATGGAGGACTTTGTGTCCTCTATCCAGGCAACCCAGAGGCATGCGCAGAATTCAAAGACACATCCTACGCAAAACCATTAAAGGAAGGGACAAATGAGGACCAGCGAGGGGTGTGTGGACTGAGGAGAACCTCCTGAGGGCCAGACAGAGAAGGCTGGGGGCCACTTTCAGAGCTCAGGCCCAACCTTGCCCATTTCCCTTCTCTAAACACCGAGTATCATTATGACTACTGTATTTATCATTTTATCTGTGGCTTAGGGCCCTCGTATTTATGGGACCGCCTCTCCTGGTCTGCCCCGCAGAGGACCTTAAGGTCCATGAATTATCATAGTTTAGGGGTCCTGGGCCCTAAGGAAGTCAGATTATCCTCCACCAGGGCCAGGGCCTTTTCAGTGGTGGCTCCGACCTGGTGGAATGCTCTGTCCCAGGAGACTAGGGCCCTGCAGGATTTAACCTCCTTCTGCCAGTTTCTGAAGTTTTCCCAGTGAGCCAGTACATAGGTACATTTATCAGTGAATTCTTACATTTGGTATCATGCAGCAAAGGCCCTTTGAATAGATAGGAAGAAACTGTGATGAAGTGTTTTGTGGGGACAAGTCACAAAAGTCACAAAAGCGATTGTGCTGGTTTTGGTAGTGGGCTGCATGTGGATGATATCTGCTGGAGGGGCAACCCCCCACCAACCTATGCATAAATTCCTGCAACAAACCCAAGGCCCAGGGTCATCTAGTCCAACCCCAGCTAAAGAGATGTCCTTTCTTTGACCTGCCCCCAAATCTTCCAACACAGAAGCTTAATGGCATGTCCAGGACTTGTAGCGTTTTCTTTCCCCTGCCCTGAATTTTCTGAATCTGAGCTGGGTGACGACGGCTTGATCCAAACCAAGCACCCCCCCATCTTTTGGATACAGGATATTGTGGGCCTTGGAAGAGGGTGTCCGAGTGGCCAGCAGGGGAAACAGGTTGTCTGGGCGGAGCTGGAGAAAATCTATTTGCCTTCGGAAATTAAGTACTTCCTTGCCCCGCACGCCCAGCCCTCCTCCCCGCGTTGCATGCACATCCACACAAATCTGCAGCAGATGGACTGGGGATAAGGTGGAGAGATGGAGAGCGAGAGAGATGGGAGGGAAGGGGCTAACTCAGAAAGAACAGGAGACATTTATGAAGGCTTGAGCCACCATCAGGAGCAAGCCTGTTTCCATGGAGATGCACCATCCATAGCCACTGTGGTTGAAAAAAAAATGGGAGGGGGAAGAGAAAGAGGAGAGAGAGAAGAGGGAAGAAAAACACATGTAGGTTTTGAAGACAAGGAGATTTGGGGAAGGAGGAGGGGGGGGGTTCCTAGGCCAGGGAGGCGGGGAATGGATTTCACACACACACACACACACACACACACACACACACACACACACTGCTTTTTCAGGGGGACACATAACCCTAAACATTTTGTGAATCTAAGTTTGGCCTCATTGAGGGGCAGTATTGATGCTTGGAAAGATGGAGGGTGCAAGGAGAAGGGGACGACAGAGGACGAGATGGTGGGACAGTGTTCTCGAAGCTACAAACATGAGTTTGACCAAACTGCGGGAGGCAGAGGAAGACAGGAGGGCCTGGCGTGCTCTGGTCCAGGGGGTCATGAAGAGGCGGACACAACTAAACGACTAAACAACAACAACAGGAAAATAAGAATATCACTAAACATTTTTTTAGAAAAAAGCACTGTGTGTGCACGCGCGCAATGCTTTTGGGAAATAAAGGTAAAAAGGTAAAGGACCCCTGGACGGTTAAGTCCCGTCAAAGGCGACTCTGGGGTTGCAGCGCTCGTCTCGCTTTCAGGCCGAGGGAACGGCGTTTGTCCGCAGACA
Organism: Podarcis muralis; assembly: GCF_964188315.1. Lineage (NCBI taxonomy): Eukaryota > Metazoa > Chordata > Lepidosauria > Squamata > Lacertidae > Podarcis > Podarcis muralis. The sequence goes on from NC_135661.1 coordinate 89,580,191, forward strand.
GCTTTCCAGGTCATGTGGCCAGCAGGACTAAGCTGCTACTGGTGCAACAGGACACCGTGACGGAAACCAGAGCGCACGGAAACGCTGTTTACCTTCCCGCCGCAGTGGTACCTATTTATCTATTTACACTGGTGTGCTTTTGAACTGCTAGGTTGGCAGGAGCTGGGACAGAGCAATGGGAGCTCACTCCGTCGTGGGGATTCGAACTGCTGACCTTCCGATCAGCAAGCATAAGAGGCTCAGTGGTTTAGACCACAGCACCACCCACGTCCCTGGGGGGCGGGGAATACTGCTACGGGGAACAGGAGAAAGCTGATTTATCCAGATTTCATCTGGCAGGAGTCTCTTGCAGTAGCCCTGCTTGGATTGGAAATCGGGGCTGCAGTTTGTTCAGGGTGTTGGGGAACTGTAGCCCTTTGAGGGGTAAACTATATGTCCCAGGATTCCCCAGGGTGGAGCCATGTGCTTTAAATGTATGGGAAAATGCATTCAGAAGTGTGGGGCAGAGGTGCAGTGGTTTAATACCCCCCCCAGGGTCCCTGTCTGCCCAACCAGCATGAAAAGAGGAGTGATTTAGCCCCTGGCAAGAGGTCTTCTCCCCTTTGGAGACAGACAGAATGCAAGCAGGTGACTCAGCCGGGCTCCTAAATGGGCCCCTAAGGTCACTCTGGAGGAGGGGTGCAGGAAGAACACAGAGGAGGCCTTGTTCTGCAAACTCCAAAGCTAAGCAGTCGGGAATGCTTGGAAACACAAGGCATGCTTCAATTTCAAGAGAACGGTCATAAATTCACGGAAGGGACCCCAAGGGTTATCCAGACCAACCCACTGCAATGCAGGAATTACAGTTAAGGAACTCAGTGTGCAAGTTCTGTTCCGTGTGTGATGGCCTGGGACTCGGAACCAGAGGAGACTCAGTTCGCACCGGATCCTTTGCCTCAGGCATCTTCTGAACCAAGTCTGGGGCCTGATCCTGAAGAGTCCCAGTCTGCACAGGCCCCCCTACAACAAGTACCACCTGGGCCGAGTCAGGGGCCTGAGCCTGCCCTGGCTCCAGATGCGGGGATTGTCGGGAATCAAGCCCTTCTTATGAGAAGCTGGCAGCAGTCCCAGGCACCCGGCTTGAGTTCCCTGTTGACCTCCCTGGCTGCATTTCCCAGCAGAAGCAGGCAAGGTCTCGATCGGCGATTCTTCTCAAACGTGAGATTAACACCCCCCTCTTTCCTGCCTCCCCAGGCAGGGGAAAGAGATAGACAGAAACTGTTATGTAGTGTAGTTTCACCCTGGGCCAACAGGGGGATACTGTATATAGTTTTCACTCAGGTCTGTAGATAGTTTTCACTCAGGTCCGCGGCAGTTATTTTAGGCGGGAACTCTGGGGCTGTTGTGGTTACAATGTGACAGCCGGCTGCCTATAAATACAGGCCGGCTGAGCTGTTCACAGTCAGTTCTATTCCAGCTTACCATAATAAAGAGCTACTTGAAGAGATCGCTGTGCCGGCTGCTATGTCAACCCACGACTTAACACTGGCGACGAAGGTGGGATTGATGGACATCAGAGCACAGCCAGATGCGGCCAGCCTCTGAACTGAGCTGAATCACTGAGCTGAATCACAGAGCGAAATCACTGAGCGAAATCACTGGGCAGAACCAGTTCAGAGCTGACTGTTCTGGCTAGAGCACTGTGTTCCATCCATCGCCCTTCACGCCGGCATCGGAATCATGGCTTCACTTGTGCCTCTACCGCCGTTTGCGCCAGCCTCTGAATCATGGGACTCCTACCTCGCTCGGTTCGACTGCTACCTCCAAGCCAACGAACTGACAGCAGTATCACAGGATCGGAAGCGGGGCCTATTCCTCAGCCTCTGTGGGCCTGAGGTGTTTGCGACGGCCCGAGCGTTGGTTGCGCCTGAAGCAGTCCAGGCATCACCATGGGACACGATCCAAGAGAAGCTCCGCAACCACTACGCACCAAAGCCGTCCAAGATTGCTGCCCGCCATGCGTTCTACCACAGGAACCAGGCAGAGGGGGAGTCAATCAACAACTACACCACCGCCCTGCGACAGGCTGCAATGCACTGTGAGTTCCGAGACTTAGACGATGCCCTGATGGATCGAATCGTCTGCGGGGTCCGGGACATCCATCTGCAACGGCGTCTCCTAGCCAAGCCAGACCTCACGCTACAGAAAGCCATTGAGGAGGCTGTGGCCTCAGAAGCTGCTGAACGCTCCGCTCAGGAGATCCGCAAGTCCAGCAGCCTGCGTCTTGCTAGGGAGCCCGTTCCGGTGCATCATGAAGAGGCCAGCAGTGAGGAGGCATCCTCCAGTGAAGACGATGATGTGCACCAGACAAAGCGGGAGCGCAGGAAGTTCCAACAGAAGTCCAAGGGCCAACCGGAATGTGCTGGCTGCGGAGGCAACCATTCCCGTGCCAAGTGTCGATTCAGAGACGCCATCTGTAGGAGGTGTTCCAGAAGGGGCCACATCGCTAAGGTCTGCCGATCGGCTCCGTCTGACACTCCCCCTTCATCGACTCGCAAGTCCAAGTCTTCACTCCAGTCTGCCAAGGAAAGTTGTTTCGCTCTCACCAACTGCCGCTGCCCGTCTGGAACCACGATTGGCCAAACCGACTCGCCTACGAGACGCAAGCTGAACGTCACGGTGCTCATTGAAGGAGCTCCATGTGACATGGAGATCGACACCGGGTCTGCCCTGTCCATCGTGTCATGGAGCACCATCAAAAGACTGGTACCCAGAGTGTCCAAAAGGCAACTCGACTCTCACCGCGTACACCTGAGAGACTACCAGGGAAACGACGTTCCCGTGGTAGGCGTTGGCCGGTTCCGGATCGCCTTCAAGGATTTTTCAGGCCTGCTCCGGTTGGTGGTGGTCGAAGGTCAGCGGCCAAGCCTCCTAGGGCTAGACTGGTTTGATGCCCTCGGCCTGGAAGTCACCGGCATCAACTGCATCTCTAACGCAGAGACTGAGGGTCTGGTCAAAGACTTTGCCGAGGTTTTTGACGGCACCTTGGGCCAATATACAGGTACGCCCATCTCCTTTAGCCTGGATCCACAAGTCGCCCCCATCAAGCTAAAGCCACGCCGGGTTCCCTTTGCTCTCAAGGCTAAGGTGGACGAACAACTGGACAAACTGATCGCCCAAGGAGTTTTGGAGCCGGTTGACCACGCAAAGTGGGAAACCCCCATCGTCACGCCTGTCAAGCCAGATGGGTCGGTGAGAATCTGCGCTGACTACAAGTGCACGATCAACAAGGCACTTCAGCAGCACGCTTATCCGGTTCCTGTTGTCCAACACCTGCTGCATTCCCTGGGTGAGGGTAAGGTCTTCGCTAAGCTGGACCTTGCCCAAGCCTATCAACAACTGCCAGTCGATGATGCCACTGCTGAAGCCCAGACGATCGTCACCCACCGGGGGGCATTCCGTTGCCGCCGGTTGCAGTTCGGGGTGAGTGTGGCTCCTGGCATCTTCCAAGGCCTTATGGAGCGTCTCCTGCAAGGGCTTCCGGGCGTGGTACCATATTTTGATGACATCTTGGTGTCTGCAGACTCACACCAGCAGCTGTTCGAGCGCCTCCGTGCCGTGCTGACCAGGTTCCAGGAGGCCGGGCTCAAGGTAAAAAGGGAGAAGTGCCAGATCGCCGTTCCACAGGTAGAGTTCCTGGGCTATCTTATCGATGCCTCCGGTCTTCATCCAACCACATCCAAGATCCGCGCTATCCAGCAGGCCCCCACTCCAAAGAACAAAACGGAGTTGCAGGCGTTCCTGGGGCTGCTGAACTTTTATAACATGTTCCTGCCCCACAAAGCCACAGTGGCTGAGCCTCTTCACCGACTCCTTAGCACTAAGACGCCTTGGGCCTGGGGTCATCGGGAGACGGCGGCCTTCAACGCGGTCAAGGCTCTCCTTTCTTCGGACAGTGTGCTGGTACAGTACAGTGAATCCAGGCCGCTGGTCCTTGCCTGCGACGCCTCACCTTTTGGCATCGGGGCTGTCCTTAGTCACCGTTTTCCAGATGGAAGAGAAGCACCGCTCGCCTACTTTTCCAGGACACTATCTCCGACGGAACGGAATTACAGCCAGCTCGACAAGGAGGCATTGGCACTTGTGGCTGGAGTGAAGAGGTTTCATGAATACCTCTATGGCAGGACTTTTGACCTCATCACTGACCACAAGCCACTCCTGGGCCTCCTCGCCGGTGATCGTCCAACTCCACCGGTCCTCTCACCACGCATGCTGCGATGGACTGTTTTCCTGGCTGCCTACCACTACCGGCTCATCCACCGCCCGGGGAAATCGATGGGCCATGCCGACGCCCTCAGCCGTTGCCCTCTTCCAGCATTTGTGGAAGACCCGGCTCCAGCTTCATCGCTCCTTCTGATTGAGGATCTTCCGGCAGCGCCTGTGTCGGCTGCCACTGTGGCCTCCGCATCTGCCCAGGATCGCACCATCAGCCGGGTGCTCAACTGGGTGTGGAGGGGGTGGCCACAAGGGCCCTTTGCATCGGAGTTCCAGCCCTTCGCAACCAGACAACATGAACTCTCAGCTCATCGCGGCTGTCTGCTGTGGGGAGACCGCGTCGTGATTCCCCAGGGACTCCGTCAGCGCGTCCTGGAGGCTCTGCACGTTGGCCACCCGGGAATTGTCAAAATGAAGGCGTTGGCTCGGTGTTACGTCTGGTGGCCTAATATGGACGATGCCATCACTGCCTGGGTGTCCGCCTGTCAAGCGTGCCAGGAGTCGAGGCCTGCACCACCGGCAGCTAAGGGATACACGTGGGAGACGCCAAAGACACCCTGGTCGAGGGTGCACATCGATCTGGCTGGCCCCTTTCACGGCCGGACTTTTATGGTAGTGGTGGACGCCTATTCCAAATGGCTGGAGGTCGCCCTGATGCCCTCCACCACTACCGAAGCTGTCATCCGGGTGCTGCGAGGCCTGTTTGCAACGCATGGGTGTCCTGATGTCCTTGTCTCTGACAACGGACCGCAGTTCACATCAGGCACGTTTGAGCGGTATCTTTTGGGACTGGGCATCCGCCATGCCCTAACGGCACCCTTTCATCCATCCAGCAACGGGCAAGCGGAAAGAATGGTGCGCTCGACAAAAGAGGCACTGGCGCGCCTGGACCGGGGAGACTGGCATGAGCGGGTCGCCGAATACTTGTTCGCGCAACACATCACCCCTCATGCGGCCACAGGGAGGAGTCCTGCGGAACTGCTTATGGGCCGCCGCCTCAGGTCACCGCTCGACCGGCTACACCCAGACTTTGCCGTGGCTGAACCCCCAGGCTGTGCCAACGCACCACGGTCATTTGTCCCAGGAAACCAGGTCTTTGCCCGGAACTATGTGGGGGACATCCCTTGGGTGCCAGCCACAGTAGTGGGAGTCACTGGACCTCGCTCGTACCAGGTGGCACTCGAAGACGGGCGCTTGTGGCGACGGCACATAGACCAACTTAGGCGCAGGGTTGGGGACTTGGACACTACCGAGGTGCCCCCAACTGCGCTTGCGGCTCCAGAAGAGACACGTACAGATGGCGAGGCCCCACCTACACCTCCCTCGCAAACTGCCAGCGTGGAGCCGAACCAAGCCGTCTCAGAACAGACTCAGACCACTCCACTTGCGGAGGCTCCACTCACAGCAGCGGATCCAGGGGAGTTGGTTCCAACGCCACCTAGGGTCGCACCACAGCCTCAGCGAGAACTGTGTGGCCCTCCGGACTTGGCTACCAGTCCCCGGCGGTCTGGCAGAGTTTCCAAGCGCCCAACTCATTTAAAGGACTATGTTGTTGGACAGGTATCACTGTTGGTCTAAGTATGGGAAATGTAACCGATATGCTTTTGTGCCTAATTGAACCATTACGCGTAGTGCTGTATATAAGGAAACCATTACGATTGTAACTAACGCCTTATCTCGGTGGGGAGGGGTGTTATGTAGTGTAGTTTCACCCTGGGCCAACAGGGGGATACTGTATATAGTTTTCACTCAGGTCTGTAGATAGTTTTCACTCAGGTCCGCGGCAGTTATTTTAGGCGGGAACTCTGGGGCTGTTGTGGTTACAATGTGACAGCCGGCTGCCTATAAATACAGGCCGGCTGAGCTGTTCACAGTCAGTTCTATTCCAGCTTACCATAATAAAGAGCTACTTGAAGAGATCGCTGTGCCGGCTGCTATGTCAACCCACGACTTAACAGAAACGTATTTACATGCTTTTATTTCTGTCTTTGCAGCGTTACAGAAAACATGACTGCACTCTTCAAAATCCAGCAGTCGACTCCCGAACTCATCCTGTACTTCCTGTACAGCTCATATTACACTCTGAGGTAATTCCGGTGCTGCGCACTGTGAAATGACTGCCCCTCTCTTCCCACAGCAGTCCCAACATTCCCATCATGTTTACACTTCAGGCTAGGACTTTGCAGCTGCATTGCTTCATTATCGTAACAGGGATGACCTCCTTGCCTCCAGCTGGGCCATCACTTACAGCTGCTCCACTACAGGTTGGGTCAGTTTCGGTAGCACATGGTTCAATTACGGCCCTTACTCCCACAGGAGGCTGTGATGGCCCCAATCCTGAATGGCTTTAAAAATCATCATCTGCCCTGATCCAGCAACGCTTCGTCTGTTCTTATAGGACAGGGGTCAGCAAACCTTTTCAGCAGGGAGCCGGCCCACTGTCCCTCAGACCTTGTGGGGAGCCAGACTATATTTTGAAAAAGAAAATGAGCGAATTTCTATGCCCCACAAATAACCCAGAGATGCATTTTAAATAAAAGGACACATTCTACTCATGTCAAAACACCAGGCAGGCCCCACAAATAACCCAGAGATGCATTTTAAATAAAAGGACACATTCTACTCATGTACATTTCCGAGCACAATTCAAAGTGTTGGTGCTGACCTTTAAAGCCCTAAATGGCCTCGGTCCAGTATACCTGAAGGAGCGTCTCCTCCCCCATCGTTCAGCCCAGACACTGAGGTCCAGCTCCGAGGGCCTTCTGGCGGTTCCCTCACTGTGAGAGGCCAAGTTACAGGGAACCAGGCAGAGGGCCTTCTCGGTAGTGGCGCCCGCCCTGTGGAACGCCCTCCCATCAGATGTCAAAGCGATAAACAACTACCTGACATTCAGAAGACATCTGAAGGCAGCCCTGTTCAGGGAAGTTTTTAATATGTGACATTTTAGTGTATTTTTTTATCTTTGTTGGAAGCTGCCCAGAGTGGCTAGGGAAACCCAGCCAGATGGGCGGGGTACAAATAATAAATTATTATTATTATTATTTAAAAACACGCTGATTCCCAGACTGTCCGTGGGCTGGATTGAGAAGGGGATTGGGCTGGATCCGGCCCCCAGGCCTTAGTTTGCCTACCCATGGCTTAACCCAGTGCCTGAGCCAAAGCCACTTACATCTGCAATCAATAAAGTTGTGGCCTAATCTGAACCCAAACAATCGTGGTCATGAGTGACCATTTAACGCTGGTGGGTGGGTCACGGCGCCCGGACATGCAATTTCACCCCCGCACAAGTGAATCAGGACGAATGCGCAATAAAGAGGCCGCTGGAGGAGACACTGGACGTTAACCAATTCTTCTCTTCGATTCATAGAGTTGTAAGGTTCCCCCTACGGTCATGTAGTCCAACCCCCTGCACTGCAGGAACAGCAGCAAATTCCTTTTATCTGCGGCCTGGTGTGGTCGTCTCCTCCTGCTGCAATCGTTGTGCAGATGACTGTCTTGTTTGTAACGATGACGCTTGTGTTCCTATCAGCATCCGCCGCCACCCCCCATAAAAAACGTTTAGTTGTATGCCAGCTACCTTCACAGATGGAGAGGTGGGACCAGCTATCTTAATTGAATCACTCTCTCAGCCAGGCTTTGTTTTCGCTGGGGATGAGGAACGAAGGGTTAAGCCCAACCGATTCACGGGAGAAGTGGATTCTGAACAAGGCAGGATTCCGGCTTGCTTGCCTTATTTGCATCTGTACATTCAGATCTCTTAATCTTCTGATTTGCAAGAGCAAGATTGCTTGCCTTCCCTCTCTCTCTCACACACGCACTCACTCACTCGCAGACAAATATATATATATCTAGCATTAATTCCACACCTCCACATCTTCAAGTGCGTGTGCATTCCCAGGCTTTGCAAAATCTCATTTTTAATGAATGCGTGTAAAATGCACAGACTGGTACTCTTCTTGAAGTGTGGGGTGCGTTGCAGGTGCTTAGGCATCCACCTGCACACACCTGAGTCCCTGAATTGGAAAAAACAAAAACTGCAGTGCAGGTGCAAGAGAAATCAAGCTTGCTCCATTTTCCTTGGGACAGCCCTTTAGATATCTGACAAGGGCTATCCTGTCCGTCATGATGGGGCTGTGATATTAAAATGCAGAACTGCACATGCAGAACAGAGCCTTCCTTCCTTCCTTCCTTCCTTCCTTCCTTCCTTCCTTCCTTCCTTCCTTCCTTTCTTTCCAGCAGCAGTGCTAAGAACATAAGAAGAGCCTACCGGATCAGGCCCATGGCCCATCTAGTCCAGTTGCAGCGCTTTGATTGCAGCGCTCTGGGGTTGCAGCGCTCATCTCAATTAACTGGCCGAGGGAGCTGGCATACAGCTTCCGGGTCATGTGGCCAACATGACTAAGCCGCTTCTGGTGAACCAGAGCAGTGCACGGAAACGCCGTTTACCTTCCCGCCGGAGCGGTACCTATTTATCTACTTGCACTTTGATGTGCTTTCGAACTGCTAGGTTGGCAGGAGCTGGGACTGAGCAACGGGAGATCACCCCGTCACGGGGATTCGAACTGCCAACCTTCTGATCGGCAAGTCCTAGGCTCTGTGGTTTAGACCACAGCGCCACCCGCATCCCAATAGAAGTGTAAACATAATATAAATTGATGATGATGATGATGATGATGATGATGATGATGATGATGATAGCATTCCTTGTTCCATATCCTTCCAGTACTGAGCAAAGCTGACAGCTTTTCTTTTTAGAAAGGGATCTCTGGCACCCCTCCTCCTCCTCTAGGCATTAGCTCCTGCAGCTAGCAAAATAAATAAATAAATAAATCACCCTTAATTCCCTTTTTTCCTCCCTCCACGTTGACAAACAGTAATCCTAATCAACAGAAAACCAAGCCCCTCTTCCCTGCAAAGCCATGGGCTGGGTAACCATGCCCCCTGCTGCCAGCAGGCCAGAACTGCAAGTCCCCGGTTCCCTTCTGCGGAGAGAGGGGGGCTCTGTTTTCTGCCTGCCTTTGCTGGGAGAGAAGGTGAGGCCTGCCCTTTTAGATCTCTCCAAGGAGTCTTTGGCTCGGCTGGCTCCACACCGGCCAGCCTGAACTCTGCATTTGAAAGCTGCAGCGTATAACTGCTGGGCTCGAAGATCTGCGCCGCCTGCCGGTTTGCTACATAACCAAGTTCAAGGTGTTACCATTAGTCTATGAAACCCATAACAACTTGGGACCAGCTGGCCTGCGAAATTCCGTGACCCCAAAAATCTTCTTCTTCTTCTTTGGCGATCCCTCATAGCCAAGTAAGATTGTCTTCCATAAACATGCTTTTAACAGTGGGTCTGTAAGTGACTCTGGAGGCCAATTCTGGATTCCACAGTGGGGACATTGGTTCACGGGTGGGAGTTGATCCCGGTGTGGATTTGCCAAGCGTGCCTTCCTCCTAGCACGTTTCTCCCTTGCGTCCTGAGTTCGAGTGTCTTCAAAGCCCAGGAGACCTTCGGTAATGACTGTTCTCCAACTGGAGCGCTCGCAGGCCGGTGTTTCCCAATTGTTGGTGTTTATACTACATTTTTTTAGATTTGCCTTGAAGAGAGTCTTTAAACCTCTTTTGTTGACCACCAGCATTACGTTTTCCATTTTTAAGTTCGGAATAGAGTAGTTGCTTTGGAAGACGATCATCCGGCATCCGCACAACATGACCAGTCCAATGAAGTTGATGTTGAAGAATCATTGCTTCAACACTGGTGATCTTTGCTTCTTCCAGTACACTGGCATTAGTTCGCCTGTCTTCCCAAGTGATGTGTAACATTTTTCGAAGACACCGTTCGTGGAATCTTTTGAAGAGCTGGAGATGGCGTTTATAAGTGGTCCATGTTTCACAAGCATAAAGTAAGGTTGATAGTACTTCCATCAGCGGAACTGGGACTGCCACACATGCCACATCACTTGTAAGAACTTGATATTTTATAGTGTTGCAGCAACTACACTTTGGAACTCCCTGCCAATTGATATCGGGCAGCTGCCTTCACCGTACTCTTTTGGGGGCCTGCTAAAAACATTTTTATTTAGCCCTACCCAGATGTTTAGAAAGTTGATGCGAACTTTTAATCTCTTGTTATTTGACCTTTTCGGAAGCCTTACATTATTGCTGTTGATTTTTTTCTTACTGATACTTAATTGATTTATCTTTTCTGAGGTGGCTGTCGTTTCCCTTACAATCAAGGGGTGCATACATTTTACGAAGAAAATTAATCCTTTTCAAAAAGAGAACTCCATCTCTCTTGGGTCAGGGAGGTAAATCTGCAGCACTTCCCACACTGCTGATATATAATGGGGATGCAGAAACCTGCATCCCTCCACATTTGTTGTTGTTGTTGTTTAGTCGTTTAGTCGTGTCCGCCTCTTCGTGACCCCCTGGACCAGAGCACGCCAGGCACTCCTGTCTTCCACTGCCTCCCGCAGTTTAGTCAAACTCATGCTGGTAGCCTCAAGAACACTGTCCCACCATCTCGTCCTCCGTCATCCCCTTCTCCTTGTGCCCTCCATCTTTACCAACATCAGGGGCTTTTCCAGAGAGTCTTCTCTTCTCATGAGGTGGCCAAAGTACTGGAGCCTCAGCTTCAGGATCTGTCCTTCCAGTGAGCACTCAGGGCTGATTTCCTTCAGAATGGAGAGGTTTGATCTTCTTGCAGTCCATGGGACTCTCAAGAGTCTTCTCCAGCACCATAATTCAAAAGCATCCATTCTTCGGCGATCAGCCTTCTTTATGGTCCAGCTCTCACTTCCATACATCACTACTGGGAAAACCATGGCTTTAACTATACGGACCTTCGTTGGCAAGGTGATGTCCCTGCTTTAATATAAAAGTATGTTTAATTATTGTTGAAAATGATATGTTAAAAAAACGAATAAAAATTTATGTATATAAAAAAAGAGAACAGGATGCTGGACCAGGTGGGCCCGATCCAGCGAGCTCCTCTGATGTTCCTAAGCAGGACCTGAATGCAATAACACTCTCCCGACTTGTGATTCCCAGGAACTGGCGTTTCAGAAGCTTAAATGCTTCTGACCGTGGTCACCTTTGGTCATTCCCTCAGGCACTTGCAGGTTATGGGTTGCTGAGACTGATGTACGCAGTCACCCCAGACTGCTGTCTCTATTGATGGATTGTATCTGCTCTCCCCATCATAGGTGCCAACTCCCTGGGGACCTGGGTGCCCGAGAACCCACAAAATTCCCCATGAAGGGGCCGAGCACCCACAAATTTTGGTGCCAGGGCCATGCACACTGCATGGCACCCACAGACCCAGGCACCCACAGTCGCGGTACCAAACTGGCACTCCTGCTCCCCGTTAGAGTTTTAAAGGAAATTTCTACTGCATCCCACCCTGAAGGACAAATAACAATTAGAAAATATATAATCCAAAGAGGTTAAAAATGTTCAGAAGCGTCATGTTGCCTGATGGTTGCACCGCAAATCAAACATGCCCCCTCCTTTTGGCCCCACAGAGCAACCGTCCAATAACCCGACTGTCATCTTTGCGAGGGCATGAGGCTCATCAGATCTGCCGCTCTCCATGGTTCACATGGTTTGACATAAAGACTTCACACGATATGACAGTGACTTGATCCAAGCTGACATTGCCAGGGATAAATTAATGGAAGAGTTCCTCGCAGGGTGGAGAGAAAAAATGAGAAAGAAGGATTTTGGTGGACTTCCAAGGAAGCTGGATGTTGGAAGATGCAGGGCAGATAAAAGGAAGGACGTCCGCAAAGTTAAAGTCGCTCCCCCAGGAGGCAGTGATGGCCCCACAACTAAGATGAATTTAAAAGAGGGTTATTGGACAAATTCGTGGAGGAGAGGGCTATCGATGGCTACTTGCTGCGATAGCTGTGCTCTGGCAGTAATGCTTCAGAATACCTGTTGCTGGAGACCACAGGAGGGGATTGTTGCGCTCGGATCCTGTTTGCAGGTTTTGCACAGGCATCTGGTTGGCCACTGTGAGAACAGGATTCTGGACTAGCAAGGCTAGTGCCCTGATCCAGCAAGCTATTCGTACAGCCTTCTTTTCATTTTCTTTCTCACTAAATTGGCAGCTGAGGTGCCAAGATTATGGTCCAAATTGTCCAGCGGCCCTGTAGCTCATATACAGAATTGTGCGCAACATCACCGACACTTCGTTTGATCCAACTTATCCTCGTTGGTATTTAACCCTTGAGCGGTAACATCACCGACACTCCATTTGAACCAACTTACCAACTTTTAGCCTGGCTAAAGGAACATTTAAAGACCGTATCTTCCTTTTGGACACCATTTGAATGAGTTTTCTGTTTGTGGCTTCTGTAGTAGATCTTGTACATAGCTCTCTCAATTTTTGGATGATTAATATAAGATTTAGAACGTAGAATGGTTTTTTTGTGTGTTTTGTGTGCCGCTTATGTGCTGCTTGCTTTATACTGGTCCATAGCTGTCAACCTTCCCTTTTTTTGCGGGAAATTCCCTTATTCCAGCGCCATTTCCTGCCGCTTCCCGCTGCTATCCCGGATTGTTAGATATCCCGTAGACTGTCCCCAGGACACGTGAGTCTGCTGATCCCTTATTTTCAAGGCTGCTGATCCCTTATTTTCAAATCTGAAAGTTGACAGCTATGTACTGGTCGTATACAGAATCCGGCATTGTCGTGGGCAGTTGCACAGGTCCTTCTGGCACTCCCAGCTTTCTGCAACCCAAATGGCTTTCGGAAGCTGTGCTCCACGCCTCCCAGGTCCAGAAACTTGCTTCTTTCCTTCGGGCGAAGGCGATGCGGCTTGTGAACAGCGTGCAAATATCCAGACCCGGTTTCCTGGAGCAAGTCGGCGGCGGCTCAGGTCCTCACCCAACGGCTCATCAGCCAGACCGCAGATCAATGTTAAGTAATGTTACTTACACACAATCATACCCCCCCCCCTTTTCTCCTCTTCCATCCTTTTGTCCTTCGTAGAGCAAACCGCTCAGCAGAAAGCACTACCCATGGCAGGCTGCTTAATCGCCTTCCAGATTAATTTGGCGGGTAGATGGAGGGAAGCTCGTTCCATCTATATAAACGAAGCAATAATTACCCCCGATCTCTGGAGGATATGAATCCCTCGGGGGGGCCATCGCTCTCCCTCATGGAGGTCTCCAGGGGGTGATATATCTCTGAAATGCAGTGTTTTCCTGCCGGGGACAATCCGTCTCCCATCTTTTGGGGGTAGTAATAGCACTACAGTGGTTTAATATCTCTCACCAGTCTAATATTTCTCCTTAAAACCTTTCTCCTTCGACTCGTCTTCTTTGCTCTCTTCCCTTCTACCCCCGCCCAGCTCCTCTTGATCATTTCCAGGAGAAATTGGCCTGGTCCAGCGCGCATTCTCGTTGCAATGGTCAATGAGATGTCCCTCAGAAGCTTTTGAGCAGCGCACTGCTCCTTATTGAAGGGGAATGTGTGTCTAAACTTAGCCATCAAGGTTAATAGGCATTGGGAGACCTCGGCACCTCTATGAATAGGCCTAATCTAGGCTTGTTGCCACGGCCGCATCTTGCAGCGATGAATTCCCTGAATTAATGGCGCATGAAATAAAAGAAATGTTTTCCTTTTTATTTGCCGTATCAGCTATCAGCTTCACGGGACGGCTGGAAGGTGTCGCCAAGATGCCGAGCCGGCGGAAGGTGCAGGGAGCAGGATGAGACCGGGGACTGAGGGCGATGGGGAAGTCCTGCAAGGCTAAGAAAGAGGGAAGAAGGCAAGCAGAGAGAGCCAGAAGGAGCAGGCTCAGGCAGAATGGATGGCTGCCAAGCCAAGTCTAGCCAAGAAGAGATTATTGAAAATAGCACCTTTAGGGGCCCAGAGCAGCTGGGGAGGTGACTTTGGCGGGGGGGGGGAGAGAATCATGCAGGGCAGAAAGGCTTTCACACACCCCTCCACACAGCCCTGATCCAGATCAGATGGTCCAAGCAGCCACTTTTTCCAGTGGTGGGGAGGAATTGAACAGCTCCAAGCATGCTTTTTTAAAAGGTATTTTTAAAATGTAGTTGTTCTTTCAGTTGCCTTTTTCTGGACCTGCTTTGGGTTATCAGATCTTGCAGTTTGGGTGAATTAGATTGGAATGATTGCTTACAGTTTCTGGAGTTCAAAGGCTTTATTCATGCAGGAACTATTTGCCAGAATGAGTGGAGATGAGAAAAAGAAAATAGCAGACATCTTCTCCGGAGAGAACAGCAAACATAATGGCTCCTGTTTTAGGGTTGGAACTAGCTTAGATAGAGAGGTTACAAGCAAGAGCTGGCTAGATTACTAGACAAAATCATGCCCTCTGGTGGTTTAAATTAACACATGAATTAACTACAAAGTCAAGAGAAGGAAATGTATTTGCTTTTTTCTAGCACTTTGGCCATGCAGTCACCTAATTTAGCCGCTGTGAAGACAATCACACAACACAAACTGATATGTGTAGGATCATTTCATTACACAGCTTCTAAAAAGCACCTTCTATCTTACCTCTGCACTGGGCAGAAAATAAGTCAGGTAAGACAGAGATTTGGGTGGGTGGCGATAAGGTGGTGCTTTAGTGCTGTAGGACCTGCTTTGATGCTTCTGTGACGATGTGGCAAGCCTGTGGTGAAATCCTCTCAGCAGGTGTGCAGTTTCTGCCGCCACAGCCCTTCTGCAATTTGAAAAGCTGCACTTGTGAAAGCCATCCATCTCCCCAGCTATTTGAAATGTGAGACCTCATATTGAAAGCCTGGCGACCCCTGATATGATACAACTTGACAGGAAACATCTGACTGTCCCACCCGGCACCCATCTGATGGACAGAAGGCGCCACCAGGTGGCGAAAGGTTGCACTGTGATGGGGGAGAAACGCAAGCTGTGCATTTAAAGTGCATTTGAAGCACATGGCTCCACCCCAAAGGATCCTGGGAAGTGTAGTTTATTAAGAGTGCTGTCAACTGCAGCTCTAAGGGGTGAGCTGGGATTCTTTAGGGGATGCCATGACTGTTATAAATGTGCTTTAATGTGTGGTGTGCACATGACCAAAATGAGATAAACCTGTCAGTATTAAGGGACTCGGGTGGCGCTGTGGGTTAAACCACAGAGCCTAGGACTTGCCGATCAGAAGGTCGGGGGTTCGAATCCCCGCGATGGGGTGAGCTCCCGTTGCTTGGTCCCAGCTCCTACCAACCTAGCAGTTCAAAAGCACATCAAAATGCAAGTAGATAAATAGGTACCACTCCCGTGGGAAGGTATACGGCGTTTCTGTGCGCTGTTCTGGTTCGCCAGAAGCGGCTTGGTCATGCTGGCCACATGACCCGGAAGCTGTACGCCGGCTCCCTTGGCCAATAAAGTGAGATGAACGCTGCAACCCCAGAGTCGGTCACGATTGGACCTAATGGTCAGGGGTCCCTTTACCTTTACCTTTATTTTGTGGGAGGCATTCAGTTGCATACCAAAAATTTAGGTATGTGCAATGGATTAAAGTTAAACAAAGCTCCGTATAGTTAAAGCCATGGTCTTCCCAGTAGTGATGTATGGAAGTGAGAGCTGGACCATAAAGAAGGCTGAACGCCGAAGAATGGATGCTTTTGAATTCTGGTGCTGGAGGAGACTCTTGAGAGTCCCATGGACTGCAAGAAGATCAAATGCATCCATTCTGAAGGAAATCAGCCCTGAGTGCTCACTGGAAGGACAGATCGTGAAGCTGAGGCTCCAGTACTTTGGCCACCTCATGAGAAGAGAAGACTCCCTGGAGAAGACACTGATGCTGGGAAAGATGGAGGGCACAAGGAGAAGGGGACGGCAGAGGACGAGATGGTGGGACAGTGTTTTCGAGGTTACCAGCATGAGTTTGATCAAACCGGGAGGTAGTGGAGGACAGAGGTGCCTGGCGTGCTCTGGTCCATGGGGTCACGAAGAGTCGGACACGACTAAACGACTAAACAACAACAATGGATTAAAGTGCTCTGTTGCTTGAGCCAGTGTTTTTTTTTAATGCACTAAAAGTGTAAGCTGAATGACTGGTTAACAGGAAAACATATAACCTCCACACAAACAAGTAAGGATGCAACCAAGACAAATGCTCATTGTTGTATAACCTCCCTGCGAGCAAATCAGAACAAATGCTCAACTGAAAATCAGGCATTGGGTAAGCTTTGTGCAAGCAAATCAGAATAAATGCTCAATGATCCTGGAGGAGGCCCAAGGGTAGCTAGCGGCCAGATGTCCCTCCCTAGAAGATCACAATTCAAGCATAAAGAACACAGGCTCAGCGCAATGCAAAATGAAAAGAAGAATTAGGTCCAATCGCTTTATTTCATTTTAATTCCTCTGCGGGGGAAAGCCAGTGACGCTGGTCATGGAGACAGTAGTTCAGCTACATTTCCCTATATTCCACATACACCCACTATACAGTGGTATCTCTAGGGTGAAATGGGGGGGGAGTGAGATTACAGGGCCTGCTATGAGTGGGGAGTTTACTGAAGGTCCAGCCCTCCAGGATTACCCTACCAATCAGCGGAAAAAGGCCAGGCGCTCTTTCAGCCATTGCTCCGTCAGGTCGTCTGTGGACCGAATCTCAAAGACCTGGGGGGAAACAGAGCAGCAGTCAGGTGGAGAAGGCGGTCTGCCTAGGCTGATATTGTGGCTAAGCATCCTTCCCTGCCTTTCCCAGGTAGCTAAGGAGCTGGCTGGGGCAGAGTAGGGACATACCGGTAATTCTACCTTACACCCAGTCCGACCTTTGGTCTAACTCAGTAATGTCAATGCTGAGTAACAGTCGCTTTTCCGGGCTTCAGGCAGAGGTCTCCTCCCAGTCCTACTCAGAGAAGCTGGGAGCTGAACCCAGGGCTGTGATTTCTGCATTACGGGGGGGCTGGACTAGATGACCCTTGGGAATCCCTTCTAGCTCTACAATTCTATGTTTCTATGCCTTCTGCATGCAGAGCAGGTGCCCTACTACTGGGCTAAGGTGAGGGTTTTATTATTTAATATATTGCACATTTTGAAAGACGTGGCAATCTCTCTTTCCTCAGCTTCAGGGGTTGGCCAAGATCAGGGGTCAGCAACCTTTTTCAGCCATGGGCCGGTCCACCATCCCTCAGACCATGGGGGGGGGGGGCGGACTATATTTTTTGGGGAAAATATGAACGAATTCCTATGCCCCACAAATAACCCAGAGATTCATTGGGAGTGGCCACCGGGACCACATAACACCAGTCCTGAAAGACCTACATTGGCTCCCAGTACGTTTCTGAGCACAATTCAAAGTGTTGGTGCTGACACTTTGGTGCTTTAAATGGCCTCAAAGGTGCAGTATACCTGAAGGAGCGTCTCCACCCCCATCGTTCTGCCCGGACACTGAGGTCCAGCTCTGAGGGTCTTCTGGTGGTTCCCTCATTGCGAGAAGTGAGGTTACAGGGAACCAGGCAGAGGGCCTTCTTGGTAGCGGCACCCACCCTGTGGAACGCCCTCCCATCAGATGTCAAGGAAATAAGCAGCTATCTTCTTTTTAAAAGACATCTGAAGGCAGCCCTGTTTAGGGAAGTTTTTAATATTTAATGCTGTATTGTTTTTAACACTCGATTGGGAGCCGCCCAGAGTGGCTGGGGAAACTCAGCCAGATGGGCGGGGTATAAATAATAATAATAATATATTATTATTACAGTGGTGCCTCGCAAGACGAAATTAATTCGTTCCGCAAGTTTTTTCTTCTTGCGAGTTTTTCGTCTTGCGATGCACGGTTTCCCATAGGAATGCATTGAAAATCAATTAATGCGTTCCAAGGGAAACCGCCTTCAGACCAGGTCCGGGGACAGTCTCTCCCCCGACCTCTTCTGAAGGCTGGGGGGGGGGACAAGGGCTTCTGAAGGCTGGGGGGGGGGCTGGGGGGGGACAAGGGCTTCGCTGCCGACCCCCAGCATTTTAAAATCTCACCGGGACACAGGGAGATTTTAAAATGCTGGGGGTCGGCAGCGAACGCTTCGCTGATCCCGGGATGGCAGGCAGATCTGCACCGCCATCCAGAGCGGGGCGGGACTTAGCGCCCCGCTCGGGATGGCGGCACAGATCTGCCTGCAGTCCCGGGACGGCAGACAGCTCTGCGCTGGCATCCAGAGTGGGGCGGGACTTAGCACCCCGCTCGGGATGGTAGCGCAGATCTGCCTGCAGTCCCGGGACGGCAGACAGCTCTGCGCTGGCATCCAGAGCAGGGCGGGACTTAGCGCCCCGCTCGTGATGGCGGCACAGATCTGCCTGCAGTCCCGGGACGGCAGACAGCTCTGCGCCGCCATCCCGAGCGGGGCGGGACTTAGCACCCCGCTCGGGATGGTGGCGCAGATCTGCCTGCAGTCCCGCGACTGCAGGCAGCTTTGCGCGGCCATCTGGAGCGGGGCGGGACTTCTCTGCTGTCCCAGGGAGATTTTAAAATGCTGGGGGTCGGCAGCGAACGCTTCGCTCCCGCCCGCCAGGATTTTAAGATCGCCCGGGGCAGCGGAGAAGTCTCCGCTGTCCCGGGAAGGCAGGCGGGGGGGAGCAAAGACTTTTGCCCCCCGCTGGCCTTCAGAAGAGGTCCAGGACCTCTTCTGAAGGCCGGCTGTGGGCGAAAGTCTTTGCTCCCGACCGCCAGCAATTTAAAACAGGTCCCCGGAGATTTCCCTATGGGCTTTCGTCTTGCGAAGCAAGCCCATAGGGAAATTCGTCTTGCGAAGCGCCTCCGAAACAGAAAACCCTTTCGTCTTGCGGGTTTTCCGTCTTGCGAGGCATTCGTCTTGCGGGGTACCACTGTATTATTATTATTATTATTATTATTATTATTATTATTATTATTATTATCATGCAGTTTAAATAAAGTTACACATTCTATTCATGTCAAAACACCAGGCAGGCCCCACAAATAACCCAGAGATGCATTTTAAATGAAAGCACACATTCTACTCATGTAAAAACATGCTGATTCCCGGACCGTCCGTGGGCCGGATTGAGAAGGTGATTGGGCCGCACATGGCCCCGGGGTCTGAGGTTGCCTGCCCCTGGTCTAGGAATCGAATCCCGGTTCTGGCACCCAAAACAAGAATCCCCCGCTGCCCAAGACCAAAAGCCACATATAGGCATGGGGAAAGGGGGAGAGGAAGATGCAAGCGAGAAAGCACAGTTGCCTCATCCTCTTCCACTTCTCCTGGGGGTTTAAGGTTACATGCACGTTCTCCGGGTTGCGCCAGGCAACCAGGCTGCTCTCTAGAATCCCAAGAGGCTGGGGAGGGGGCTGTTTCTGGCAGGAAGAGAGGCCAAAAACAACGCCAAGACGATCAGGGACAAAACCATAGCTGTCAACTTACAGATTTGAAAATAAGGGACCAGCAGCCTCGAAAATAAGGGACCAGCAGCCAAAATAAGGGATCAACAACTACTTTGATAAAATACATATTTTGTTGCGTGCAAATGGCTTTAGATACCTATTAGGTCCATAAATTACCATATAACATTTATTCAACACAAAAAAACAGCAACCATTTGTTGTTGACAAAGGTCAGCTGGACATAGAAAGGGCCCCATTACCTTCAGTAGCTTATTTAAGGGACATCATCAATAAGGGACAGCAGCGGGACACGGCGCTGGGATAAGGGACTGTCCCGCCAAATAAGGGACGCTTGACAGCTATGGACAAAACCAGAGGTAAGAAGTGTGCCTGGAATACCTTGGTGAGCTCAGCTGCTTGCACCAGTCTGTTTTTGCTCCCGGCGTACATCATCTGCTGCTCCGGCTTGCACCCTGCGAGGGGAAAGGAGAAGGCAGCTCCTTTAGTTGCAATGACTGTTCATTATCTCGTTCACAATGGGCGCTGTGATCCACAGCAGGTCAGGGAGTTAAGGACTGGCTGAGGTGGAGAGAGGCGGACTTCCCCAAGGCCACAAAACAAGCTCCTGCTACGGCGACATTGGGACTTGAACCCAAGGCACGCAGGTGCTAAAGGGCACTGCCTTATCTCTCTGCGACAGAAGTGGGATTTGTTGGGTTTTTCCACTGGTAGGGTGGGTGGGGGGAAAACCTAACAAATGACTGGCGTTCAATCATTCAAATGACTCGTTTTTATAGCACTTTGGAATGTTCAAAGACATTTGCCGCGATCACACCATACACCATACACAGGCACCATTATACAATTTTAAACAGAGATGACGTCCCCCAGAGAATTTCTGAGAGCTGTAGGGTTTTGGGGGGTTTTTTTTGAGGGTGCTAAGAGGAGCCCCCTGTTGCCCTCCCAGGACTGCAATTCTGTTCCCTGCGAAGAGGGGTTAAGTATTAAACCGCTCTGGGAAGGGAATCGGGGTCTCCTAACAACTCTCCGTCCCGACGGTTTTGCAATATGGCATGATTTTATTTCAAAATGAAGAAGCCCATGGCCGTATGGTCCATCCTGTTTGTTCCAAGGTGTGGACTTTGCAAAAGTATGTTTAGATAGATGGGTGCTCTTTATCTTCGTATTTCTCTTGGACTACAACAAACTAGGAAGCAAGGGAATCTATGATCATAGAACCAGAGTTGGAAAGGACCATGAGCGTGATGTAGTCCAACCCCCCGCAATGCAGGAATCTTTTGCCCAATACGGGACTCGAACTCAAGACTGAGCTATCCCTTCGTTCTCTCATTCCTTTAATTTTTCATTTGGCAAACCTGTACGTGAATTCCTAAGTTCCCACTCACATGGGAAATATGGCCGTTGCTTCATCTCCTCCTGCTGAACCTCATGTTACAGAGCTGTTCCGCCTGGCCTTTGGTTTGGACTCAGTCTGACCCTTATGTTTCCCTCCCCTTATGGTTTTGATCTATGGGCTACTTTTAAAATGAGGCTGCATTTAAAATTGCATTTTAACCTGTATTTTAAATTGGTTTCCCGCCCCCCTATTATGTTTTTACTCAGATGGTTTTCCCAGTATTGACGTATGGAAATGAAAGCTGGACCATAAAGAAGGCTGATCGCCGAAGAATGGGTGCTTTTGAATTCTGGTGCTGGAGGAGACTCTTGAGAGTCCCATGGACTGCAAGAAGATCAAACCTCTCCATTCTGAAGGAAATCAGCCCTGAGTGCTCACTGGAAGGACACATCCTGAAGCTGAGGCTCCAAGACTTTGGCCACCTCATGAGAAGAGAAGACTCCCTGGAAAAGACCCTGATGTTGGGAAAGATGGAGGGCGCAAGGAGAAGGGGACAACAGAGGACGAAATGGTGGGACAGTGTTCTCGAAGCTACCAGCATGAGTTTGACCAAACTGCGGGAGGCAGTGGAAGACAGGAGGGCCTGGCGTGCTGTGGTCCAGGGGGTCATGAAGAGTCAGACACGACTAAACAACAACATGTTTTTACTGTAATTTTACTGGTGTTACCCGCCCTGAGTCCGCCTCTGGCCAGGGAGGGCGGGGTATAAATAAAATTATTATTATTATTATTATTATTATTATTATTATTATTATTATTATTATTTTAGTGCTTTCCCCCCAAGGTATCCTATTGTTTCTGTGCAAAAGTTTCCCCTTTTTGTCATAACTCACAAATTTTAATAACAACTTTTATCAAAAATGCATGATGTGAACACGGCCATTATCACAGTAATGCCAGTTATACAGTAATAGCTTCCCCCAACCCGGCCTCATCCAGAACCTTTGTGGTTACAACGCCCATCAGCTTGGCTGTTGTTATGGGGAGGCCCAGGGCCCTGAAACCTCGCCCTTTGGTGCTGCACCAACTCAGAATCGAACCCTACAGGCCTCCCTGCCAGCAACTTAGACAGGAAGCCGAGAATCCCACCCCTCAGTTGAGGAAGTCACCGGTTCTCACCGACTGGGCTGGAGAAGATGAAGCAGAGAGGGTATGAGACCCGGCCATCATCGTGGACGTATTTATAGCTGTAAACTACAAATGTAAACACACACAGGCACAGTCAAGGAAGCAACTGGGCATCTCATGGCAAGGTAGACATTGGGGGGTGGGAAGGAACTGGACCACCTTGTCTCCAACTGGCAAAGGGGTGGAAGAAAGCTTCCGATGTGAGGACACCTTAGGCTCTGGAGCTCCCTGGATGCAGAAACCCACAAATCTCATTCCCCAATGTTCTCCCCCCTTTTTTCTTTTCTCTCTCTCTCTCTCTCTCTCTCTCTCTCTCTCTCTCGTTTTCATCCAGTGCGTATCAACTGCACTGGCTCCCGGTGTACAGGGTCAGGTTTAAGGTGCTGGTTTTGACCTTTAAACCCTATGCGGCCTAGGACCCACATACCTACGGAACAGCCTCTCCTGGTATGCCCTGCGGAGGACCTTAAGGTCCAGAAATGACAACACTTTGGAGGTCCCGGATCGCAAGGTGCTTAGATTGGTCTCAACTAGAGCCAGGGCCTTTTCAGCACTGGCCCCGACTTGGTGGAACGCTCTGTCACAAGAGACCAGGGCCCTGCGGGACTTGACATCTTTCCGTAGGGCCTGCAAGACGGAGCTGTTCCGCCTGGCCTTTGGTTTGGACTAAGTCTGACTTTTATGTTTCCCTCCCCTTATGGTCTTGATCTATGGGCTACTTTTAAAATGAGGCTGAATTTTAAATTGCATTTTAACCTGTATTTTAAATTGCCCCCCCCCATCATGTTTTTTACTGTGATTTTACTGGTGTTAGCTGCCCTGAGCCCGGCTCTGGCCGGGGAGGGCGGGATATAAATAAAATTTTATTATTATTATTATTATTATTATTATTATTATTATTTTCCCAGTAGCCATTGGGCTACTTCCTGTCCTACGAATGCAGCATAAGGACATAAGAGCCTGCAGGATCAGGCCAATGACCCATCTAACCCAGCACCTTGTTCTCAACGTGGTCACCCGTGGGAATCCAGGAAGCAGAACGTGAGCACAAGAGCAACTCTCCCCTCCTGTGGAACCCAGCATTGCTGCCTCCGACTCTGGTGGCAGAGCAGAGCAATCACAGCTAGTAGCTGTTGACAGCCCAATCGTAAAAGGTTTGTGTCCATACCATGTGTGAGAAAGGGCCCAAGTCACCCAGGACTGGCCTTATTAGTCCAAAAGCATCTTTGGTTCCTGCTCCAGTTGCGTGTGAATTATATCACGCAACCGCATTGGGAATACTGTGTTCTGGTCGCCTCGCCTCAAAAAGGGTACTTTGCCTTTGAATGTGAAAGGAATTGCAGTTGTACCCCAGCCCATCCAGGGGATGCGGGTGGCGCTGTGGGTTAACCACAGAGCCTAGGACTTGCCGATTAGAAGATCGGCGGTTCGAATCCCCCCGACGGGGTGAGCTCCCATTGCTCGGTCCTTACTCCTGCCAACCTAGCAGTTCGAAAGCACGTCAAAGTGCAAGTAGATAAATAGGTACCACTCCGGCGGGAAGGTAAATGGCGTTTCCGTGCGCTGCTCTGGTTCACCAGAAGCGGCTTAGTCATGCTAGCCACATGACCCGGAAGCTGTACCCCAGCTCCCTCGGCCAAAGCAAGATGAGTACCGCAACCCCAGAGTCGGCCACGACTGGACCTAATGGTCAGGGGTCCCTTTACCTTTACCTTTTACCCATCACAGAATCTTCTGGCAGAAAATTCTATAAACGAACTAGGCTTCCGCTTGCCTGTCCCGAAATCCATTGAAAACCCCTTTCTCTGGCCACCTCCTCAAAACTATAGCTGAGGATGGAAGTGTGTATGGGCCGAATCAGGTTGTCCCCTCCCCTCTCACAAACACACTCAAACAACACTTAGGATATCGAGGCTGGCGTTCTGGCAGTTCGCTTCTCAGCTCCTCTGGAGAGATGTCCTAAAGAAGATCACAGAAACAGGCATCAGTTTTGTAGACAAGGGTCTTCCCAAGGGGAGTAGCTGCGTAGGAAGGGATGAGATCCCACCCCCACCCCCCGCACAACAAATCCATTTTTCAAAAACTGTGGCTGTTTGCAGTTTGGAAAGTGATGGGCAAATTGAATAGTGTAGGACCAGCAAGTGATTAACAGGGAGGGAAATAAACTCCCCACAAACCTATCAGGGTGAATGTCAATTATCCCAAGGCCTGGTTGAAGCAAGACATTTCAACCAGGCACCTGAAGATATGTAATGACGGCGCCAGGTGAGCCTCCACGGGGAGAACACTCCACAAGCAGGGAGCCACTGCAAAAAAGGCCCCTTCTCATTTTACCATGGAGGCACATGAAGAAGGGCCTCAGATGATGATTGCAGGGTCTAAGGTTGGTTCACATAAGGAAAGGCAGTTCTTGAAGTATTGCAGTCCTGAGTCATTTAAGGCCTTATAGCAGGGGTTGGTAAGGTCTGCCTTGCCTGGGCCGGTTCACTCCAGCAGAGACCCCTCTGTGGGCCGGATTGCGTGTGTGTGTAAGCGCGCATGCCTGTGATTTCCAGTGTCTGCGCAGACACGATTTCTGGTGTCTGTGTCTGCGCAGACGCAATTTCTGGTGCTGCGGAAGCGAGTCCCCGGGCCGTGCTTCGCCAGTTTAGTGCAGCGTACGGGGACTCACTGAGCGGGCGGGTCAATTTCGGGGCGGCTTGTGGGCCAGTTAAACGGCTCCTGGGGGCTGCTTGTGACCCATGGGCCTTAGGTTGCCTACCCCTGCCTTATAGGTCAAAACCAACACTTTGAATTGGGCCCGGAAACTACCGTAATCAGCAGCCAATGCAGTCGGAGCCAGGATCGGTGTGATATGCTCAGTCCATCTTGCCCCAGTGAGCAATCAGGCTGCCAAATTCTGCACTAGCTGAAGTTTCCAAACTCTTCAGAAGCAGCCCCACGTATAATGCATTGCAGTAATTTAACCTAGAGCATAGACAACAGACTGGTCCCATCACCTCCTGGCAAATAGAAGGGGAAGAAATGGAGGCAGTGAGAGATTTTACTTCTTGGGCTCCGTGATCACTGCAGATGGTGACAGCAGCCACAATATTATAAGATGCCTGCTTCTTGGGAGAAAAGCAATGACAAACCTAGACAGCATCTTAAAAAACAGAGACATCATCTTGCCAACAAAGGTCCGTATAGTAAAAGCTATGGTTTTCCCAGTAGTGATGTATGGAAGTGAGAGCTGGACCATAAAGAAGGCTGATCGCCGAAGAATGGATGCTTTTGAATTCTGGCGCTGGAGGAGACTCTTGAGAGTCCCATGGACTGCAAGAAGATCAAACGCATCCATTCTGAAGGAAATCAGCCCTGAGTGCTCACTGGAAGGACAGATCCTGAAGCTGAGGCTCCAAGACTTTGACCACCTCATGAGAAGAGAAGACTCCCTGGACAAGACCCTGAGGTTGGGAAGGATGGGGGGCACAAGGAGAAGGGGACGGCAGAGGACGAGATGGTTGGACAGTGTTCTCGAAGCTACCAGCATGAGTTTGACCAAACTGTGGGAGGCAGTGGAAGACAGGAGTGCCTGGCATGCTCTGGTCTAGGGGGTCACGAAGAGTCAGACACAACTAAACGACTAAACAACAACAACATAGACAACAGAAGCTGAGCATAGACAACAGATAAGGGTGCAGATGGGCCACCAGCTGAAGCTGATGGAAGGCATTCCACACCACTAAGGCCACCTGAGCCTCAAGTAACAGCAAGGGATCCAGAAGGACCCGCAAGCTACAGACCCACTCCATCAGAGGAGATCACTTTATGCTATATGTGCCCACTTGAGCTCATTGATCCATGCAGGAGTGCCAGCTTGGCCCTGGGACTGTGGGTTTCTGGGGCCGTAGGTGCCATGTAGCGTGCATGGCCCCGGTGCCAAAATTTGTGGGTGCCAGGCCCCTTCATGGGGAATTTGGCACCTATGGATCCAAGGAACAGGCACTGTTACAAGTGTCACATAATACTCATTCTGCACTTCTAATACATTGATATTTTAGTGTGGCACCCACACTTTGGAACTCCCTGCCTGTCGTCACCAGGCAGGTGCCTTCACTGCACTCATTTGGGCACCTGCCAAAACAGGTGCCAAAAAAATTAAACATTTTTGTCTAAGCAAGCCTATCCAGATAGAACACTGGCGTTTGCTTTAATCCGGCTTTTAGTTTATCGTTGATTTCAATTCTGTTTGGAATGGTTCAAATCGTTGTTTTTAACTATTTATTACTGGTAATTTTATTGTTTTATTCTTTCTGTCGGTGCCTCTTTGAGGTTTCATTACAATCAAGTGGTATATGAACCCTTTGGAAGCAATAAGACACTTAAGGATGAATGCTGAATAAATAGGTCATCTGGAAAAACCCAGGCGGGTAGTGTTCAATGCGGTTTGCAGAAGAGTAGGGATTTGAACCCAGGTCTATGCAGTACAAGATCTATTGCTCTCTGGCTATTCCCTGTCAAGGGTGGAGCTCAGATGCTATGCCCGTGCACGGGTTGAAAGGTGTGTGCAGGTGACAGGTGACATTCTAATGTCTGGCATCGAATGCCAAGGGGGCACTCTGCTCAGCCCTTGCTCCCACCCATTCATTCCAGGAAGCTGCACCGGGCTTGCCACCCCCCCCCCCCCGGCGATGCTGAATTTTGCTTGTCACTTTTGACATTGCACAAAGGTATATGGCTTTGTGGCTCGGCAGTAGCTGAGAGGTTTCTGTCCTCTATCTGGGTGTATGGGAGAGGAAAAGTCCCGCAAGGTGTCCTCAGTGGGTTTGAAACTGGGCTTAGGGATTGATGTATGATTTTGATGTATTTTTAATCTTTGTTGGAAGCCGCCCAGAGTGGCTGGGGAACAAATAAATTATTATTATTATTATTATTATTATTGTTGTTGTTGTTGTTGTTGTTGTTGTTGTTGTTGGAGGAAAAGGAAGGAGCATGCACCACCTCCCTCACCGAAGACTGCTGCTTCCCACTGCCTTTTCATCTCTGCTGCTAAAGGGAGGAAGGGCTCACAAGTTCTTTCCTTCTGAATTAGCCCATTATCTAATCCTCTTTGCTGCAGCCAAGCAGGCACCACAAGCCCTGTAATGAACTGGCAAAGGAGCAGAATTAAGCAGAGCTTGCTGCCACATACGTACAAACAAGATGGCTGGAAGGATCGACAGCCTTCCTGTTCAAGACCGCTGTGTCCTTTGATGCAGCCGAGTCCTGGGCACCTTGTACCAAGGGGAAGAAATTGAAGCAGGTGGCACAAGGGGGTGACTGGAAGTCCACTTGTTAAAGGTGCAGAAGCTGGCCCTCCTTCACCAGCCTATGCATGCACACCCAGAAATCCCATTGAATTCAATTTATTTCCAGATAAATGCATATAGCAGGGATGGGGAAATCTGTGGCCCTCCAGATGTTGCGGGACTTCATCTCCCACCATTCTTCACCCCAAGCCGTGCTAACTGGGGCTGGTAGGCATTTAAGTCCAGCACCTTCTAGAGAGCAACGGGTTCCACACTCCTGGTGTGTGAGATTGCAGCCTCAAGAGCGAGAGGGAGGGCAAGGCTGGAAGGTGGATGTAAACGAGGCCTCCTCAGAGCTGAAAAGCTAAGGGTAAAGTCACTTGTTGATTGAGCCTCATTCATCCTTATTTGTTCGCACAAAGGGTGCAGGAAGGTTAAGGGAAGTTGGCTATTTATTGAGTGTCCGTTCTGATTTGTTTGTTTGCTGCACCAAGCAATTGTTATCCCATGCAATTCTCTTTAACTTTCCTTATTGCAAAAGGTCTGGTTTGGGGGCAGAGGGGGAGGGAGGGAGTTTGCTGTGCAAAGGTGCCAAAAGGTAAAGGTAAAGGTACCCCTGCCCGTACGGGCCAGTCTTGCCAGACTCTGGGATTGTGCGGCCATCTCACTCAAGAGGCCGGGGGCCAGCGCTGTCCGGAGGCACTTCCGGGTCACGTGGCCAGCGTGACAAGCTGCATCTGGCGAGCCAGAGCCGCACACGGAAACGCCGTTTACCTTCCCGCTAGAAAGCGGTCCCTATTTATCTACTTGCACCCGGGGGTGCTTTCGAACTGCTAGGTTGGCAGGCGCTGGGACCGAGCAGCGGGAGCGCACCCTGCCGCGGGGATTCGAACCGCCGACCTTTCAATCGGCAAGACCTAGGCACTGAGGCTTTTACCCACAGCGCCACCTGCGTCCCCGTGCAAAGGTGCCAAGACAACTGTAATTGAGCACCCTGGTTTTGTCATGATGTCCAGGGGCGTCTTACCCATAGAGGCTAGTGGCGTGGAGCGCCAAGTTCTGGAGGGCGCCAGGAAAGAGGTGGAGGCTGGACGCGGCACTTCCCAGCATCAGCTCGTCGCCCTCGCCCGCCTCCACCATGCCACGCCGAAGCAGCGCTGCACCCGGAGCCTCCGTCTGCCATGGCCGCCATGGCACGAAGTGGCCAGCTGAGCCAGGAGACACTGCGTCCAGCCTCTGCCTCTTCCCCGCCAGAGGAGCCGCCCTCCAGCCTCTGTCCACCTCCTCCAGCCCTGCCAGCAGTGCCGTCCTCCCTAAAAAACTCTGGGAAACTGGGGGGGGGGGCAGAGGGAGCTTTGCACCACAGCACCAGATATGCTTAAGACGGCCTTGATGACGTCACTGGATCCTACCCCAAAACAGCGACCATCTGGAAGCGCTGCCAGATGACGCCAGCAGGCACAAGAACGTGACGTAAACTGAGAAGGGAACACTAATGGACATTTGGACAAACTCACCCTCCAGTCCATTGTTTTCAGCAAGCTGTGGCTCTAGGATCCCCTAACAAGCTGACTCTGTTTAGAAGCTTCCATTCCCAGGCTAGGACCCTCCTGGATTATTTCAGTGGAATGTTATTATGCATCAGTTCCTGTCTGGAAAATGTGTTCAGCTGGGCTTCTATTTTGACAAGCAAAACTTGCCCGTCGTTTCATATTTTAAGAAATGGGAAGAGATCTTCCCTTGAAACCCCCGCCACCAGTTTTCCCGCTTCCCTAAAACGCAGCGGAGTGGATATTCCGCGCTGCCATTTGATTAACATTTCGCTAACGCGTGTGAGGGTTCTTGCATAACGTGTTGAATTAAATATGAAAGCAAATGACGCCATCAGCACATCGCTCCCCTGAGATATTAAACTTGATCTGAAATTCAATTTGCTTTTAACCCAGCCTCGTAATTTGTAATGTACCGACAAAATTCATGTCAAGAATGCAGGAAGGTGGAATGGAGGAGCTGATGCAATTTCTTTGGGGGAAAGGAGATGTCTCTCCATGTCAGATTCCAGGCAGTTGCTGGAAGAGTTGGGAATTCAGTTGCTGTCGCAGGCTGAAGTGAAGTCAAGTGAAAATTAAGTGTGTGCACACACGTGTGTGTGAGAGAACCGGTTGATTACAGTTCCACTCCCCTGCAATATAAAAAAAGCAGGTTTCTGCTTCTGCACTGTCTTTCTGCACATCCCTGCTTTCCACCTCCTCCCAACAACAAGGCTATGATTGGGCAGAGTAGCTTGTTCAAGCCTTACATTTGTCTGTAGTGGAGACAATTACGCTTTTCTCCAGAAAGAAAAAAACCCACTCTGTAATGCCTTCACTTTATAGACACAACAAAGTCTGCAGCTCAATCACTTGCTGGCTTTGTAGGGGGGGGAAATCTGCTGTTTTTATACAGCGTACGAACACTGCAGGTAAACGATTAGATAAGTGTTGCGATGAAATCTGAAGCCTCCTCCCCACAGTCAGAATCTAACTGATCGCCACACCTGGTAGCTAGGGAGAACTTTCCTCAGTTCATGTAAGCCTGCCTGTGACCTCAGAGGGTTGCTTACCTTTCCCTACACTGTGTGGTTGGGCGGCACATATATGAGTCACCTGGAGCCATTTGCTCTGGTCTGTACAGCAGAACACCTGCCATGGGGGTGTAGCACACCAGCCTTCCTCAACCCGGTGCCTTCCAGATGTTTGGGACCACAACTCCCATCTGCCTCAGTCAGCACACTGAAGTCCAATATGTTTGGAACCTGGAAGGCACCAGGTTGGGGAATTTGCACCAGGCTGCAATTTGTGTGTGTGTGTGTGTGCGCACAGCATATATACCGTATTGGCCTGACTATAAGCCGCACTTTCCCCCCAAATTCTGACCTTGAAAAGTTAAAGTGCAGCTTATATTCGCCACAAAGCGACGCGGGTGACGCTGTGGGTTAAACCACAGAGTCTAGGACTTGCCGATCAGAAGGTCGGCGGTTCGAATCCCCGCGACGGAGTGAGCTCCCGTTGCTCCCTCCCTGCTCCTGTCAACCTAGCAGTTCAAAAACACATCAAAGTGCAAGTAGATAAATAGGTACCGCTCCGGCGGGAAGGTAAATGGCGTTTCCGTGCGCTGCTCTGGTTCGCCAGAAGCGGCTTAGTCATGCTGGCCACATGACCCGGAAGCTGTACGCCGGCTCCCTCGGCCAGTAAAGCGAGATGAGCGCCGCAGCCCCAGAGTCGGTCACGACTGGACCTAATGGTCAAGTGTCCCTTTACCTATATTCGCCACATTACAGTATGTAGCCAGGAGCGCGGGGCAAACAGCACCAGGAGCGTGGGGAAGCGGCGGCACCTTCTCCTCCAAGGCCAGGAAGAGAGAGAGCGAGGAAGGGGAAAGGCCATCGGCAAAGCAGTGTGGCTCTCCATGTAGCCAGGAGCAGTGAGGAAGGGAGTGGCTTATATTTGGGTTTGTTTTTTTCTTCCCTCGCCCCCTTCAATTTTAAAGGTGTGGCTTATATTCAGGCCAATATGGTATAAAAACACCTTTGTGTTGCTTCAACCTGAAGCATATCAGCCTTCTTTTGCAGCCTCTGAATTCGAATGAGGGGTACTTTTTAAAACTTGACCTGAATCAGGGTGCTTAAAAAAAAAGAAAAGCGGGAGGAATGATTCTCATTTTAAATAGAAAAAAAGAAGTGGAAAGATTTTACATACCTGGAATTCTTCCTCCAGCACAACCAGTTGCCTGTCTTTGTCCACCTTCACTGAGGAGAGAGGAGACAAAAACCTAGTAATGGGATTTCACCTCCATTCTTAGAAAGATCTGCTTTGCATGCGGAAGTTCCCTGGAGAACCACTGCCAGTCACTGTGGAAAATACTGAGCTAGATGGACATAAGAGAAGCCTGCTGGATCAGGCCAAGGACCCATCTAGTCACACTGGCCAAGCCAGATTCACATTACAGTGGTACCTCATGCTACATACGCTTCAGGTTACAGACGCTTCAGGTTACAGACTCCGCTAACCCAGAAATAGTACCTAGGGTTAAGAACGTTGCTTCAGGATGAGAACAGAAATCGTGCGGTAGCAGCAGGAGGCCCCATTAGCTAAAGTGGTGCCTCAGGTTAAGAACAGTTTCAGGTTAAGAATGGACCTCCGGAACGAATTAAGTACGTAGCCAGAGGTACCACTGTATGGAAAACCCGTAAGCAGGATTTGAGCACAAGAGCCCTCTCCACTCCCTTCCTGTGGTTTCCAGGAATCAGGGAATTCAGAAGCACTGCTGCCAGCAGCTAGAAGCAGAGCACAGCCACCTTGGATAATAGCATTCTCCTCCATGAATTTGTCCAATTCTCTTTTAAAGCGATCTAGATTGGTGGCCAGGGACGCGGGTGGCACTGTGGTCTAAATCCCTGAGCCTCTTAGGCTTGCCGATCAGAAGGTCGGCAGTTCGAATCCCTGCGACGGGGTGAGCTCCTGTTGCTCGGTCCCAGCTCCTGCCAACCTAACAGTTCAAAAGCACGTCAAAGTGCAAGTAGATAAATAGGTACCGCTCCGGCGGGAAGGTAAATGGCGTTTCTGTGCGCTGCTCTGGTTTTGCCAGAAGCGGCTTAGTCATGCTGGCCACATGACCCGGAAGCTGTATGCCGACTCCCTCAGCCAGTAAAGTGAGCTGAGTGCCACAACTCCAGAGTCATCCGTGACTGGACCTAATGGTCAGGGGTCTCTTTACCTTTACCTTTAAAGGGTATTTAGGGACACGGGTGGTGCTGTGGTCTAAACCACATAACCTAGGGCTTGCCAATCAGAAGGTCGGCGGTTCAAATCCCCGTGACGGGGTGAGCTCCTGTTGCTCAGTCCCAGCTCCTGCCAACCTAGCTGTTCGAAAGCACGTCAAAGTGCAAGTAGATACATAGGTACCACTCCAGTGGGAAGGTAAACGGCTCTGGTTCGCCAGAAGCGGCTTAGTCCTGCTGGCCACATGTCCCGGAAAACCTGTCTACAGACAAACGTTGTCTCCCTCGGCCAGTAAAGCGAGATGAGCGCCGCAACCCCGGAGTCGTCCGCAACTGGACTTAACTGTCAGGGGTCCCTTTACCTTTACCTTTTTAGATTGGTGGCCATCAGCGCCTCCTGTGGGAGGGAGTTGCACCGTTTAACTATATGCTGCATGAAGGAAGAAGGACTTTCTCTCATCTGTCCTGAAATCTGTCCAATGGCCTGACTCCGTATAAGGCAGCGTCCAATATCCCTATGTTCCCGTGATACTGATGGGTTTTTGCTGCTGCTAAGTGAAGTCGTTTGTTTTTCTCCAGCTTCCAGAGGCCATAGGTTAGACTGTTTTGTGCCTTGAGTCTGTTCTGCATTATAGCACTGATCTTTTGTGGTTTCGTTATTGATATTTTAATTGTGTCCCGTGAATTTTTAATGATTTTGTTTTATTTGTTGGTATGGAAACTGCTTTGAGGTCACTTGGGTGATTTAAAGCATGATACAAGAGCACTAAATAAATGAATACATCAAAGCCCAGCCCAAGCTCCCTCGCCTTCACAAATTACGGGGCAGGTGGGGGGAGTTGTGAGCCAGAGAACTGCTGGTGAGACTGAAATGGCCCTTAAGTCAGTGGCCTAATGGTATGCAGAAGGACTACAGCCAACAGCTCGTTTCACACCCCCTTCTAGTTTATCAGTGACACCTGATTAACCGCAGTTAAGAATTGCCTATGCAGCTGCCAACAGAAGTTCCATCAGCATCAAAGCCACTTTAATATAAGGTGCACAGATCCCCAGCACATTTCAAGCTGGTATGCCTCAGGCTTCTCAGGTTAGAAAAGACAAACACTGCATTGTCGGAGAACTGCGTTCGTTTCTATTTTCTTTTTTAAAGCATTCCCTGACGAAGCACAAAGGCTTGAAATGCACCAGTATTTAGGTACCACCTTGGACTAAGCTGTTTACGGTGCCTGCTTAGGAGACTGCCGTTGTCACTTGTGAGATGTGGGACAACCCATCTGTTTTGCACTGAATAGGGAAGAGCTGTAGCTCAGTAGTAGGGCATCTGCTGTGTATACAGAAGATCCCAATTCTTATTCATTTATTTATTTAGGAGTATTTATACTCCAAGGGACGCGGGTGGTGCAGTGGGTTAAACCACAGAGCCTAGGGCTTGCCAATCAGAAGGTCGGCGGTTTGAATCCCTGCAACGGGGTGAGCTCCCGTTGATCGGTCCCTGCTCCTGCCAACCTAGCAGTTCGAAAGCACGTCAAAGTGCAAGTAGATAAATAGGTACCGCTCCGGCGGGAAGGTAAACGGCGTCTCCGTGCGCTGCTCTGGTTCGTCAGAAGCGGCTTAGTCATGCTGGCCACATGACCCGGAAGCTGTACACCGGCTCCCTCGGCCAATAAAGCGAGATGAGCACCGCAACCCCACAGTCAGTCACGACTGGACCTAACAGTCAGGGGTCCCTTTACCTTTATTTATACTCCACCAATTGCATTTCCAATTAGAGCTGGGAGAGAACACTGCCAGAAAGCCAGAAGAGCCTTTGTCACTCAGTTTAGACAGCTGTCAATTAGTTGACCATGCTAGGTGGTCTGATTCCAGCTTCCTGTGTTCCTATGGCAGAGGTGCCGAGCCACAATACCATAGCCCCCAATCTTAGGGGAAAAATAGGGAGGTGGCATGCGGTATAGTAAACTCACTCATTATGGCTGCATTGTTAGTCTCCTTCCGGAACCGGAATTTCTTCAGTTTCTCCTTCAGCTCTGGGTCGACGTCACACACAACCAGAGAATCTGACTGCAATGGAAAAAGCAATGCGGGTTTTCTCCTCCAATCAAGCAGGCCATTCTCCTTGTTATTTCATTGCCCTGATGACCATGGCATAGTCTCATCTCCTTTAGAACTAATTGTGGGAAATTGCAAGCAAACTTAACTATGCATGACTGCTAGTTAGTGCATGAAGGGGTTAAGGCAATAGAGCTGCATTTCCTAGACTCAGGTCATGCCCCCTCTTCTCTGATGAGGAAGTGAAGCCTTCTCTTCCTGTTCATTTCTCACCCTCTCTGCACGATGTAACTGAGCAAGGAAGACCTGTGTAAGCAAGCTCCAAGCTTAGAGCACATGTCTGAAGCTTTCTGTATTTTCTACCCAAGAGTATTCTGCCTGTGTCTTTCCTGCTGCTGTGTAGATAAATGCACGAATCTGATCTTTTTAACGTTTTGTTAGTAAAGCGTTTTAAACTTACTTAACAGTGTGGTCGGTTCATTGCAAGAGAGGCAGAAAGAGGGAAGTTTGCAAACGGACTAAATGACTTATGCAAAAAGTTTAACAGCCTACAGTCCTAACACTTCACAGTGCTGCTTAACTGTGTGAGTTTAAGCTTCGCTACTGAGGGCTCTCTCTGCTGGATAGAGGCACCCAGCTGATTCTTTTGTTATTTACCCCCCACATTTGTGTCATAAGGATCCATATTTTCTTCCCATACTTATTCTGTGTTGGTTTGTTTGGATTACTTTCCCAGCTCCCCCCTGCAAAACACTTGCTTAACAGAACTTGCAAAACACAGTTTGGTGCCACAGTGGATAAACCTCTTGGTCTCTATTAGGACGCTCTCCAAGCCAAAGCTCTCTGCAAGACCCTGCAACCTGTCCACCCATATCTCAGCTCACTTCTTCACAAATAGGGTCTCTTATAATAGAAAACTATCCCAAGCAGAAACTTGTCCCAACTCTTCTCAAACTCTTTGAGAGAAGGCCTCTACCCATTGCTGAAGGGGTCTTACAAGGCTCAGCACCTTTTCTCATAATCCACAATCTATATTTTTTGCTGTTGTTTTACGTGTGTTCATTCTTATATCAAACGCCACACCAGAAGGTCCTTTCATTTTGAAAGTTTGAACTGGCACTCAGGCTTGCACACACCACACAGGAAGCTCATGTCTGCCAACTGTCAAGATGTGGCTTCCAAGCCACAACAAAAGCTTCAAGGACGGAGGCAGAATTTTGGAACAAGAAAAGGCTAGAAACACTATATTTTGGACATCTTATTTGCATAATAACAAGGAGGAAGGGTTGAGTGGCAAGGAAAGAGGTCAGATTTTCGACAAGCAAACTTTCAAAGCAGCTCAACACAAGTATGGCGCAGAATCTACCCACCACCCACTACCCACTGTTTCCGACCCACGTTAAGAATTGTTTCAGCTAACCATTCTGCCTTAGGTCTCTCCGTGTCAGCTGAAATGCTGCAGCTCTGGGTTCAGCCGCTCGCCCCTCTGACAGGATGTGCAGATCTCTGTGCTCTTGCTTTAGTTAGGACACACTCTGCTCAACATCAGCACTTGCGAAACACCGCCAGGCACACACTCTTGACAGCTGCAGAGGAAAGACCGCTGGGGCGGAAGTCATTGCTGGTGGTAGGGCGGAGTCCAGAGAGAAGTTAAAGGTTTCCATTCGCAGTTACGAAAGGGGAAGCCACAGGCAGAAGACAAGAAAGATCCTAGAGGGTTCAGGATCAGACTCACAGCAGGCTGGGCCTTTCAATAGGACAGACACAAGCAGAAAGTAGGCGTGAACAGGGGGGATTCAGTTACCAGCCTAATAACATCCAAAGACTGAGTGATCAAGCTTTGGTAAGGTAAAGGGACCCCTGACCATTAGGTCCAGTCGTGACAGACTCTGGGGTTGCGGCGCTCATCTCGCTTTACTGGCCGAGGGAGCCGGCGTACAGCTTCCGGGTCATGTGGCCAGCAGGACTAAGCCGCTTCTGGCGAACCAGAGCAGCGCACGGAAACGCCATTTACCTTCCCGCCGGAGCGGTACCTATTTATCTACTTGCACTTTGACGTGCTTTTGAACTGCTAGGTTGGCAGGAGCAGGGACCGAGCAACGGGAGCTCACCCCGTCACGGGGATTCGAACC
Organism: Podarcis muralis; assembly: GCF_964188315.1. NCBI lineage: Eukaryota > Metazoa > Chordata > Lepidosauria > Squamata > Lacertidae > Podarcis > Podarcis muralis. The sequence continues at coordinate 89,616,505 of NC_135661.1, forward strand.
GCGACCTTCTGATTGGCAAGTTCTAGGCTCTGTGGTTTAACCCACAGCGCCACCTGCGTCCCTTTTGGTACCAACACCCAATTGTACATAGGTGATGACTTATCTCCAGGTAACTGGCACTGAGATCACTGAAAAGTGATGGTTGCTAATCACATTTCACCTTCACCTACAGTTCTCGAACTGTGGTGGAGTGACTACTTATTGAATAAGAGAGCCACACCAATCTTAATGAATCTACCAGCGCATGGAACCAGAAACAGAATTGGAAGGGGCACAAAGAGTCATCTAGTCTAACCGCCTGCAATGCAGGGATCTCAGCTAAAGCATCCATGATAGGTGACCATCCAACCTCTGCTTAGAAACCTCCAAGGAAGGAGAGTCTACAATCTTCCGTGGGAAACCGTTCCACTGTTAATTTGAAGCGATTGGTTCGAGTCCTACCCTCCAGAGCAGGAGAAAAGAAGCTTGTTCCCTCTTCCATTTGACAGCTCTTTGACATATATTTGAAGATGGCTATCATATCTGCTCTGAGTCTTCTCTTTCCCAGGCTAAACATACCCAGCTCCTTCAACCGTTCCTCATAAGGCTTGGTTTCCAGACCCTTAATCATCTTTGTTGTTCTTCTCTGCACACGTTCATGTCGTCAACATTCTTCTTAAATTGTGGTGCACAGAACTGGACACAGTAATTCAGATGTGTTCTGACCAAGGCAGAACAGAGTGATACTATGACTTCCCTTGATCCGAACACTAGATGCCTGTTTATCTAGAATTGCATTAGCTTTTTTGCTGCTGCATCACACTGTTGACTCTTGTTAAGCTTGTAGTCTACTAAGACCACTAGAGCCCCTCAATTCCTTCATCCAAGTCATTTATAAAGATGTTGAAAATCAAGAGGCCTATGACAGTACTGTACCCTACAACACTTGTCACTTCTTTCCAGGAAGTCAAGGAATTTTTGGGTTCACTCAGTCAACCAGCTACTATTCCACCTAACAATAAAATCACCTAGCCCATATTTTACTAGCTTCTCTGCAAGAATATAATGGGAGACATTGCTGAAAACCTTGCTGAAATCAAGATACATTACACCCACTGCATTCCCCTGATCCACTAAGCTTGTAACTCTATCAAAAGAAAAGAAAAGAAATAAGATTACTGTGGTACGACTTTTTTGTGAAACCCATGCTAGCTCTTAGTCATCACAGCATCTTTATCTAAGTGCTCACAGACTGATTGTTTGATTTTTCTGTGCTAGGACCCCCTCCCTCTGTAATCCTCATAGAACTCTAGCCCAATGGTTGCCATTCATTTGATTCTCAATTGATTTTAGAATGAATTGATTTTAGAATGTATTTAAATTAATTGACTGTGATTTTATGTCAACTGTGCTATTTTTACTGTTGTTAGCCGCTCTGAGCCCGGCTTTGGCTGGGGAGGGCGGGATATAAATTTTAAAATATTATTATTATTATTATTATTATTATTATTATTATTATTATTATTATTCCTGGTATTGATGTTAAGCTGACGGGTTTGTAGTTGCCTGGGTCTTTCCCCGCCCCTCCACTTTTTGAAGATGGAAACAACATTTGCCCACCTCCGATCCAAATTCTCCAAGAATTCTCAAAGATTATAGACAGAAACTATGAGTTGACATTTGCAAGCTCCTTTGGTTCCCTTGGAAGCAGTCCATCAGGCCCTGGAGATCTGAATTCTATCAAATAAGCTAGGTGTTCCCTTAATACCTCTTGGACTGCATCTTTCTTTCTCTCGTGGCATCATTTATTCTATTATCACCTAGTTGGGCACTGCTTTCTTTCTGGGTGAAGACAGAAACAAAATTAGTATTTGAGCAGTTCCTCCTCTCTGTCACCCAACAGAAAATTTCCATCTTCATGCAGAGGACCTACTACTGTACTTGCATGGTCTTCCTCTTGCTTCAGACACAGCCAGGGGAAAAAAACAATTTTCTTATTATTTTTAACCTCTTTTGCAAGCCCGGGCTCGTTCTGAGCTTTAGTCCACCTGTTATATTCTCAGGTTGAGCCATGGCTGCTAAATTACCGACTTCCATTAAAGGACACGGACTTTGGAAACACCCTTGAACTGGGTCTTTTCCCACTTCTTAGGTCACAGAATCATAAAATGGCAGAGTTGGAAGGGACCCCGAGGGTCATCCAGTCCAACCCCGAAATGCAGGAATCAACATGGCAGATGGCCGCCCAGAGTGGCTTGGGAAACCCAGCCAGATGGGTGGGCTACAAATAATAAAATTATTATTACTGTCCAACCTTTGCTTAAAAACCTCCAAGGATGGAGAGTTCATGCCATTGTCAAACAGGGATTTTTTGAGGTCCTTGGCAAAGAGAATTGTGGGGGTTTCTTTACACATCCCTCTTGGCTCATTGTGGACATAGAATCATAGAATTCTATTTTTATTTCCTTTTATTTCAGATTGTGGTTTTATTGCATTTCAAAATATGAACAAACACAGGAAAGGGAAAAGGACAGGCGTCTCAGGCATATAAAAGCTGAAGCAAATGAAAGTTATTAGGATCTAAGAGCTCATCTGAAAAATAAATACTGTATTTAAATTCTATTTTCAATATTAGGAGCGTAGCCGTGTACTAATAGCAGGCAAGCCATAATAGACTTTTCCATTAACGTTGACGTATTTCGCCTTATTGTATTGTTTACTTTCTGTTACAGGAAATGGACTGTGGGAAATAAAATGAAATAAAACCCTATCCGGTCTATACTCGACAAACTGTGCCGTAAACTGGGGGGTAATTCACTATCATGTGCTTCATTCTTTGTATATACAATAAAACCATACCATATATCATGGAAATTATCACATTTCTTTCGTTGTTGTTTTTTGGCCCTTAGGACATTCTTAAATTTGTGTGATTTTTCCAGTTAAGGCCGTTTGCCAAACTGTGGTGAAGTTTGTGGGGGAAATTTACAAGTTTTTACTCATTATTTTATAGGCGAAATGCATTTTATTCTGTTTTATGCGTTTTATGCAATACATATAAACTTGTATTCATTTACAAACTATGCTGTCAGTCCACTTGTGGAAAATTTTCCCATTTCTGGTTATGACTGGATAAATGAACACGTTTTATTTCCTTTGAGGGCAACGGCCAGTTTAAGTTTCTTCTTTATTTTCAGAAATAAAAGAACAAATAAATTTATGTCAGGTAACACTTGGGTCTCTCAGAACCCAAAACTATTATTTCATTTATTTTTTCAATATATAAATTGAACACACGCACGGGCACGTAGTGCTTGATATACTATTGTTCGGAATATGGGTCAAAATATATTGTTTATCGGACTGAGGGGCGGTTTAAATTCCTCAGAAAATTAAAAGCGAGGGAATGTCGTTGCCTGAGGAGACGCTTTGGGCGGGAAAAGCGAGCGGAGGGGGCGGGGCGTTACTTCGGAGGCCACGCCTCCGTCCCCACCCCACCGCCCCTTCCCGCCAGCTCATTGGCGGCTCGGGAGCTCAAAGCCCGCCTTCCGCCGCCGCTCAGTGGCGGCGGAAAAAGCGTGGGGTGGGGCTGATCTCTCTCCCTCCCTCGGATTAAGGGGTTGGAAAGCTCCGCTCTCCTATTGGAGGAGGTGGGAGTTCACGCTCCCCGCCCGACAACTCTGTGAGGAAGCCGCTGACTGGCTGGGGCGGCTGCCCGTCGGCGCTTGACGCGCGGCAGCCCTAGCCAATGGAGGGGCGAGGGAGGCGGGGAGGAGGTGACGTAGCGGGGCGACGGCGCCGCGGACTGGAGCGGGGAAGAGGGACGGGGACGGAGGGCGGGTCCGGCGCGGGCGCGCTGACGTCGCCGTGCGTTGTGACGTCGCGCGCCGCCCTCTGGAGTGTGTGGTATCTGGCGCTGTGCGTGTGTTTGCGTGTTTGCGCCGGCCCTGCCTGCCCGCCTCCCTCTGCCTCTCCCCGGAGGGGCCGCAGTGGGCCGCGGAGACGGTGAGTGAGGCGCCGGGGAGCGGTGGGGACGACGGCGGCGGCGGAGGGGGAGCGGGCCCTGAGGGGGAGCCGCGGGCCTCGCCCCCTCCCCCACCCCCTCCCCGCCCTGAGGGCCCCTCCCCCTCCCCAGTGGTCCTCAGGAGGTGGAGGAGGCCCCGCCCCAGGGGGAGGGGCTGGGGAGCGGACACGCCCCTTCCCGAGCCCCCCACCCCAGATGTGGGAATAGACACACTTTAGGGGGGCTGGGAGGGGCCTCCTTCTCACACCCCAGGCCCTGCTCCCCATCACCCCCACCCGCCCCTTTCCCAGTTTAAGGTATAAATCCTCCTCCCCTTTGCCCCCACATATAGAGGCTTTCATGTGCAAATTGGGGGGGGGGGGTACTAAGCCTCTGTTTTCCCTCCTCCCCGCTTGCCCACCCCATCACATTCCAGCTTCCCATCACCCCCACCCACCCCTTTCCCAATTTAAGGTATAAATCCTTTGCCCCCACATATGTGCAGATTTGGTGGGCGGTGAGGGTACTGAGCCTCTGTGTTCTCTCCTCCCCACTTGCCCACCCCATCACATTCCAGCTCCCCAACACCCCCACCCACCCCTTTCCCAGCTTAAGTTATAAATCCTCCGCCCCTTTCCCCCCACATACAGAGGTATTCATGTGCAAATTTTTTTTGGGGGGGGGGAGTACTGAGCCCATTTCCCCTCCGCCCCACTTGCCCACCTCATCACATTCCAGCCACAGCTCCCCATCACCCCACCCACCCCTTTCCCAATTTAAGGTATAAATCCTCCTCCCCTTTGCCCCCACATATAGAGGTATTCATGTGCAAATTTGGTGGGGGATGGGAGTACTGAGCCCGTTTCCCCTCCTCCCCACTTGCCCTCCCCATCACCCCCACCCACCCATTTCCCAAATTAGGGTGTTGAAGCCTCTTCTCTTCGCCACCCCCAGTATAGAGATATGCATGTATTGGATGATATATAAGCACTAGGGGGGGGGGCTGAGCCCTTGTTCTCCCTCCTTGCCTCTCACCCACCCCTCACATTCCAGCTCCTGTTGCACACCCTTTTCATCAAATTCCTGCTCACCCTTTCCCCAAATTTAATATATTTAATACTCTTCTCCCCCCACCCTCACCAATTTTAAAGCTGGGTTTAAGAGAAGGTTGGACATTTCTGGGTGGAGGTGGGGCTCATAGAATTGATGAGTTGGAAGGGACCAAAAGTGTCATCTTGTCCAACCCCCACAATGCAGGAATCTGTTGCCCAGTGTGGGGCTCAAACCCATGGCCTTGAAATTAAGAGTCCCATGTTCTACCAACTGAGGTATTTCAACGTCCAAGGACCTGTGATGTGTAAGGGGAACCACCTGTGCTCAGGGTTCAGTGCACTTCAACATACCATATCCTGGAGATTGGCAGTGTTGGGCTGGTGATGGTGATGTTGCTTTCAGGCCCTGCTTTCTGAGGGAAGCTGGGGTAGGTGTGCCTTTGCTCTGATCTAGCCGTGTTCTTGTGCTTTCTCCTCCATTGTTTGTATTCCATCTCTTAGGACTCCTCCACCTTCAATCCTTAAGGTGAGTTCTGGAGTCATAGAAATTGGAGGGAGGACCTTGACGGGCTCTAGCCCTGCTCCTCACTTAGTGCTTAAAAGCTAGCGCTAGAGCATCTCCCAACAGCTGGCTGTCATTTCCATCTCTCTCGATCTCAATTTGTGGTATCCATTCTTAGCTTTGCCCCAACCCCAATACTGGGTGTTTTGTTTTAGGTGAGACTGAAGACCCTCCTTCCTTCCTAACCTAGATCATCCATCTTTTTCTCCCCACCCCATTCCACCATCAGTTCCACCTTTTGACCAGAAGTCAACATTCCCCTCTTTAAATCTAGGCATTTTCCTCACACGCATTTTCCTCCCCAAAGCCCAGGAGTTGTGCTGATAATCATTATTAGCCCCTTGCACTTAAAATCCCTTCTTTCTACAGTAAGTAACATTTAAGGCTCCCTCGCTTGGTTTGGGCATTAACTATTAATCCAGTTATCCAGCCAATGATACGCTTATCTAGTGCTTTACCTCTCTCCTGGCCCAGGAACTTTCCACATTCAGCAAGCCTCCTCCCCACCTCCAGAAGCAGCTTCCCTTGTCTCCTCTCATCTGGAACACAACTTGGAAGGATCTTAAAGTGCCTTTCATCATTTTCTCCTCTCCTTGCCACTCCTTAGACCAAATGGGCACATCATAATGAAGCAGCTGCGCCCATTGTTCACCTAAGGGTCTTATTGGGAAATTTCTTCCCAGGTCAGTTTGTTTCCTCAGAGTTTTGAAAGGCTTCTCCAAGAGAGTCGGAACATTCTTATCCCTAGGCACAAGTTTAAACTGTTGCAGCAAAATGTATGTTCAGACTGCTTCCTGATGATCCCAGTCCAAAAGCTTGTGTTCTCCCTCCCCTTCAATAGATGAAAACTCATTGGTTGCTTTTATGACACCTGTAAGGTGGTTGGAAAGACGTTTACCGTATAGAAATCCCAGTTTTCCTCTGGGCATTTAGATAAATGGATTCTCTGACTTAGGCTGAATGGTGACCCTTCAACTCCTCAGAGGGGACAACGTGTGCTATTGGTGCAGAACTTGAGCATCTCTCTGCAAGAATTGAACACATTGGGGGTGGGATTTGGCAGGCTTATTGGTACCTTGTGGTGGTTGCACATTTAGCTCTTCCTGGTGGGCTTGGTGTAATTTTCTGGTACACTTTCAGTTTGAGTCTTGTACTTTCTGAATTTCAAGGCTCAACGTACTGGGGCTTCCTCCCATCTTTCTCTTCAGCCATTTGTTCTGAATAGTTTCTAAGAGAGCTTTCTATTTGTGTTGCTAAATCAATAAACTACAATGCTGGTCTCTCTGTATAGAAGTGGAAAGCTGTTTTACCCTGCCTGAAGGAGATAAACTGATGGCAACACCTGAGGTGTGAAATATTAACTCCTGAAATAATCACTTAACTTCTCTCCAACACATCTTGCTGTTTTCTTTGTATACCTTGGGATCACTGGCGGAAAGGGTTTGTGTATGGAAGAAAGTCTCTCTTTTTGTACTGTACTGTAATTGTGCTTTTTAGAACATTTATCTTTGGGTCTTCAAGTTAATATTGCAAAGAGGGAACTTTAATGACTGGTATGACCAGGCCAAAGTTTCCCAAACTTCTGGTGATGGGTGCACTTTTTTTTCTTGATTGAAAATTGTAGGCATGCTTCTTTCTTTCACACATGTTACAAGTAAACCTTTCGTGGAGCCTTGTCTGCAATTGTGGGAGTCACTGGTGACAGTACAAACTATTAACACTAAGCATGATATATACTGGCAACCCTATTGTCAAAAGTTTCTTGCCTTATTGGTTGCTTGAAGCTTGTGGTTCCATCCTTTGTGTTTTTTTCTCAGGCTTCCTATCTTGCATTTAACACTCTGTAACCAGATTTGTCAGGACAAGAGATAAGAAGGCTGAGATTCTGCCATTCTTCTGCCTGCCTAGAAACTGCAACCAGAGAGCAAAAGCAGATTAAGAAACTTGGAAGGAGAGGTCATCTGTTACTGTAATGCTCTGTATCACTAGTAATGTGGTCCCAAATTCTGTGTCCATGACAGCTGTGGATATGTAAGGGCCTGTCAAAAGACTTTATTTGGGGGAAAGCTTATCTGACTCAAAATATATTTTGTGATGCGCTCCTGTTGAGTGTCTTTAGATTATAAAGTGACCCATAAGTCTCATTCTGAACTGTCTATTGGAAACTTGTTCTGGACCCTGTTTTAAGGTGGGTGTGTCTCTTACCTGGCTTGCAAGAAGACCCAACTAGTGCAAAGGGAGTAAACTTTGCACTTCGCAATTAGTTGGGTTTTTAACTTCTGGGAGTTTTGCAAGGGTGTTGGAAATTGGGGTGAGTGCATGAGACGACGTAGGCGCTGAGGGCCATCATCCAGTTTGTCGTTCCATGAGCTGCTTTGCAGGCTGCATTACATGACAGGCTGGGATTGGCAAGTTTGTTTATCTTCTGGGCTTTCCATTCACTTGTCCTTCCTCTGCACACTTCAGCTGTGAAGCCGTTTGCTTGCATGCGCTACCATAGAGAGTAATTGGCTTGTGTGTGTATATCAGTATTGGGCTAGGCTCGAGCAAAGCTTTTTGGTTACCAGGGCACTGGTAGCTTTGTGGGGAGGATACCCCAGAGTTCTTTATGAATTTGCACAATGGCTAATTGTTTAAATTTATTAAATGTTTTATGTATTATTGCTGCAAACCGCTCTGATATTTTTCTTTACATGATAAAGTGGTATATAAATACTTTATTTAAAAAAACAGACTTTGATTCCTAAAGCACAGGTAGGTAGGTAATAATTTAATAGTGATAATTTTATTATTTGCATGTTGCCCACCTGACTGGCTTGCCCCAGCCACTCTGGAAATCACCCGGAAAGGGTCACGTGAACAAATAAAGTCTTGTCCACACTTTTGCTTGAACCATATTTTGATCATATTGTGTACCGATTAATTCCTCCGGGTCCAAGAGCTTTTCTTGTTGTTCCACAGCTGTGCCTTGCGAAAGTTCAGTCTTAGCTGCTGAATTGAAGCTTGGCTAAGCAGAATTGCTTTTTTTGGATATTCCACGGGTCCGACAAGTCAAGCAAGAGTGTGGATGAGCCCTAATTCTGGGTGAACCTTATTGCTCTGTTTTTGTGTAGGCTCCTTTCTGGCTGAGCAATATGTGAAAACTAAAGCTAGCCAAACTACGGATAGTAAAGCCGGGAGAATCATCAAGGCTTCGGAGATTCTCCCTTCCCAGGCCAGTGTTCTTTCTTCCTAATGAGCCGTTCACCTTCACTGCTTTATTCTTTAGCACAGTTTTGGTCAGCTAGAAGTGTGCCAATACAGACCTGACTCTTCCTCTCAAGTCCCACCTGTGGCTGTGATCAAGAGCTGTAGTGTTGCTGGCCTCTCGTGCACGAAATGGTGCCACGCATCCTCCTGAGACCTCATTTTGAATCAGGCCTTTTGCATTCTGGTTTAAAAGTCCTTTTTGTAGCTCTTGGCAGCCCTGTTCCCACGTTTTGATTGCTCAACTGTGAGAACCAGGGACATGCTGGCCTTTTAAGATACCTGGATGTTTCAGGATCAGGGGCATAGCCGCATAGGTTGCATCCTACTGCCTCTGTTCAATGGGTTGCCAGTTTGTTGGGGTAGCAGACTTCAGTTTCAGCATTACCCCTTCGGAGTTCAGAGAGAAAAGCTGCCACCAGCGCCGACTTGGATTCTTTGTGAAGAACATTTGTGCTGGGTTACTAGGATGGGGCTTATAATGTTCAGAGTTCTAGCCCCAGATTCCTTATGCAGCTGAAACCCACCTTGGATCAAATCTATGCTTCCAGGTGCCATAAGAAAGCTACAGAGATAGCGCAGGATAGTGCGCACCCAGGAAATGATCTCTTTCAGCTTCTGCCTTCTGGAAGAAGGTAAAGGGTTATAAAGACTAGGACTAGCCGCCTGAGAAACAGTTTCTACCCAAATGCGATTTTGGTTTTAAACGCAATGTAAGGCGTCTCAATGGGAGTATATTGTATTTAAAAATGGGGTATCAGAGTTTTTAGGGGGCTAACCAGGTTGGGATAGCAGACTTGTTGGGTTTTGAATGTTTTATGTAGATTTTTCAATTTCGTTGTTCTGTATGGGACAATGACAATAAAGACTATTGTATCGTATCTTATACAGTGGTACCTCAGGTTACATATGCTTCAGGTTACATACGCTTCAGGTTACATACTCCGCTAACCCAGAAATAGTGCTTCAGGTTAAGAACTTTGCTTCAGGTTGAGAACAGAAATCGTGCTCCCGCAGCGCGGCGGCAGTGGGAGGCCCCATTAGCTAAAGTGGTGCTTCAGGTTAAGAACAGTTTCAGGTTAAGTACGGACCTCCGGAACGAATTAAGTACTTAACCCAAGGTACCATTGTAAACCAAAAGCAAAACACCTAGTACAGGCAGCGACCATTTCGCGTGGGATGGGGATGTCTGCCCTCTTTCTGCCCTCTTCCACGTCCCAAGGTACCCGTGCTTTAGCAATCGTGCTTCAGTTGGACGTGCCTAAAATAGTCGCCACCTGTAGCTAGTATCGAAAGTTTTAGGCACAATTGCTCTACAGGAGTGGCTCCCAGTTGATGGTCCACAGACCCCAGGAGATCTGTGCCCACCCACATAGCAAAACCTACCATAGAGATGCCAACATTTTCGAAAGTAAGGGGCCCATGGCTTGGCTTTTGAACAACAGGCGGTCCACAGTGCTTAGCTAATCTGGAACCACTGCTCTACAGGGTTGTGGTTCGGGGAGAAATTGGATGCTAAAGCTAGCCCCATGGCTACTAGTCACAGTGGCTAATACAAATGACCTCCAGGACCAGGGGGAGAACATGCCTCTGAATGCCATTCGCTGGGAGTTGCAGTTGAGAGTGCTGTTGCACCCAGGTCCTCCTTTTGGGCTTCCCTTTGGAGTTCCTGACTGCCAGAACAGGATGTTGGGACTAGAACTAGATAGACCTTTCAGTCTGATCCACCAAAACCCCTCTTATGTTCTTGAAGCTTGGGGCTGTTGCCATCATGTGTTCAGAAACTTTGGGGGTTTCCGAATCCTCTCTGGCTTGCAAAGCCGGTCAGATCCCTGCTTGAATATTGATAATGTTTTCCCTCTTGGCGGACGGTGCCTGCAACAACAACAATTATTTTATTATTCATACCCTGCCCATCTGTCTGGGTTTCCCCAGCCACTCTGGGAGACTTACAGCACATAAAAAAGTGTAGAACATATAGATATACCTGAAGGAGCGTCTCCACCTCCATCATTCTGCCTGGACACTGAGGTCTAGCGCCAAGGGCCTTCTGGCAGTTCCCTCGCTGTGAGAAGCCAAGTTACAGGGAACCAGGCCTTCTCAGTAGTGGCACCCGCCCTGTGGCACGCCCTCCCACCAGATTTCAAAGAGATAAACAATTACCAGACTTTTAGAAGACATCTGAAGGCAGCCCTGTTTAGGGAAGTTTTTAATATTTAATAGGTTATTGTATTTTGGTGTTCTGTTGGAAGCCGCCCAGAGTGGCTGGGGAAACACAGCCAGATGGGCGGGGTATAAATAATAAATTATTATTATTACTATTATTAACCCCACCACCTTCATTTGATGGCATCAGGATGTGCCAGCTCCAAGGTGTCACAGCACAGAGAATAGTTCAGCCTGTCTTGCTCCCTGACCAGCGTCCGGATGGCTCTGCCAGCTGTTGGCACAGCCCCTTGCCCAGCTTCGGGTCTGTACCTGCAGACCCAAGCGACTCCCTCCTCCACATTACGTAGCTGTGGGTGGCATTTGATGTGCCTCCTTCCTCCTCTGAAGGTATAATTAGGGCCAGCTGCCTTGCTGCTCCTCCAGACTTCTCCTGGTGGCTTTTCTTGGGGACGGCATTTGCTTTGGTTGGCTCTAATTATAGTGTCCAGAGGATAGAGGGATCCAGACAGCCATTTCCTCAGTCTTTCTCTCTCTCTCTCCCTCTCTCTCTCTCTCTCTCTCTCTCTCTTAAAGACAGATGCTCTCTCTTTATATAAGGGCTTTAATAGAAACAGGCTTCTCTGTCGAAGAGTTCACAACTGTTTAAACCCGAGGCAGTGCCCCGACGGTGGGGAAAGCTGTGCTGTGCTCATGGATACAGCATTTTGTGCTCATGCCAGTTAGTTTTTAGGAAATTCGTTGGATTTTCCTTCTTGTGCTTTTTATCATTCGAAAGGCAGATAGTAAAATTATCCATAATTGGTTCTTTCCTCTGCACTGATAAGCAGGGGGAGTCTGCTAACGGAGCTTTTATCCAGCAACACTGGCATTCTTTTGAATTCCCAGGCATTCAGTTATGTAATAGGTATAGGGTTTGTTGGCAGGGGGAGTTACATGTGTCTTTGAACCCATGCTTTTCATTTTGCTTCTGACTCCTTTCAAGGCCGTCGGGCCGAGTCACTTTCAGGTGCTGCTGTTTCTTGCCTCAGGTGTTCAAGTTGTATGGCTCCTGCAGTACCAACAAAGTATATACAGTCATACCTGGGGTTACAGATAATAATAATAATATAATAATAATTTATTATTTATACCCCGCCCATCTGGCTGGGTTTCCCCAGCCACTCTGGGCGGCTTCCAACTGAATATTAAAAACAGTACAGCATCAAACATTAAAAACTTCCCTAAAGAGGGCTGCCTTCAGATGACTTCTAAAAGTAAAATAGTTGTTTATTGCTTTGACATCTGCTGGGAGGGCGTTCCACAGGGCAGGAGCCACTACCGAGAAGGCCCTCTGCCTGGTTCCCTGTAACCTTACTTCTCGCAATGAGGGAACCGCCAGAAGGCCCTCGGCGCTGGATCTCAGTGTCCGGGCTGAACGATGGGGGTGGAGACGCTCCTTCAGATATACTGGACCGAGGCCGTTTAGGGCTTTAAAGGTCAGCACCAACACTTTGAATTGTGCTCGGAAACGTACTGGGAGCCAATGCAGATCTCTCAGAACTGGTGTTATGTGGTCCCGGCGGCCACTCCCAGTCACCAGTCTAGCGGCCGCATTCTGGATTAATTGCAGTTTCCGGGTCACCTTCAAAGGTAGCCCCACGTAGAGCGCGTTGCAGTAGTCCAAGCGGGAGATAACTAGAGCATGCACCACTCTGGCAAGACAGTCTGCGGGCAGGTAGGGTCTTAGCCTGCGTACCAGGTGGAGCTGGTAGACAGCTGCCCTGGACACAGAATTAACCTGTGCCTCCATGGACAGCTGTGAGTCCAAAATGACTCCCAGGCTGCGCACCTGGTCCTTCAGGGGCACAGTTACCCCATTCAGGACCAGGGAATCCCCCACACCTGCCCGCCCCCTGTCCCCCAAAAACAGTACTTCTGTCTTGTCAGGATTCAGCCTCAATCTGTTAGCCGCCATCCATCCTCCAACCGCCTCCAGGCACTCACACAGGACCTTCACCGCCTTCACTGGTTCTGATTTAAAGGAGAGGTAGAGCTGGGTGTCATCTGCATACTGATGAACACCCAGCCCAAACCCCCTGATGATCTCTCCCAGCGGCTTCATATAGATATTAAAAAGCATGGGGGAGAGGACGGAACCCTGAGGCACCCCACAAGTGAGAGCCCAGGGGTCTGAACACTCATCCCCCACCACCACTTTCTGGACACGGCCCAGGAGAAAGGAGCGGAACCATCGTATAACAGTGCCCCCAGCTCCCAGCCCCTCTAGACGGTCCAGAAGGATGTTATGGTCGATGGTGTCAAAGGCCGCTGAGAGATCCAGCAGAACTAGGAAACAGCTCTCACCTTTGTCCCTAGCCCGCCGGAGATCATCAACCAGCGCGACCAAGGCAGTTTCAGTCCCATGGTGAGGCCTGAATCCCGATTGGAAGGGATCCAAATGGTCCGCATCCTCCAGGCGTGCTTGGAGTTGTCTGGCAACCACCCGCTCAATCACCTTGCCCAAGAATGGTAAATTTGAGACTGGGCGATAGTTGGCCAAATTGGCTGGGTCTAAAGATGTTTTTTTAAGAAGCGGTTTAATGACCGCCTCTTTCAGCGGGTCTGGGAAGGCTCCCTCATAGAGGGAAGCATTCACCACCCCGCAGAGCCCATCGCCCAGCCCTTCCCGGCTCGCTTTTATCAGCCAGGATGGGCAAGGATCCAGGAGACAGGTGGTCGGTTTCACTTGTCCAAGCAGCCTGTCCACATCCTCGGAGGTAACCGATTGGAATTGATCCCATGTAACAGGACCAGACAGAACTCTAGCACTCTCCCACCCTGGCCCTGCTCCCACGGTGGAGTCTACCTCCTTCTGAATCTGAGCGACTTTATCTGCAAAAAACTTTGCAAAAGCATTGCAGGAGATCTTGGGGTCCCTACCAGGCCCCGGTGGTGCAGGTGGTTCCGATAGATTGCGAACTACCTGAAAAAGTCTCCTGCTGCTGTTTTCTGCAGATGCAATGGAGGCGGTGAAGAAGGCCCTCTTCGCCGTTGCCATTGCCACTTGGTAGGCTCGACGTTGAGCTCTAGCCCGTGTCCGGTCTGATTCAGAATGAGTTTTCCGCCACCGGCGCTCTAGCCGTCTCAACGATTGTTTCATCACCCTCAGCTCCGGGGAAAACCACGGGGCTGTCCGGGCTCCATGCAATCGGAGAGGGCGCTTCGGAGCCAGACAGTCAATAGCCCTGGTTAACTCCGCATTCCAGCGGGCCACCAGGGAATCAGCTGAAAGGCCATCAACTTGGGATAAAACATCCCCTACCACTCTCTGGAAACCAATTGGATCCATTAAGTGGCGGGGGCGGACCATCCGAATCGGTCCCACCTCCCTGCAGAGGGGAAGGGTCGCGGAGAAGTCCAGTTGCACCAGGAAGTGATCTGACCATGGCACTTCTTTTGTTTCGCTTTTAGATAATGTCAGATCACCAACATCTGTAGAGGTAAACACCAAGTCTAAGGCATGTCCGCGGCTATGAGTTGGGCCAAACTTATTCAGGGACAGCCCCATGGAGGCCATGCTTTCCACGAAGTCCCGAGCGGCCCCTTGTAAGGTCGTGTCGGCATGGATGTTAAAATCCCCCAGGACAACCAAGCTAGGTGTCTCCAGGAGCATATCCGCCACGATGCTTCAGGCTGCGTTTTTTGGGGTTACGGACCCGCCAAAACCCGGAAGTACTGGAATGGGTTACTTCCAGGTTTCGGCAGTTGCGCAGAAGCACTAAATCGTGCTTTGTGCATGCACAGAAGCGCCAAATCGCAACCCGCGCGTGCGCAGATGCGCCATTGCGGGTTGCAAACGCGCATCCCGCACGGATCACGTTCACAACCCGAGCGTCCACTGTATATAGTACTTCACGTGAGCAAGAATGATGGGGGAGGGGGTCTCTGCTCTGAGGACCTTCGAGTTTAAACTACCGTGGTACAGGGGGAATGAAACGGAAGAGGCCTCATTTCTATAGCATTAGTGTGCACAAGTGGTTGGGCGTGAGGGCTTACTATTGTTTGGCTTTCCCTTGGTTGCCTTCAGAGCCAGCTGCGTATCCTTGGTCAGTGCCAGCCTTGACTGGTGTGCCAGTCCTGCTCACAGGTCTCCAAAAGCTCTTCTCTGGGCAAGAGCAGTACAGGGTTGGAAAAACGCCCCAGTCAAACCAAAGCAAATGCTTTGTGATCGTGGCCTCGGTTGGCATTCCTGGATTAGAAGGGTGCAAGAAGCGATTCCAAACCTGTAATTCCTGCATCGCAGTGGGTTGGGCTAGATGACCCTTGGGGTACCTTCCAACTGCACTTCTGTCATTCTATGAAAGGGGCTCCACACTCTTGAGTTCGCCGTCGTCATCACTCTGCATTTTGTAGTTCAAAACGTTGAGCCTTGTGTGAACTGTCCAAAGCAGTTGCCCCTGGACTCTACCTCCCAGAGACACGTCTGAATTTGAACTCTGGTCCACCAGACCCAGGCCGAACATTTCCTTGAGTCAGTATTTTTTTTGGAACCAACTACTATGCCACCCTTCAATATGAATATTCTCAGGGAGCCTTTCACTATAATTAAAAAGTACCATTTTAAAAACAAATGCAAATGGGCCTGGGTGTTCCATTGTCACCACATTGTGTTGATAGACGGGAGTTTTTGAAAGCAGCGGATTGCATGGGGTTCTGTTTGCCCAGCATAATTTTGTAGGGTACAGACAAATATGGAGGGGTGCAAAGATCCTCATCCTTGACTCTCGTTCTCTCTTACAGGGGGGTTCTGAGACATCCTGCTGAAGTGGAATAATCCCCAAAGAACCCAAAGATCTTCGGAACAGCAAAGCCTCCCTTTCCATGCCATTCTGCTTCTCTGCTAACAGGAAAGTCGGTGTTCTGGTTTGTGGCCTTCTGCCGAGCCTCCAGACTTGAGGTTGAAACCATGTGAGGGGTCCTTCCCCCCTACCCCACCCCAAACCCTGGTGCTTCCTTGACCCCATTGTGGGTGAGTTGCCGCCGAACCCGAGGTGCCAGCCACCATGATGTTCCGGGACCAGGTGGGCATCCTTGCTGGCTGGTTCAAAGGTTGGAATGAATGTGAGCAGACGGTGGCCCTGCTGTCTCTCCTCAAGCGCATCTCTCGCACTCAAGCCCGCTTTCTGCAGCTGTGCCTGGAGCACTCGTTGGCAGATTGCACAGAGATCCACGTTCTGGAGTCAGAGGCCAACAGTGCAGGTAAGTCAGCTCTTTTTCCCCTCTGGAACTTATGCCTAACGTCCTCGCAGTCCAAATGGATTCAGACCATCTGCTTATGTGGCACTATTGCCACGGGTCCTTAATTGGGTTGGGCACACTCTGGTCGCTCAACTCCAAAAGGGTTTTGTAGAGTTGGGAAAGGTTTAGAAAAGGGCAACCAAAATGATTGAGGGGCAAAACGATGAAGAAAGGTGTTGCCAGCCAGATGGTGATGTTACGCGCTAAACCAGTTGTCCAGGCATCTCTGCTTCCTTGTGAAAGGTGAGTTACCTATCACAAAATGCGCCTGGCTAATTTCGAACACTGGTCACCTGGTATTCGTGTGAGCACGGCTCCAGTTAGCTGTGGTGTCTCAGAGCTGCTGTTTAGCAGATTCACAAAGAAGAGGTCCAATTCTTCAGAAGATTCCCCATGGCTAATGGCCGCTTCGAAGCAGCAAATTCCATAGATTAATTGTGTGTTGTGTTGTGTTAAAAGTACTTCTGACAGGTCTCAACCTATTGCCAGTCATTTTTTATTAGGTGACTCGGCATTCTGATATTAAAGGAGGAGATAAAATTATGTATCCATTCCTTATTCATGAAGCTCTGTGATTCATCCCCTCGCACCACTTTGCACACTGTGATAGATAGAAGACCTGCGTTTGCCCAGAGCATATGGTTTAGCTGCAGCTAATTCCGGCTCTGTGAGTGGGCCTCTCCGGTACACATGTTTGCAAATGCACGTTCTCTCTGATTCACACTCTGCATTTAAGTGCTCGCCTAAAAATTGCAAATGGGTCAAGGAGTCCATCCCCCCCCCCAGTTTACTCGTGACTGAACACTGAGGAAAAGTAGACCTCCTATAACTAATCTCGGATAATTTGCAGATTAGGAGTGCATAATGCATGCACTTTGGGGGTGATCAGCCCGTGGCATCTGCCTCCTTTTGCCGAACGCCTGATAAGGACCAAGTGTCCTCACAAGTTCCGCTGGATCTTGCTAAGCTGTGAGAACTCCATGCCACTCAGTTAAGCTCCATTCCCCAAGCACACGCACCCCCTTCACCACCCCCACCCTTGCAGCTGACACACACAAGCGCCTCCCTTTTATCTGTGAGGCAAAATGCAACTCCTACAGCTCTCTAATAATAGCGTAGCCCAAGATTAAGGCAAAAGGGAGAAACGAGGTTGAATTCACCGAATCTCTTTCGGAAGCTTCTGACGTAAAGCCAGGAGACAATTCGGAGCACCCTCAATCAACCTCCCCCCCCCCCCCAAAAAATAAAGCCCTCCAAATGCTTTGGAATACAAGTCCCAGCAGCCCCAGCCAGGTGGCTGCTGGGAGCTGTAGTCGGAAACATTTGGAGGGCTTCAACTTGGGGAAGGTGGTTCTAAGAAGAGCCTGCTTTTGTCTGCAGAAGAGCTTTCTCCTACAAGTTCTGAAAATCTCAGAAGCCTGCTCCGAAGTAACCGAGAGCAGGGCTTTTACTGTAGCTGCTCCTGTTCTGTGGAACGGTATCTCTGTCTATACCAGGCATCCCCAAACTCAGCCCTCTAGATGTTTCGGGACTACAACTCCCATCATCCCTAGCTAACAGGACCAGTGGTCAGGGATGATGGGAATTATAGTCTCAAAACATCTGGAGGGCCGAGTTTGGGGATGCCTGGTCTACACACTCCAGAAACAATTGAAGGTGCTTTCGTTCAAATATAAGGATGTAAGATGAGCCTGCAGGATCAGGCCAATGGCCTAACTAGTTCAGCATCCTGTTCTCACAGTGGCCAACCAGATGGCCCATTGCAGAACGCGTTGGCAGGATCCGAGCACTCTTTCCTCACCTGTGGCTTCCAGCATCACTGTCTGAAAAACACCACAGTGGTACTATGTAAATTGATTCATTTGTTCGTTTTATTTTATGCTGCCTTTCCGCACACAAAAAATGGTGCTCAAAGCAGCTTAGAACAAAGAAAAACAGGAATGCATTTCAAACAAACACTACGAAAACTTATTACAGGCAGCCACTTGTTTACACACATTCAGTATGATTGTGCATGTGTGTATCATGCCGAACCCAGACGTGACCTGAAAACATCATAAAGATGTCACTGAAAGGGAGGGTGCGGAACGGGGTCTTTGCAGGCTTTTTCAGTGGGTTTCAGTTATACACAATTATACCGATGTGCTCCGTGCCTCGGAACATAGGTAAAGGTAAAAGGTAAAGGTACCCCTGCCCGTACGGGCCAGTCTTGACAGACTCTAGGGTTGTGCGCCCATCTCACTTAAGAGGCCGGGGGCCAGCGCTGTCCAGAGACACTTCCGGGTCACGTGGCCAGCGTGACAAAGCTGCATCTGGTGAGCCAGCGCAGCACACGGAACGCTGTTTACCTTCCCGCCAGTAAGCGGTCCCTATTTATCTACTTGCACCTGGAGGTGCTTTCGAACTGCTAGATTGGCAGGCGCTGGGACCGAGCAACGGGAGCTCACCCCGCCGCGGGGATTCGAACCGCTGACCTTTCGATCGGCAAGCCCTAGGCGCTGAGGCTTTTACCCACAGCGCCACCCGCGTCCCATGCCTCGGAACATAACCCCTGTGTAAACAAGGGACTGCCTGTATTACTATGGTTTTCTTTATTAAATTTGTATGCTACCCTTCTCAGGGCAGTTCACAACAGAAAATTACAATAATAACCAATTTTACAATAGCACAGCGAAACAAAAATATAATAACTTAAAAGAAACCCCACATTTCAGTACAGTGGTACCTCTGGATAGGCACACCTCCGGTTGCGTATCCTTCAGGATGCTAACATGGCTAACCCGGACGTATTTTTCTGGGTTTCACCACGCGCACATGCACAGAAGCGGTCCCTCCGGTTGCGGAAACCTCGGGATCTGACCGGAGCTCCAGAACAGATCCCGTCTGTGCCTTAAGTGTAACTGGAATGATTAAACAACGTGCAGCATTCAATAGCAAAAAATAATAAGGGAGCTTCACAGTTTCTCCTTAGTCCTAAAGCAGCTGATGTTGCTCAGTGTCCTTCTCCCGCAGCTCTCTTAGTCTTAATTCCCCTCGTTTACTGATGCACACCCACCAAACCCGAAAGTCAGTTGCCTTGTTATCTTTTCATTCAGCAGCCTAACAGCCCACGGACAGAAGCTGTTCTTTACCCTGTTGGTGTGACTAATCATGCTTCTATATCTTCTTCCTGAGGGCAGGAGATCAAGAAAGCTAAAATCTGAATATAAAACCACAAAGTACATAATCAATTCATTCCTTGTAAATGCTATATAATGAAATGAAAAGGATGTTTAAAGTAACCTTTGTTAAAAAAAACAACAACCAGAAGCTTTTCTTTTGGGAATTAAAGGGACAGAACTACCTAAAATATATAGAAACTTGCAGAAACATATTCATGTATGCAACTACAGCAGCAAGAATGTTACTGGTCCCAAAATGGAAAGAAGCAGAAGTCCCAGTAAAGGAAGAATGGATACAATGGAAATATGCAGAAATAGCGAAAGTTACCGGAAAATCAAGATAACAATTTTTTAATAAAAGAATGGAAATGGTTTATTGAATATTTACAGATAAATTAGAAACAGATAAAAACATTGACAGGGTCATTGTAACAACCTGCAATTTTATAAGAGTATATATTTAAAGAAGATGAATAAATGAGTAAATTAAGTTAATTTGGATATGCAGAAGATAATAAAAAGTTTAAGGAACCGCAGAAAGAGGGGGATGGAAGTCAAGTTTTGAAATGTCAAAATTAGTGAAATGTATAAAACTAGCGAAATGTATAAACTTGAAATGTATGTATGTATGTATGTATGTACAGTGGTACCTCGGGTTAAGGACTTAATTCGTTCCGGAGGTCCGTACTTAACCTGAAACTGTTCTTAACCTGAAGCACCACTAATGGGGCCTCCCGCTGTGCCGCCGGAGCACAATTTCTGTTCTCATCCTGAAGCAAAGTTCTTAACCTGAAGCGCTATTTCTGGGTTAACGGAGTCTGTAACCTGAGGTACCACTGTATGTATGTATGTATATATGTATGTATGTTTGTATAAATAAATAAATAAATAAATTGGAAGAAAGCACATAATCAAAATGAAAACAGCAATAAGCCCCCCAGCACATTTGAAGAGGGCATAGGATGTCAATCAAATCAACTGAAATCAATCAATCATCCCCAGCAGTACCAGATATTCTCTTGACTTGCCTCTCTCTCTTACCCCAACAGCTGTCATCAGTCAGTGGCACCAAGAGCCTAAGGACAAAGTAGTCTCCCTGCTCCTCTCCCACCTGCCTCTCCTCCAGCCTGGCAACACGGACGCCAAGTCCGAGTACATGAAGCTCTTGCAGAAGGTGCTGGCCTACTCCATCGAGAGCAACCTCTTCATCGAGGAGAGCCGGCAGCTCCTCTCCTACGCCCTCATCCACCCGGCCACCACGCTGGACGACCGCAACTCCCTGGCCCTGTGGCTCAACCACCTGGAGGAACGCCTCTCCAGCGGCTACTCCGGCCAGAGCAGGGGGCGGCCCGACACGGCCTACCACTCGCGCCAGGGCTCGGACGAGTGGCAGGGCCCCGTGGACACGGGCCTCGGAGACCTGGGGCACGGCTGGCAGGAGAAGCCGCCGCGGGAAAATGGGCACATGTCCTTCCATTCCTCTGGATCCGTGCCGTCGGCCATCAACAGTATCGGGAGCAACGCAAACACAGGTGCGGAAGGCAGGGCGGAGGATGAGGAGGGTCTGTGAAACAGGCGCCATCTTGCTTGGGAGGGTGAAGGTGGGGGTGTTTTCCTGCAGAAAAATAAATACAGTGGTGCCCCGCAAGACGAATGCCTCGCAAGATGAGAAACTCTCTATACGAAAGAGTTTTCCGTTTTTTGAGGTGCTTCACAAGACGAATTTCCCTATGGGCTTGCTTCGCAAGACGAAACATCTTGCGAGTTCTTTTCCTTTTTCTTAAAGCCGCTAAGCCGTTAATAGCCGCTAAGCCGCTAATAGCCGTGCTTCGCAAGACGAAAAAACCGCAAGACGAAGCGGATTAATTTCATCTTGCGAGGCACCACTGTAAATCTAAAGTCTATGTCTTGGGACATAGAAGACCTTCCCAATTCACTAAGGTAGGTTCTTGCCCCTCCGCAGCAGTTCCCTCAGGAGCAGCCTTTCTGAAAGAATATCTCTGCTGCTCTAATAGCTTGCCCCTGGAAGGAGTTAACAAATTCTGATTAGCTTAGTATTTCCCAGTTTTTGGTGAAATGGATTGGAAATAAACTGAGCTGTCTATCTCGAGCCAGAGGGAGCTCTCTCATCTCTGGGAGGAATCTGTCTGTTGATATCAAAAGCTGTGTGTCTTGATTTCCTATGCCAGAGCTAAGAAAACATTTCAGATTTGTAGGCACTGCAAAGGACTGTGTGAAACTTCTTTGTTCGGGTGATCCTTGAGGCCTCGTCAGCCAGTTGGATCATTCCAGTTCCTTGCCTGAACATCATCATCATTATTATTTATTAAATGTATTAGTTGCTTGTTTTGCCATGTCTACTCAAAGCAACTTACCAGAAAAGAAAATACATTAAAGCAGTCCACCTACTCTAAAAGACCATAGACAGCTAAAAACCAAAGGTCTGGTTAAAAAGTAATGAATTTGCCTGGTGCCTGAATACATAATCACCATCATCATTATTATTATAATAATACCCCACCTAACTGGGTTGCTTCCAGCAGATATAAAAACATAATAAACATCAGACATTAAAAACTTCCCTATACAGGTCTGCCTTCAGTTGTGTTCTGAAGGATGTATAGTTGTTTATCTCTGACATCTGGCAGGAGGGCATTCCACAGGGCGGCACCAGTGCCGAGAAGGCCCTCTGCCTGGTTCCCCGTAACCTCAGTGTCCAGGCTGGATGGTATGGGGTGGAGACGCTCCTTCAGATATACAGGGCTGAAGCCGTTTAGGGCTTTAAAGGTCAGCACCAACACTTTGAGTTGTGCTTGGTATACATTGATGGTGCCAGGTGAGCTTCCCTGGGGAGAGCATTCCACAAATGGGGAGCCACCACTGAAAAGCTGCTGCCACCCTCCGAACCTCCCATATAGGGGGCACATGACGAAGGACCTCAGAAGACGAATTGGTGGTTCTCGGTGTATTCCTCCTCAAACTTCCTTCCGGACAGGTTCACCCAGAACCTACATTCTGGGTAATACAGCCACTCGACAGGTTCAGAATTTGTAAACTTTCCTTCGTCCTGAAATCTCTCCTAAGCTGCTGAAGCCTTCCTGATGATTTCGCGGCCCGAGTGTGGGGCCAATGTCGGCAGGTCCTAACCATCTCTTCCCTCCTTCCAGCTCTCCCCTGCCAAATCCACCCCAGCCCGCTGAAGCGCTCCATGTCCCTCATCCCCACCAGCCAGCAGGTCCCCAGCGAGTGGATGAGCGTGGACGAGATGGGCGCCCGGCCAGCCTTCATCCCCGGCGGGGAGCACGCTCCCCTCTCGCCCCAGAGCAGCGTGGCCTCATCGGGCAGCGAGCAGACGGAGGAGCAGTCTGGCAGCCGAAACACCTTCCAGGAGGAGGGGAGCGGCATGAAAGGTACTTCGGGAGGGGGAGGGTGCGGCTGGACTCGACAGACACTTTGGCGGACTGCGGTTCTGTCCTCCTGGGTCAGAGACTGGTCTCAGAGATGAATGCCGGTCCCCAAACCGCAGGAAACCCCGTTCTACCAAATCGGCTTGATTTGATTTAATATTTGTACAGTGGTACCTCTGGATGCGAACGGGATCCGTTCCGGAGCCCCGTTCGCATCCAGAAGCGAACGCAACCCGCATCTGCGCATGAGCGGGTCGCAATTCGGTGCTCCCGTGCATGCATGTGATGTCATTTTGAGTGTATGCGCAAGTGGCAAAACCCGGAAGTAACACACTCAGTTACTTCCGGGTCACCGCAGAGCGCAGCCCGAAAATATTCATCCCAAAGCTACTTCAACCCGAGGTATGACTGTATTCCGCTTTTCCAACAGCAAATGTTGAGCTCAAAGCGGCTCACAACAATCGCCTTGGCATTAAAAACATTGCAGCCGCTGTAATATCAAACACAGAAATAATAATAATAATTTATTATTTATACCCCGCCCATCTGGCTGAGTTTCCCCAGCCACTCTGGGCGGCTCCCAATCAAGTGTTAAAAACAGAACAGCGTTAAATATTAAAAACTTCCCTGAACAGGGCTGCCTTCAGATGTCTTTTAAAGAGAAGATAACTGCTTATTTCCTTCACATCTGAAGGGAGGGTGTTCCACAGGGCGGGTGCCACTACCGAGAAGGCCCTGTGTCTGGTTCCCTGTAACCTCACTTCTCTCAATGAGGGAATTGCCAGAAGGCCCTCGGAGCTGGATCTCAGTGTCCGGGCTGGACGATGGGGGTGGAGACGCTCCTTCAGGTATACAGGAAACATAGAAATAGAGCCAAACCGGTAGAGCATGAGACTCTCAGGCTCGTGGGTTCGAGCCCCACGTTGGGCACTCCTGCATTGCCGGGGGTTGGACTGGATGACTCTTGTGGTCCCTTCCAGCTCTACAATTCTACAGTTCTTACGAAATCATTAAAACAATGCAGTTATAGTAATTCACAATATTAGAAAGAGCTGCTGAGCACCAGCCCTGATAATGGGGTATGAGGATTCTGCAAAAGGAGTCCTCAGATGTGTATGTGTAGCTGTATCTTACAGGGTCAGATCTAAGGTGCTGGTTTTGTCCTTTAAAGCCCTTCACGGCCTAGGACCCTCGTACCTACGGGACCGCCTCTCCTGGTATGCCCCACGGAGGACCTTAAGGTCCATATATAGCCATACCCTAGAGGTCCCAGGCCCTAAGGAAGTTAGATTAGCCTCAACCAGAGCCAGGGCCTTATCAACACTGGCTCCGGCCTGGTGGAACCCTAGAGGTCCCGGGCCCTGTCTCTTGAGACCAGGGCCCTGCGGGATCTGATCTCTTTCCGCAGGGCCTGTAAGACAGAGTTGTTCCACCTGGCCTTTGGCTCAGAATCAATTTGATCCCCCCTTTTTCTTTTTCCTTTCTCCTGTGATGAGATTGCTCCCTAATTGTTTTAATATTGTATCTTAATCTTTTAAATTGTATTTTAATCAACTTGTTTTTATTATTGGTTGTTAGCCGCCCTGAGCCTGGTCTT
This sequence comes from Podarcis muralis, assembly GCF_964188315.1. Classification (NCBI taxonomy): domain Eukaryota; kingdom Metazoa; phylum Chordata; class Lepidosauria; order Squamata; family Lacertidae; genus Podarcis; species Podarcis muralis. The sequence goes on from NC_135661.1 coordinate 89,640,958, forward strand.
GGCTGGGGAGGGCGGGGTCTAAATATTATTATTATTATTATTATTATTATTATTATTATTATTATTATCTTTGAGCAGTCCATTCCCCCCCCCCTCAAACTTTGTAAAATGGTACAAATGCCCATCCTCTTCAGTCCCTCTTGGCTTGCCATGTTCTCGTGCCCAGGAAGCTCAGGAGGAATCACTTGCCTGGCCTGTACATTTGTGTGTGTAAGTTAAATACAGACACACCTCTTGCCTGTTCAGCCCCAGGTCGAGGCAGCTGAGTCTGCAGCAGTCAGAGACTTGATGGTCCCAATGGGAGTCGCAAACATATGCTTAGCCTTGGCCCCTCCTGTAGACCCTGTTACCTGGGAAACGTCCTTTTGTTTAAAAGACACTGCTATGCCGATAGACATAGTCCTGACCAAGGGCGGTAAGAACACTCCCCATTCTGAGATGCCTCACTGCTGGGACAGTTCCCTGGCACTCAGTTTTTTACTGCTCTTCGGCTGTGCTGGACAGCCTTCCCCAACTTGTTGCCCTTCAAGTGTCTCGTCATTCCTGACCATTGGCCGTGCAGGATGAGGCCGGCAGGAGATTATTCTACTCCTCCTCTCAAAAGGGAGACCAAGATGGCTTTCAGCACAAGAAAACACCCCCCAAAAGACCTTAAAATATTTTTAAAACATTTCAGTTTTCAACCAACATAAAACGACATGGTTTATAAGTTTTATTAATACACATGGTTCAGGCAACTTCGCTTCTGTTGCGCCGCAAGGGCCTGACCCAATACAATTTGCCTAGATTCCACACTCCGTGACATTGGCTTACTCACAAGGCTTTCCCCCAAAGGTGTCTTAACCTCTCGACCGCTCTCCACAGATGTCCCCTCGTGGCTGAAGAGTCTTCGCCTCCACAAATATGCAGCCCTCTTCTCCCAGATGACCTACGAAGAGATGATGACCCTCACAGAGCAACATCTGGAGTCGCAGGTACTGCACAAGGTGCTTAAACCAGAGTCCTGGGGGCAGCTGGGGGCGACTGCTTTGCAAACAGGGGGGACTGGGGAAAGAAAGCATGTCTAGAGTTGTTCCTGTGCCACCAGGCTGTTGGAAGACCTCTTACCAGGGGCCCTTTGGGTTTCTGAGAAGCTATTAGTATTACTATTATTCATTAAATTTGTATAACTCCCTATACTCACAGGTCTCAAGGCGGTTCACAACACTATCCGCATGCCTTTAAGCCTTTCCTTACAACTTTGAGGACTGCCACCCCCAAAGGAAAGCTTAGAGGCTTAGGAGTTTTTCATGCAACATGACATTGTTATGCTCACACATGCTTAGAGCTTCTGTGGCTGTTTTGTAAAGGCGGATATTGCTTGAGACCATCCATTCTTTCCCCCCCTTTTTTTCAATTTTTTAAAATTAATTTTCCAAATTTATAACAAACAAGAAAACAGTACAATATAAAAAAAGAAAAAACAAACAAACATTTATCCTCACTCTTAAAATCCCAATTTTGTTATCATTGTTAAATGACTTCCTTGAATCCCCCTGGCTTGAGTTTCCGTATAGGTCATTGTAGCAGTTTTCCAATACTACTTTCAAATAAAATTAACTTAAACGATTAACATCTGTCTTTCTTTTCAAATTGTCTTGAGACCATCCATTCTTGGGGGGCTGCTGTGCATTTTCAAACACGCTTCTTCCTCCGAGGGCTGGGCGGCAGCTGCCTCTGCAGGTGGGTATTTCAGCTGTCCCTCTTTTCCCTGACCAGAACGTCACCAAAGGAGCGAGGCACAAAATCGCCTTGAGCATCCAGAAGCTGCGGGAGAGGCAGAGCGTCCTGAAGTCTCTGGAGAAGGTAAGAGAGCCAGTTGAAGGTGGAGACTTTGCTACTGAGAGGCAGGGCTGGGCTTCCGAGGGTCTCGTAAGCTTAACGGTACCAGTAACTCACAGCTGATGCACATTTTAACCCGTGTGATTTCAATTTGATGTGGTTGAAATCGCACAGATTTAACTGCATGGAAGGCGGAGAACCCAAAAGCTCTTTTTGCACAGGGTTTTCCCCTAATAGCTCTCTGTCTTGCTTGTGGTTATGGGGTGCTTCCAAGGGGGTGGTCCCATGTGTATGTGCCATCCCCAGAACATAACCCCCTCTTGGGTGCGAGTTTCGTGTATGAAATGGAACAGAATTGTCATTTTTTGAGTATCCTGTAGCTGTGGGAAAGACAGGGTGTCTAAAATAGGAGCTAAGTGCGTCCAAAATGTGATTTAGAATAACAGTGTAACTAAATCATCATCATCACCATCAACAGTGTTATTTACGGGGTGCACAGGGGTACACATACCCCTCAACATTTTGTGAATCTAAGTTTGGCCTCAGTGAGGGGGCAGTATTTCAATATGAGTAGGAAAATGAGAGCACTCCTAAACATTTGTTTCAGAAAAAAAGCACTAATAATAATTTGTATATACCGGTATGTCTCAGGGTGGTTCACAACATAAAGTTACAATATATGAAGCACAAAATACGTAATAAAAATTATTCAGAGCACAAACTACATAATAAAAATAATGAAAACATATTAAAAATAATAAAAAACAATTAACAATGCGAATGTATGCACACTAATAAACAATATGCCTCGCAACGAAAGTCCCTAAACAATACTCTAGTCCACGAGTACGGAAATCCAAATTAACTTCGACAAAAGCTCATTTCCCTTAATGCTTCCAGCCGCTCCTCCTCCATCTCCCCCGCCAAAAAATTCCCCTCTTCAAGTTCTCCTTTTTCTCTCCTCCTCCCCCCCTCTCCCCCTCCCCCCCAGGACATCTTGGAAGGTGGGAACTTGTGGAACGCCCTCCAGGAGCTGCAGCAGATCATCATCACCCCCATCAAGGCCTTCCACGCCCTGCAGGCCATGGCAGCCTCCAAGGAGAGCCAGCAGCAGCTGCCAGCGGAGCAGCGCGGAGCCACCAAGCTGTGTCTGGACAAGAGCGGCAACCCTTCTGAGGACAAGGACCCGGCCACCGACACCTTCCTGCCCCCGACAGGCTCCCCTTGCGACGGGGAGTCGGGGGCGGCGCCCATCGCCGAGGGGGACATTGCAGGGCAGTTCACCCGGGTGATGGGCAAAGGTGAGGGCTCCGGGTTGCCACCAGGTCTGAAGCGGTAGGATGCGCGCCGCCCAGTGAACCCTCTTAACACCTCATGGTCCCTCGTAGGTTTAGGGTTCGTCTTTTGAAATGGCCGGGTCTCCGTGCTAACAGTGCTTTAGTCCGTCGGCCTGCAGGGCCTCTTGCCCCAGGGCCCCAGAAGTTAAAATGGACATGCAGACCACTCAGGTTTCCAAAGACCAAGGGGGCGGCCACCTGTGCGATGGGTGAGTGATCTGAAACTTAGCAGCAGGGCTCCTTGCCTCTCTCGCCCTGATCTGGCCACTGTGATCCACGCAACAGTCACCTCCAGACTGTATTATTGTAACTCGCTGTACGTGGGGTTGCCCTTGAGACTGACCCAGAAACTCCAGCCGGTGCAGAACGCCGTGGCGAGACTCCTTACGGGGTCCTTGCTGCGGGATCACATTCACCCGGTGCTATACCAGCTGCACTCAGAACCTTTTTCTGACTGCAATATCCTTTTTGAGGCGAGGCGACCGCAGCCGCACACAGTTTTCCAGTTGTGGTTGCCCCGTAGATTTGTGTTAACAGCGTTACAACAGCGGCAGTTTTATTTTTCAGTTCCTTTCTTCCATTTCCCCCTGCAGTGTGTACGCAGTTGCTGGTCTCCCGACCGGACGAGGAGAACATCACCAGCTACCTTCAGCTGATAGAGAAATGCCTGATGCACGAGGTAGGCATTGGGCTTCCCAGAGGGGGTTAGGGCCCCATGTCCGCCCGCTCTGCCCATCCCAACTCACGCCTGCCCTCCTGTGCCCTCCCTCCAGGCTTTCACAGAGACGCAGAAGAAGAGGCTCCTGTCCTGGAAGCAGCAGGTGCTAAAGCTGCTCCGGACGTTTCCCAGGAAGGCCGTGCTGGACATGCAAGGCTACCGTCCGCAGAAAGGGTGAGTTCAAGGGACAGGATTAGGCCAGGAGGGTCCTGGGTTAGGCAGGGCAGCCTCCTGCCACAGAGGGTTCTAAGGCCGAAAGCTAGGGTTTTATGCGGCTGTTGTTGTTGTAGTATTATTTTATATATATATGGGTGGGTGGGTGGGTGTGTATGTTTGTTTGTTTGTTTGTTTGGTAAATTTGTATACCGCTTTATACCCGCAGGTCTCAGAGCGGTTCACAATATTGTTCCTTGAGTGGAAGTCCTGACCGAATTTCATTCTAATTTGCACTCTACATAGTGACATTAGCTCTAATACTCCCAGGCAACTTTGTAGTACCTCCCTTAGTACAGGCAACCCGCCCGCCCCCCTTACATGCGTTTGAATCATGCGTGACCGCGTAGGTGCGCATTGCTGCGAACTTGGAAGCGGCATTAAAGGGGCGAAAATGGCTCCCCGAAGATCGCAAAAATGGCACAGAAACAGCTGTTGTTATTATCTTGTTGTTGTTGTTTAGTCGTGTCTGACTCTTTGTTACCCTGTGGACCAGAGCACACTTTAATAATAATAATAATAATAATAATAATAATAATAATAATAATAATAATAATTTTATTTCTACCCTGCCCTCCCCAGCCAAGACAGGGCTCAGGGCAGCTAACAACCAATAATAAAAAGATCACTCCTGTCTTCCTCTGCCTCCCGCAGTTTGGTCAAACTCATCCTGGTAGCTTCCAGAACACTGTCCCACCATCTCATCCTCTGTCGTCCCCTTCTCCTTGTGCCCTCCATCTTTCCCAACATCAGGGTCTTCTCCAGGGAGTCTTCTCTTCTCATGAGGTGGCCAAAGTCTTGGAGCCTCAGCTTCAGGATCTGTCCTTCCAGTGAGCACTCAGGGCTGATTTCCTTAGGAATGGAGAGGTTTGATCTTCTTGCAGTCCATGGGACTCTCCAGAGTCTCCTCCAGCACCAGAATCCAAAAGCATCTATTATTAATTCAAATCACCATAATTATCACCATAATTCAAAAGCATTGTTATCATCTTACTATTTATTAAATTTATTGGTGGCTCTTTCTTGCCAAAGGCAACTCAAAGCAGCTTGCAAGCAAACACTTCTGCTCAGAAGAGCAACACTTTCCTTTAGTGCCTTGCGAGCAGCTGAGGTACTAACTGCTATTATGACAAAACACACCTTTCTCTTGCTTGCTGATGAAAATAGAGCCACAACACTGTCAGAGCTGTCTTGGAAGCAGCTGCCTAAGTTTGGGAACGCTTAAAAGGGTTGGGGCATTGTTGCTTAATGAATTCTCTGAAACAATGCGAACGACTTTCCACCTTGCCTGAAAAGGAGGGGCAACATCTCGTCAAATTATTCCTTTCATGCTTAAGGGAAACTGTCGTCGCTTAAGTCAGCATCCTATGAAAGCAATCCCCTATTGTGGAGTTGGCAGTATGTAAATCTGAACTGCCTGGCTCTTGAACAGTTTTGATCAAAGCCATTGATTGGTTGACAACCCTATTCAAAACACAGGAGAGTGGTTTGCGTGGGCTTGCTTTCTGCTGCCTCCTAGGGCCTGCTCGTCTTTTGGGAGTGCGGTTTTCCTTTTGCGCGGGTTGTGTGTGTCTGGTCTGTGTGAGGAGTGGAGGAAATAATAATAATAATAACAATAATAATACTATTATTAAAAGCAGCCTCAGCATTTGTAGCTGGAGTCAGTCCGGGCCCTGACGCCTTAGGCCTGCAAGGCGGGGAGGCACTGGAGGTGCAGATGACTATCAGATTTGAAGTTTTTAATCACTGGATCGGGTTCATCAGTTTTGTTGAATTAATGGTTTGAACCAGGTATTGAATAAATGTGCAATTAATGGTTAGCATTTTGAATTTTATTGTGTTGTTATCAGTGGGTCATGTGAACCGCTGTTCTGAATGATGCTCTTTCTAGGGTGGGGTAGGGGGCACTCGGGGTGATTTTCTGGAACCAGGGGGGCTAGTGGCCAGAAAAGGTTTGGGGGCCACTAGAGCTAAGGTAAGGGTGGCCAGCCTGTGGCCTGGGTTTGGGTCACAGCAGCCTTATTGTGAAATTCTACCTGTATTCACAAGTGATGGTACTTAACAACTGGACTGACTTCTCTCTCTCTCTCTCTTTCCCCATCCCCACCCCGCTTTGGTACTCTTCTAGATGGGCCTTTGGTTCCAATTCTCTCCCCATAGCTGGATCTGTGGGGGTGGGGGTGGCCCGCAGAGGACAGCGGCAATTCCAGATGCCCCCCCGCGCCATTCCTCCCAGCCGCCTGGGGATCCTGAGCCCTGTGGGGATCGGCGGAGTCTCCCCACGGCATGCCCTCACCAGCCCGAACCTTGGGAGCCAAGGGCGGCAGGTAAGAAAGGGATGGGAAGGAGGGAGGGAGGGTTCCCTTTATAGCCCTGCGCTAAGGTAACTGGAAGGGAAACGGGTGGCGCTGTGAGTTAAACCACAGAGCCTAGGACTTGCCGATCAGAAGGTCAGCGGTTCGAATCCCCGCGACGAGGTGAGCTCCCATTGCTCGGTCCCTGCTCCTGCCAACCTAGCAGTTTGAAAGTACGTCAGAGTGCAAGTAGATAAATAGGTACCGCTCCGGCGGGAAGGTAAACGGCGTTTCTGTGCGCTGCTCTGGTTCTCCAGAAGCGGCTTAGTCCTGCTGGCCACATGACCCGGAAGCTGGACGCTGGCTCCCTCGGCCAGTAAAGCGAGATGAGCGCTGCAACCCCAGAGTCGTCCGCAACTGGACCTAATGGTCAGGGGTCCCTTTATCTTTAAGGTAACAGGATGCCTCTGAAAGGCAGCCTGGCCACCTCTCCATTAACCCAAGAGGGCTCCTTCAGAAGGGGGCATTCTAAGCCGCCTTACTTGAGCTGCTTAAACTGAAGCGTTGGTGTGTTTTGAAAATGGGGGATTTATTACCAGGGACATGCAACGTGCTCTGTTGCGGAAATAATCTTACAGGGACATAAGCAGTGAGCAAAATGTGTGGAGCTGCCTTTTGCTGACATCACTTGGCGAAAAAGATCTTTGTGGAAGGAAGGTCTCGACTGTGTTGTACTCCGGTGCAACCCCAGGGGCTTGGCTGACAACCTATCGCAGGGGTAGCCAGCCAAGTGCCCTCCAGGTATTTTGGATTACAACTCGTCTCCTTCCTGCCTGTGGCCCTGCGGGCAGCAGCTGTAGCCCCAGACACCTAGAGGGCACCAGGTTGCCAAAGGCTGCGTTGTAGAGATGAGGGAGATGGAGCAGACCCCATATTAGCATTGCTACATATTCTGTGAAGATGGCGGCTAATAATAATAATAAATTATTTATACCCTGCCCTCCCCGGTCAGAGCCGGGCTCAGGGCGGCTAATACCAGTAAAATTACAATAAAAACAATGGGGGTGGGGAGAGAAACAAAAAAAACACAATTTAAAATACAGGTTAAAAATACAATTTAAAATGCAGCCTCATTTTAATAATAGCCCATAGATCAAGACCGTAAGGGGAGGGAAACATAAGGGTCTGACTGAGTCCCAACCAAAGGCCAGGCGGAACAGCTCCATCTTGCAGGCCCTGCGGAAAGATGTCAAGTCCCGCAGGGCCCTAGTCTCTTGTGACAGAGCGTTCCACCAAGTCGGGGCCAGTACTGAAAAGGCCCTGGCCCTAGTTGAGACCAATCTAACCGCCTTGTGACCTGGGACCCCCAAAATGTTGTGATTTGTGGACCTTAAGGTCCTCCGTGGGGCATACCAGGAGAGGCGGTCCCGTAGGTACGAGGGTCCTAGGCCCCATAGGGCTTTAAAGGTCAAAACCAGCACCTTAAACCTGACCCTGTACTCCCCCGGGAGCCAGCGCAGTTGGTAAAGCACTGGCTGAATGTGATCCTGTGGCAAGGACCCCGTAAGGAACCTCACCGCTGCATTCTGCACCCACTGGAGTTTCTGGGTCAGCTTCTAGGGCAGCCCCACGTAGAGCAAGTTGCAATAATCAAGCCTGATGGTGACCGTCGCATGGATCACTGTAGCCACATCAGAAGAGGTGCCCAGCTGGGTCAGCACCCTGGTCTCGCACTTGCCACCCAGGTGCCCCAAACATAAACCTGCAGGCGAGACTTATTTGGGACATGTCAGGCTTCACCCCTCTCCCTCGGCTCCGTGGCAGTAACTCACCTACTGGGAGGGGTGGTTTTTGGTGTTTGTGTTTGTGTGTGTGTGTGTGTGTTTTGTTTCTCCAGTTTGCCCCTCTGTTTAAATCAAATTCTCTTTTCCCCTCCAAGAACCTGTGGTTTGCCAACCCCGGGGGCAGCAACAGCATGCCGGGCCAGAGTCGCAGTTCTGTCCAGCGGACCCATTCGCTCCCCGTCCACACATCCCCCCAGGCCATCCTCATGTTCCCACAGGGTGAGTCAGCCAGATTCTTGCCTTCAGTGTCAGGAAAGGGGGGGTTGCTTGGCCATTTGGTCCTTCTCAGAAAAATTTAGCCACAAACAAAACAGGCACAGCGCTGGAACGCAGGCAATGAGTGCCACAGGGCACATGCAGACTGCTTTTTCCTTGCTTCTGGGTAACTCCCAGCGGCTCATAGAGCAGCTGCTGCGAGATCTCACTGCAGGACTTAAACCATGGATAGGCAAACTGAGGCCCAGGGGCCGGATTCAGCCCAATCACCTTCTAAATCCATCCTGCAGACGATCCGGGATTCAGCGTGTTTTTACATGAGCAGAATGTGTTCTTTTCTTTAAAATGCATCTCTGGGTTATTGGTGGGGCATAGGTATTCGTTCATTTTTTCCCTCCAAAATATAGTCTGGCCCCCCACAAGGTCTGAGGGACAGTGGACTGGCCCCCTGCTGGAAAAGTCTGCTGACCCCTGACTTAAACCTTTGTGGAGGCAAGGGGGAGCACTGTCCTTGCCCCCTGACTTTCCCATTGACCAAGCAAACAAGACTGGATGTCTGAGTCAGGGTCGAGTGTGAGACTCTTAATCTTGTGGGTTCAAGCCCCGCGTTGGGCAAAAGATCCCTACATTGCCGGGGGTTGGGCTAGATGACCCTCGTGGTCCCTCCCAGCTCTACGACTCTTTGATCCTGTCAACCTGGGTCAGAACGGGCAGTGACCGCCTGCGATTGCGTTTCCCCTCTCCAGATTGCCAGCTCCCTGGAACAGACCTGGAGATCAACCCTACGCTGGAGTCCCTGTGTCTCAGCATGACGGAGCACGCACTGGGCGGTGAGCGGCTTCTTTTACTTTCATTTATTCAATGCATTTCTAGCCCACCTTTTTCTCCAGAGAGCTCAAGGCGGCTTACGCCTCATTCAGTTCCCACAGCAACCCTGTGGGGCAGGCTAGGCTGAGAGGCAGCGACTGGCCCCTAAGGTCACCCAGGGAGGGCTTCGTGGCCATGGGGGGCGGGATTCGAACGCTGGTCTCCCAGGCTCCGATCCAGTACTCTTAACTGCTGCACCACACCAGCTCCTGTTTTTATTACATCCAGATTCTCACCTTTCCTTTTACATAGTCTGAGACAGTTAATATTAAAATATTTTAGAAATACTAAAAGCACAATAAAATCTATTAATAAAGCTTGTTGCATTGCAAAAAAAAAAAAAACCACAACAGAACCTCAAACATTAAAAATCTTCCCTACACAGGGCTGCCTTCAGATGTCTTCTAAAAGTCAGATAGTTGTTTATTTCCTTGACATCTGATGGGAGGGCGTTGCACAGGGAGGGCGCCACCACCAAGAAGGCCCTCTGCCTGGTTCCCTGTAATTTCACTTCTTGCAGCAAGGGAACCACCAGAAGGCCCTCGGCGCTGGACCTCAGTGTCCGGGCTGGACGATGGGGGTGGAGACGCTCCTTCAGGTATACTGGGCTGAGGCTGTTTATGGCTTTAAAAGGTCAGCACCAACACTTCGAATTGTGCTCGGAAACTGGGAACCAACATCCTTTCCCATCTATTCCTCCACCTGCTATAATTCTGCGCTCTCTCTCTCTCTCTCTCTCTCTCTCCAGATGGCACCGACAAGACTTCCACCATTTGAAAGAAGCTGCATCTGCTGATGTTCCTGAGAAGCTTTAGGGTGGCTGTTTATTTTTTTCCCCCTTCCCCACCCCTTGTTTTTGTTTTTTGTTATAAGCCCCTCATCTCCCAGGGGTGTGTTTGCTGTGGGGAAGGGGGGGCGAACCCCTTCCCCCACGAAACCACCTCCAGCAGTTCCCAGCCGCCGGAAGGGAGACAGAGGGGGAGAAAAAGCTGTCACTACAATCTCACCGTCTTACTGTGTTCTAATATTTCCCCCCCCCCCCCTACTTTTTATTATTATAATAACTTCAGCTATTGGTTTTTAATACGTCGACGTGCACAAGGGAGCAGGTGGGCAGGAGGCCCCTAGAAGTTTAACTGGCAGGAGGGCGGAGGAGGCTGAATTTGGGTCGTGTCGCCCCCTTCCCCTTGGGGGTTTTTCTCGTTTTCTCTTTCCCTCATCTCCCTCGCCCCCCTCCGACCGCCTCGCCTTCTTCCTCCTCCTCCTCCTCCCTCTCCTCCTCTTGAAACAGACCAGCCAAGGTGATGAGACTGGTCCTCTCCTGCTACCTGGATTTGGGATGTTTTAGATGCCTGCCCCATCTGCGGCCAGGACACGGGAGGGGCATCGTGGGGTTACCTGGGCGAGCTGGTTTCCGTCTGAGCTAACCCAGCTGACAGCTTTCTGTACCTGGCATTGGAGGAGGAGGAGGAAGAGTCTTAGTGGGGAGGGAAGGAAGGCATTGGTGCTGCAGGTGACTGACACAGTTTTTTTAAGTGCCTCTAATACTCCCCCCACCCCTTTCCCGAGAGCAGGTGGAGAAGGGCAGGATGCAGCGGGGGGTGGCGCAGCCCCACACCGGAGTGCTCAGCTTTGCAGGCTTGTCCCTGGTTCTTTTTATACATACATACATATAAATATATATATAGATATATAAATGAAACGATGTCCATATGCTACCTCTTAGGGCCGCCTTCCCCGGACCCAAGTGCCCTCTCTCGACCCGATGGGAGTTGTCGTCCGAAACGGGTCGAGGGGGCGCACTTGGTTGGAGAAGACGGTCTTTGGGGAACTGGGCAGGAGAGTAGCAGGTGGCAGTTGAGGAGAGACGTCCGGGCCGCCCCACCGCCACCCCTAGATTGAGAGTGCCGTGGCCCTTTGGGCGCTGGGGTTTTGGACCCCTTCGGCCGCGGCCGACTCTCGGGTGTGCAGGGCGTTGGTTGGGGCGCCGGACCTAGTTTCGTTGAAACAGTTCAAATGGGTTTGGGGGGTCAGCCGGCAGTTTCGTGGTTTAGGATCAAAGTTCTTTTCTGGGTTCAGCTGCTATGGGTTCCTTGTGTCCGGCGCAAGGTGAATTTTCTCTTCTCCCTCCCATAATTGCAAGGCGGGGGGGAATGTCCGAAGGCTGGTGGAAGAGGAGGAGCAGTTCTGTTGGCGGGTCTCGAAAGCTCGGCCGTTCATTTTCCTAACATTTGGGGGTGCACAGTGGTCTGTCTTCCCTGAGACGGGTTTATGTGGGGGGGGGTGGTGGAAAGATTGAGTGGGTCACAGCAAAAGCCATGGTGGGTCCCTGACCACTTGTGGGGGGGGGGACCACCGCCCCAAGTTCTGCGGCGGTTTTCTGGTGCTTACGAGTGACAGGTGGCACTCCTGGGTGCAGGCGGTTGAGTTCACGGTGCTGATGAATTTGCAGGAGCCAAGCCGAGATCCTCGCCCCCCATGACCCAGGAGGCAATTGGCGGCTGAGGGATCTGAGAGATCCCCACCGCCACCCTTTCCAACAGGGTTGGGGAGCAGAAAGACCTCCTGGGCAGGAATCCCAACGGGACCAGAAGGCTTCTCCATTTTAACTCCAGGCGGGTGGATGGTTTCTCTGTCCTGGCATTTACACAAAACACTACAGGGGGGCAAACGGCTGCGTCGGGACCCTCCGGACTTCCAAACCTCCCGCCACCAGCCCTTTGGGGTCAGCGTTCTGCAACGAAACGGCTGCGGAACAGGGGGGTGATTTTTACCGCCTTCAGAGGGGCTGAGACGCTGGCTGTTCTTTTTTTAAAAAATAAGAAAACGACTAATGGGAGGCCTTTCTGTGCAGGCGGAGGGTGAAACAGACGTCCTAAGCGTTTTCAAGACCCCCCATCCACGCTTGGCGCTGGGGGGGGGGCTCTTCCAAGGTGCAGGATGCCCAAGGCAGCTTGTCAGATGGGGGGGGGGGGTGTCTGCGGGAGGGTAGCCTTGCTAGTTTCCCTTGCGCCCCGACTTTGTTTGTGCGTGTGCATGCGAGTTGGGTGTGTGAGTGTGCCTTTCTCCCCCAAAGCCACTGTTTTTCGCATGATGGGCAAACCCCCCCCCAAAACCCCAAACCCCTTTCCCCGTTCTCCAAAAGCTGACCTTGGCAGGCTCTTAGGTACAGAGGACCTTTCCATCGTTCTCCTCTTCCTCTCCCCTCTCTCGCCCTCCGAGAACTGTTTTAAATATTGAGAAAAAAAGGCCTTTCCCTCCCTACCCCCCCCCAAAAAAGTATACCGAACAGTAGCATACAGAAAAACCCAGAAGAGCAGACCTGAGAGAACTATTTCTTTGAAAAAAACAACAAAAAAATTAGAGAGACAAGGTTCCTGTTTCAGATAGAAATGTTATTTTAGATACATTTTATTATGAATAACTTTTGTTATGACTATGGCTGGTAACCATGAATACGTTATTTAAAAAAACAAAACCACAAAATGTTTTACAAAAAAAAAATATCCAAATTCTGACTTTAGATTGCTTTGTTGGACTCCTTTACCGCTTTTTTCCCTTCTTCCAGTTTTTTGCTTTGTAAAAGGCATACAGAATTTAAGTATTAGCCCTTTTTTTATTAACCTCTATGATAAAGCTGTGCTTATTTTGTATTAATTTCTTTTAAAACGTTTGGGTTTTTTATTTTTATTTTGGTTTGGGGGTTTTTTTGTGGGGAGGGCGGCGGGTTGACAGGTCGACATGGGGAGGGGGCGTGGGCTCCCGAATTTCTTATGGACAGCAGGACTATCAAAGCCTTTTTCACCGACCGGGGGGGCGAAGGGTTAAAACCTTTGCAGTTGAGACCCAAGCACCATTTTGCACCCATGGAAGAGGCTGGGGTGGGGGGGGTGTGCTGGGCTACGCAGGCAAACACACCTTCCTCCTTAAAGACCCCTTGGGAGATCTTACGACCAGAGGCAACTCTCTTGAAGACTTGCAGCCTTGATCCACACAACTCCTATTCGTTCATAGTCAACGGACCTCGTGGGAATCGTAGGATTGGATGGGACCTCAAACCCCCTGTAAATTGGGAGGTCTTCCTGCTGGGTTGCCCACCCTCTAGACCAGGGGTCAGCAAACCTTTTCAGCAGGGGGCCAGTCCACTGTCTCTCAGATCTTGTGAGGGGCCGGACTATATTTTGAAAAAAATAATAATAATGAATGAATTCCTGTGCCCCACAAATAACCCAGAGGTGCATTTTCAATAAAAGCACACATTCTACTCATGTAAAAACACCAGGCAGGCCCCTCAAATAACCCAGAGATGCATTTTAAATAAAAGGACACATTCTACTCATGTAAAAACACACTGATTCCCGGACTATCCGCGGGCTGGATTTAGAAGGGGATTGGGCTGGATCCGGCCCCCGGGCCTTAGGTTGCCTACCCATGCTCTAGACAGCGGTTCTCAACCTGTGGGTCCCCAGATGTTGAACCACAACTCCCATCACTCCTAGCTAGCAAGGCCAGAGCTCAGAGATGATGGGAGTTGTAGTCCAACAACATCTGGGGACCCACAGGTTGAGAACCGCTGTTTTAGAAGGAAGACGGACTTGAGTGAACTGGCTGGGTTTCCCCCCTTGGTTCTTGGCAGGCGTATCTCCTCACAAGGGGACAAAACACAGTCAAAGGGACTCTCGGCGTTGCCGTCCGCACTCCAGAATTTCTCTTGGTTTGAGCAGCAAATGCTGTTGCGATGAACCTTCTCATTCGGTTCTTGGGGGTGGAGGGGCGAAGCGTCCTCAAACCCAGCAGGTATCTTGGTGGGATCAGGAACAAAACACCAGTCACAGAATTGCAGAGATGGAAGGGGCCCCTAGAGTCATCCAGTCCACCCGCTGCAATGCAGGAATCAAATAATTCAGTCTCTGCTTTGAAAACCTCCACCGGAGGAGAGTTCACCTTGCAAGAAGTGCGCTCCACTGTTAATAATAAAATAAAATTTTATTTATATCCTGCCCTCCCCAGCCGAATCCGGGCTCAGAGCAGCTAACAACAGTAAAAGTAACAGTTTACGTAAAAACACAATCAGTTAATTGAAATACCGTATTTTTCCCTCTATGACTCACTTTTTCCCTCCTAAAAAGTAAGGTGAAATGTGTGTGCGTCTTATGGAGCAAATGCAGGCTGCGCAGCTATTCCAGAAGCCTCAACAGCAAGAGGGATCGCTGCTTTCGCTTTGTAGCGATCCCTCTTACTGTTCTGGCTTCTGGGATTCAGAATATTTTTTTTCTTGTTTTCCTCCTCCAAAAACTTGGTGCGTCTTATGGCCTGGTGCGTCTTATAGAGTGAAAAATACCGTACATTCTAAAATCAATTCATTCTAAAAATCAATTCAGAATCAAATTACAGTGGTACCTCAGGTTATATACGCTTCAGGTTACAGACTTCACTAACCCAGAAATAATACCTCGGGTTAAGAACTTTGCTTCAGGATGAGAACAGAAATCGTGCAGTGGAGGTGCGGCGGCAGCAGGAGGCCCCATTAGCTAAAGTAGTGCTTCAGGTTAAGAACAGTTTCAGGTTAAGAACAGACCTCCAGAACGAATTAAGCACTTAACCCGAGGTACCACTGTAATGACAACCATTGGGCTAGTCGGAATCTCCTTCCTTGCCACTTGAATCCACTGGTTCGGGTCCTCTGGAGCAGAAGAAAACGAAACAGCTCTGTCAGTAGAGCGTGAGAATTGTCATCTCTGGGTTGTGGGTTCAAGTCCCAGATTCCTGCATTGCAGGGGTTGGGATGGATGACCCTTGTGGTCCCCTCCAACCCTGATTCTATCCTAAGCTTGCTCCATGCGACAAACCTTCAGATGTTTGGAGGTGGCGCTCACATCCGCACTCAGCCTTCTCCAGGCTCGCCATCTTCGCCCGCAACACTCAGGGGCAAAGGGTTCTTGGGTGCGCCTTTGATTCACCTGTGACAGCCGTGAGCCTGGCAGCTTCTGGGCTTCCTCCAGACCGGGTGCTGCTTCAGAGTCCCACGGTAACCCAACTCTTCTCATCCTCCCCCTGCGACTTCACGGTGCCCTCAAATGCTTGCTTGCCTGGCGAGGTCTTTTCATAGCCTGGCACAGACGCATGGGGCAGGAGAGCCACAGCTCAGCGCCGGAGCATCGGACCAGCTTGCAGGAGGATTCAGTCCATGACAGCGCCTCCAGTTAAGAGTCGACAAGAGACTTCCGGCTTGAAATCCTACTTCCACTCAGCACTGAGCTGGCCGGGCCAAGGCTGTGACTCGCTGTAAAGCACCAGAGCCCATGCGCCAAACCCTGCGCACCAAGCCTGCCCTCTCCACCTCCCGCCATTGCTCCAAAGGCAGCCAATGTGCCCTCTGGCATGCTCCCCTGTTTTCCAGCCCAGTACTGTGGGTTAAACCACGGAGCCTAGGACTTGCTGATCAGAAGGTCGGCAGTTCGAATCCCCACGACGGGGTGAGCTCCCGTTGCTCGGTCCCAGCTCCTGCCAACCTAGCAGTTCGAAACCACATCAAAGTGCAAGTAGATAAATAGGTACCGCTCCAGCGGGAAGGTAAACGGTGTTTACATGCGCTGCTCTGGTTAGCCAGAAGCGGCTTAGTCATGCTGGCCACATGACCCGGAAGCTGTCTGCGGACAAACGCCGGCTCCCTCGGCCTATAGAGCGAGATGAACGCCACAACCCCAGAGTCGGTCACGACTGGACTTAATGGTCAGGGGTCCCTTTACCTTTACCTTACCCCTTTGTAAGCCCCTCAACCAATTCCCTTATGTGTCCCTTTGCTGGCCGCTGCCCCACAATCAGCTGGTCTCTTTGGATCTAAAACAGCTGCAGAGCAGGGCATGTGTTGGTTCCAGCATCCATTTCAAGTGCCTTTTCCCTGCAAGGTGCTGTGTCCCAACTTTGGCACAGTCTATGGAACTCCCTCCCACAGTGATGGGGACCAACTGGAACGACTTTAAATGGGAATTGGGCAAATTCGTGGAGAGGGCCATCAGGGGCTGCTAGTCAGGATGGCTCTGCCTCCACAGACTGAGGCAGCGATGCTTCTGAGTACCAGTCGCTGGAAACCACAGGAGGGGAGAATCACCCTTGTGCTCAGATCCTGCTCACAGGTTTCCCAGCAGCAGTATCTGGTCACCCACCATGGGAACAGGATGCCAGACTGAATAATAATAATAATTTTATTATTTGTACCCCGCCCATCTGGCTGGGTCTCCCCAGCCACTCTGGGCGGCTTCCAACAAAGATTAAAAATACATTAAAATGTCACACATTAAAAACTTCCCTAAACAGGGCTTCAGATTTCTTCTAAATGTCAGTTATTTATCTCTTTGACATCTGATGGGAGTTCCACAGGGCGGGCACCACCACCGAGAAGGCCCTCTCCCTGGTTCCCTGTAACTTGGCTTCTTGCAGGGAGGGAACCGCCAGAAGACCCTCAGAGCTGGACCTCAATGTCCGGGCAGAACGATGGGGGTGGAGACGCTCCTTCAGGGATACTGGGCCTTTGAGGCCGTTAAGGGCTTTAAAGGTCCGCACCAACACTTTGAATTGTGCTCGGAAACGTCCTAGGAGCCAATGTAGGTCTTTCAGGACTGGTGTTATGTGGGCTTGGCGGCCGCTCTCAGTCCCCAGTCTAGCTGTCACATTCTGGATTAGTTGCAGTTTCCAGGTCACCTTCAAAGGTAGCCCCACGTAGAGCGCATTGCAGAAGTCCAAGCGGGAGATAACTAGAGCATGCACCACTCTGGCGAGACAGTCTGCGGGCAGGGAGGGTCTCATCCTGCGTACGAGATGGAGGTGATGGACAGCTGCCCTGGACACAGAATGGACCTGCACCTCCATGGACAGCTGTGAGTCCACAAAGACTCCCAGGCTGCGCACCTGGTCCTTCAGGGGCACAGTTGCCCCATTCAGGACCAGGGAGTCCTCCACACCTGCCCGCCTCCTGTCCCCCAAGAACAGTCTTTCTGTCTTTCTTGTCAGGATTCAACCTCAATCCATTAGCTGCCATCCATCCTCCAACCGCCTCCAGACACTCGCACAGGACCTTCACTGGTTCTGATTTGAAAGAGAGGTTGGATGGGCCTTTGAGCTGATCCGGCAGCTTCTTACATTGTGCATTAGCAAGCACCGGGTCTGTGTTTTCTGAATGTGCATACGCCTCCTTGAGATCCAGCCCACCCTGGATCATGACATGAGCCAACAGTGTGATGCGGCAGCTAAAAAAGCCAATGCAATTCTGGGCTGCATCAATAGGAGTATAGCATCTAGATCTAGGGAAGTAATAGTGCCACTGTATTCTGCTCTGGTCAGACCTCACCTGGAGTACTGTGTCCAGTTCTGGGCACCACAGTTCAAGAAGGACACTGACAAACTGGAACGTG
Organism: Podarcis muralis; assembly: GCF_964188315.1. Taxonomy (NCBI): domain Eukaryota; kingdom Metazoa; phylum Chordata; class Lepidosauria; order Squamata; family Lacertidae; genus Podarcis; species Podarcis muralis. The sequence goes on from NC_135661.1 coordinate 89,658,679, forward strand.
TCCAGAGGAGGGCAACCAAAATGGTCAAAGGCCTGGAAACAATGCCTTATGAGGAACGGCTAAGGGAGCTGGGCATGTTTAGCCTGGAGAAGAGGAGGTTAAGGGGGGATATGATAGCCATGTTCAATTATATAAAAGGATGTCATATAGAGGAGGGAGAAAGGCTGTTTTCTGCTGCTCCAGAGAAGCGGACACGGAGCAATGGATCCAAACTACAAGAAAGAAGATTCCACCTAAACATTAGGAAGAACTTCCTGACAGTAAGAGCTGTTTGACAGTGGAATTTGCTGCCAAGGAGTGTGGTGGAGTCTCCTTCTTTGGAGGTCTTTAAGCAGAGGCTTGACATCCATATGTCAGGAGTGCTCTGATGGTGTTTCCTGCTTGGCAGGGGGTTGGACTCGGTGGCCCTTGTGGTCTATTCCAACTCTATGATTCTATGAAATACCCGCATTTCCCTCCCTCCCAGGATGCGATGCTAGGGAAGAGTCAATTGCAAGCAGGTGTAGACAAAAAAAGAAAGTTGTTTAATAAGACACACACACACACACACACACACAGTCAGATAGACAGACAGTAGCAGCAGTCCATTTCCGGCAGTAGAGGGGAGTGCAAGACCTAGATTTCACTCAACCTGCCCCTCCACCCAAGAAACACCACCTGGGCAGTCCATTCTTCTAAAAGCATCGCCACTCGGCTGATCCACATTGGCAGGAGGAAACATCTGGTGGCAAATTGGCTGGATTGGCCAAAAGCTGCTGTCTTGGCCCTGCAAAGAAGACCTGAGAGCAGCGCCTCCAAATTCCTCAGCCCCTCTCGCATTGGGGGCAAAAGCAGCAGCCCAGGATTCAGGCTTATGGGGATGGATTAAAGACAAGTCAAGAGGAGGACTCGGGCCAAATAAAAGAGTCTCGGTCCGTTCCCCTCCTGTGTGGAATTTGTTCGAAATCCCATCTTGGAAGAAGCAACTCTTGTTTCAGGTTTTGTGCTTTTTTAATTTATCCCCTGCCACCCACAACGGTCGGTTGCTGACTCAAAACCCACCCCACCCGGTTCCCATTCGGCAGTGGTGTGAGCTCGGGAAGAAGAGTGTGCGTAAGACAACTGGGTCACAGAACCGCAGATCTGGAAGGGACACCCGGGGGTCATCTAGCCCAACCCGCAGCAATGCAGGAACCGCAGCTTCCCGGGGAAAGAGGAGGTGAGGGCACTCTGCGTGTGGCTGGAAGTTTTTCGAAAGGCAAAGGTCGCACCCAGAACCCAGTTAATGCACCTGACAGACACACAAACACTTGGTGGAGTAGGAAACAGCAAAGGGAGTGACCTCTGGCCAGCGCCAAAGCAGCACCCAAACTGGGGGCAGGGTGGGTGGGTGCTTGGGCCAGAACAGGCCGGGGGGGGGGGGAGGCAGGGGTCCTCCAGCTGGCAGAACACCTGCTTTGCCTGCAGAAGGTTCAATCCCAAGCGGCACCTTTATGTCCAGCTCAGAGTGTCCCCTCTCCAAAACCCCGGCCAGCCACTACTGCCAATCAGTGTAGACTCTATAAGGCTGCTTCCAAGGTCCCTTCCTAGCTGCTGGCAGCAGCGCCACCCAATTCCTGCTTCTCCACTCTTCTGCAGATGCAAGAGATGTCCTCCCTGTAGGTTCCCAGATCTCTCGAGAGCGAGACACGCAATTTGGCCACGGGAACGAAACCCGGTTCACGGAGGAAAGCGCCCACGCTCACAACCCTGGAGCAGGATGGATTAAAACGTCCGCCGGGGGCAGAAGTATCCGAGTCAAACGGGCAGTGGTGGGAGAGAGAGAGAGCTAACCAGCTGGAAATGGGAGCCACGGGCTCCCCGGTCAGCTCCACCAGGCGTCCAGCCTCCGGACGCGCACCCTCTGTTTGTAGTGGTACTCCTTGAGATACGCCTTGAGGGTGCTGGGGATGGGCAGGCGGCCGATGCCGTCGTAGGTGGTGCAGCAGGTGACGACGGCGCGGCAGAGGTGCTGCAGCCCGAAAGGGAAGGTCCGGTTAACGGGGACGGAGAGCAGCGGCTCGAAGAACATGCAGACGCTGGGGTCTTTGTAGTGCTCCAGGAGCCCGGTCACGGTGGGCGCATGGAAGACGCTGGGGTCGTGCACGTCGAAGCTGAAGTTGTGGTTCCACTGCTCGATGCGGGCGTGCAGGGAGCGGCCGTAGCGGCGGAAGCTCACCGAGAAGAGGTAGTCCTCCTGCGCCGAGTCGCGCAGAAGGAACGTGCCTTCGGGTTTGCCGTCCAGCAAGGCCTCCGCTTCGTAGCGGTCCATCACGCCCCAGTAGCAGGGCAGCTGCGTCAGCTGGAGCAAGTCGGGAACCAGGCAGTGGATGTAGTCGATCTGGGTGTGGATGCGCACGTCGGGCGGCAGCCCCGCGGTGCAGGAAGAGGAGCCCGTGGCCTGCTCCTCTTCCTCCTCCTCTTCGTCCTCCTCGTCCGTCGCCGCCAGCGCCGCCCACCCAGCGCCGGCCAACTCGCTCATGCCATGCGCCAGCTTGGGCCCCAGTTTGTAGAGAGGGTTGTTGACCTGCGCCGTCACCTCAAAGGTGTGGATCAGGGCGTCCGGGGGCGGCTCGACGCCTTGCTCGATGCTGATGCGCCGCCTCTCCCGCAGGCGGTCGTCCTCGTCGTCGGAGCGCGGTGCCGGCGGCGCCAGGGCCTCTTGCTCGGAGACGGGCGCCGTGTGCTGCTTGATGAGGTTCCAGGTGCGCGCAAGCTCCGAGCCGGGAGGGAAGGGGCAGGTGTCGAGCATCAGCTCCCGCAGGTGGATCTTGCGCTGCGCCGAGAGGTCCGGCGAGCGGGAGGCGCTCTTGAGAGGGAAGCACTGCCCCACCGCCGCCTGCAGCTTCTGGCGCAAGGAGCGGCCCACCGCTTTGCCGACAGGCTCTGGCGACCCCGAGGCTCCGTCTGCTTCCGCTTCCGGCGGCGAAAGGCTCTGCCTCTCCAGGGATCGGCTCGCTCGGGCTCGCCAGCGGCTAGCAGGACGGGCGCCGGGAGCCGCATCTTGCTTGGCTTTTGGCCGGGCGCCCCCCTCCTGCGACATGGTCCCACGGGGGGAGGAGCTAGAGGGAAGGAGCATCTTGCAGGCGCACAGGGAGGTGGACATGGATGCGCCGAGGGAAGCACATGGTAGCGGCGTCGGCGTGGGAAGCGGGACCTGGGCAAGGGAAGAGAGAGCCCGTGTTAGAAACTCGGCAACAAATTATTATTATTATTTATATAAGTAAAGGTAAAGGTACCCCTGCCCATACGGGCCAGTCTTGACAGACTCTAGGGTTGTGCGCTCATCTCACTCTATAGGCAGGGAGCCAGCGCTGTCCGCAGACACTTCCGGGTCATGTGGCCAGCGTGACAAGCTGCATCTGGCAAGCCAGAGCCGCACACGGAAACGCCGTTTACCTTCCCGCTGGTAAGCAGGTCCCTATTTATCTACTTGCACCCGGGGGTGCTTTCGAACTGCTAGGTTGGCAGGCGCTGGGACCGAACGACGGGAGCGCACCCCGCCGCGGGGATTCGAACCGCTGACCATGCGATCGGCAAGTCCTAGGCGCTGAGGTTTTACCCACAGCGCCACCCGCGTCCCATTATATATATATATAATATACATATACACACACACACACACACACACACACACACACACACACATATATATATATATATATATACACACACACACACACACACACATACATACTACATACCCTGCCCATCTGGCTGGGCTTCCCCAGCCACTCTGGGTGGCTTCCAACAAAATATTAAAATACCGTAATGCATCAAACATTAAAAGCTTCCCTAAACAGGGCTGCCTTCAGATGTCTTCTAAAAAAGTCTGGTAGTTGTTTATCTCTTTGATATCTGGTGGGAGGGCATTCCACAGGGCAGGCGCCACCACCGAGAAGGCCCTCTGCCTGGTTCCCTGTAACCTTAAACCTAGGTTACGGTCGCCACAACACCACAAATGTCTATTTGCCAGTGGGTTGGACTAGATGACCCCCAGGATCCCTTCCGACACTACGATTCTGTGATGTTGTGCTCTCAACCGCATTGCTCGACTGTCGCTCACTCTTACAACAGTTCATGTCTCCCGATAATCAAGAAGGAGAAGCCCACAGTGGAACTGGAAATGGCATTAACTCTGGACTAAGGCAGAGGTTTGGTAATTGCGGAGAAACCTCCACGTAGTTGTAACTGAACCTGTGCCAGTAGCGTTATGCGCCTGGGGAATTTCGAACGCTGGAGGGGTCATAAGGTCATCGGTGCCGCATTAAGTCAGCTAGGACCCCTGATGATGGATAGATTTGATTGATTGACCTCCACCATAAGGTCATTAAAAACTGCTGCATTTTGAACGGTTTAAGACAACGTGCAACCAATTTGGGGGTGGAAAAGCCAGGGTAAAAAGGTGTGCTTTCAGCATCCTCTGGAAGCTGTGCAATGAAGCTGCCAGGTGCATCTCTCTGGGGATGGAGTCCTACCGCTTAGGGGCCACCGCAGAGAAGGCAATTCAATTTTTTGACTTCCATCAGTCCTGTCTGAAAACTTCCCAATCTAATCTTCTTAGTATGCATTTCTTACTGTCCCTCTTACATTTAAAACTCATAACCAATATCTCTCTCTTTTTCTACTTGGTAACACTTCGTACATTCCTCCTTACAAAACTTCTTGCAGTCCTGCTAGCGCAATTTGCTGGTTGCAACTGCTCTTCAGATAGTTCATATACTTCTTCCAGTCTTCTGTAAATCTCTTGGTCCACAGGGTTTAATCCAGCACTGCCACTGTGAAAACAGGATGCTGGACTAAATGGGGCCACGGGCTCGATCCTGCAGGGCTCTTGTTACAACGATGGGAGTCCAGCTCCCATCAGGACCCAAAGCTAGCATGCCAGCCAACTGAAAGGAGGGTGGTGTTGCTGCCTTAGCCCACAGCTGGAGTCCAGCTTCCCTTCCCACATGCAAACTACAAGCTCACCTCTCTCTCTCTCTCTCTCACTTCTGCCCCACATTTCGTTCCCCCTCCACCAACTTCTCTGGCTCAAGCTTATTTCAACACTGCCCGCACTCTGCACCAAAGATTCAGTATTGCATAGTTGGTGTGGGTATTCAAATGATGTTGGACTACAACACCCATCATCCCTGACCGCTGGTCCTGCCAGCTAGGGATGATGGGAGTTGTAGTCCAAGACCAGCTGGGGACCCACGTTTGAGAAACATGGGGCTAGAGCAGGCACAGGCAAACTCCGGCCCTCCAGATGTTTTGGAACTACAATTCCCATCATCTCTAGCTAACAGGACAGGGATGATGGGAATTGTAGTCTCACAACATCTGGAGGGCCGGAGTTTGCCTATGCCTGGGCTAGAATATCTGAAGAAGTGTGCATGCACATGAAAGCTTATACCCAGAACAAATTTAGTTGGTCTCTAAGGTGCTACTGGACAATTTATTTATTTTGATGGAACTAGAGTATCGGACTAGGGACGCAGGTGGCGCTGTGGGTTAAACCACAGAGCCTGGGCTTGCTGATCAGAAGGTCGGCGGTTCGAATCCCCGCAATGGGGTGAGCTCCCGTTGCTCGGTCCCAGCTCCTGCCAACCTAGCAGTTCGAAAGCATGTCAAAGTGCGAGTAGATAAATAGGTACCACTCCGGCGGGAAGGTAAACGGCGTTTCCGTGTGCTGCTCTGGTTCGCCAGAAGCGGCTTAGTCATGCTGGCCACATAACCTGGAAGCTGCATGCCGGCTCCCTCAGCCAGTAAAGCGAGATGAGCGCCACAACCCCAAAGTCGGTCACGACTGGACCTAACGGTCAGGAGTCCTTTTACCTTTACCTTTAGAGTATCCGACTAGGGCCTGGGAGAGCCATGAAACTCACTGGGTGTGACTTTGGGGGCCAGCCGCTCCTTCTCAACCTCACCTACCTCACAGGGTCGTCGTTGTCGTGGGATTAAAGGAAGGAAGGGGAGAACCACATACGATACCTCGGAGGAAAGGCAGGGTATAAATGCAACAGCAACGAAATCCCTCTGCTGCCCATCACAGCCCCCTACTCCCCACCAGACCATCCCAACTTGGGGAGAGCTTACGGTTGCAAATGGAGTTCCTTGTCCTGCTCGGCTCATCCATTAACCAGGAATTGGAAGGGGGGCGAGGCGTCTCTCTCCTTCCTCGCACGGAGCACCTGAGCAGGACAGAAAGAAGACCGCAGATTGGGAACAAAGAGACAGCAACAGGTGGAAGTGTCCCCACCTCCTTAATACTCCCATTTATAGACCACCTTCCTGCCACATTTCTTAGATTTTCACCCCCTTTTGCCTTCACAAGAGGTTGCTTTCTAGGTCTGCTAGGAAAGGCAAAGAACACAGGAGAGGCTAAACGAATTCAGGTGCTGCCTTAGATATCATCAGAAGAGGAGAAAGACAATTATTTGACACCTTTTCTTCTAAGGACCGCAAGGCAGCGGTTCTCCCACTCATTTTATCCCCACAACAACCCTGTGAGGTTGCCAGGCGGCGACAGGCACTCAAAATCTTCCAGGAAGCATCAGGGCCAAGTGGGAGATTTGAACCCTGGTTCCTCCGACGTCCTAACCCGAAACTAACCTCCATGCCGCAGAAATCCTTTCTTTAGGGTACCCGAGTGAGGCTGGGGGAATCAGCTCACCTGTGGGCCTCTGGGCATGTGCAGAGCGCCGGACCCTCTCCGCCTTTCCGCAGCTAGGATCGGCGCTTCAAATGCAGCAGCGAGGCTTGGCGCAGGGCGCCCCAGAGGCGCACCCCGAAACCCGCCGCACCTTCCTGCTCACACCCCGCATTCCTCATCTCCGCCTCACCGTGGCTCCATCCACCCAAGGGCCTCGCCCGTGGGAGGCACTCTGCACATGCTCAGAGCACCCAAAAGGGAACCCCCGCGCCTCCATCCACCTCCCAGGCCTCTCCAAGGCGCCCGAGCGCACCGTGCGCTCTGCTGCGCGCCCCTTACCGGCCGGCGACCCCGGAGGTCTCCTTCCTCTCCGAGGTTCTGGAGGCGCACGGAGAGCCCCGGAACCTCTCCGCCTCCCCAGGCCGCTGGATCTCCGGCTCCCCGGAAGCCCCGCGCGTCCAAGCGCGCTCGCCCTGCCCCGATCGAGACCGCTTCCTGGGTGGCGTCCGGAAAGCGACGAGAGACGCGAAGGCAGCGAGAGCGCGCCGCCTGCCTGCCTGGCGCAGTGCCGCCACCTGCCGCCGGAGGAGACGCAGGAGAAACCTCGGGCGGGCACGCGCCTTGGAGAGCGCCCTCGCCCCGCCCAGGCAGCCCAGGAGGACCCAGGAGTCCGGGCTGGCGGGGGACCCTTTTGGAACGCAGAGCGGCTGGACCAATTCTTGCGCCATCATCTTGGGCTACAGAAAATCCGGCTTTCTCTGACTGCCTTTCCAAGATGATGGCGCAAGAATTGGTCCAGCCGCTCTGCGTTCCAAAAGGGTCCCCCGCCAGCCCGGACTCCTGGGTCCTTCTGGGCTGCCTGCGCGGGGCGAGGGCGCTCTCTAAGGCGCGTGCCCGTCCGAGGGGGCGGGGGGAGACCCGATCCCCAGTTTGCTCCCCACCCACCACCTTTTTAAATTCCTTCCTTCCTAACGCGCGCCACCTTTTCTTCCCATCAAGCGCAAAAGGCCGGAGCGCCATGGCCTTGGGGTTCTTTGCGATGGCAGAGCGGGGCAGAGACTCAAAGAGGGTGGGAGAGGGTGAAACTGGAAATGAGACCACGCCCATGCGGGATTTATTTTTTACTTTTATTTCATAGAATTCAAAAGCCCTCAAAGCGGTTTACAAAGAAGACGGACAAAATTGTCCGTGGGAAAAATTGAGAGAGATGCCTTGAACTCCAGCGTCACGCCACTGCGGGGGACGTTAGGACTCCTTCCATGCAGACGGAAGGTGTAAATAGGTGAATCAACCAAATTTCTTAAAAGCTAGGACTGCCTCCGCCGTCGAAGGAACTTCCATATTTACTTGAACCTGGATAGAGCCAGAACCCCATCTGGTTCTCCTAGCCCCTTTTCGAAAGCCTTCCCCAAAATGCCAGGTTCTGAATATTCTTCAGCTGTTCCCAAAACATCTCCAGCTATTTGCAAAATATGCAATACAGAGCGGAGAAATTAGTTGCATTACACTGCATCCTCCTGTTCAGATTGTGCTCTCCTAAAAAAAAATCCCCTAAATCAGTGGTCCTCAAACCTTTTCGCCCTCTGGGCCAAACTTTCAGCATTAAAATTTGCACCATGTTTTTTTTTTAATGGAAAAGAAATACATTGGAAAACTCATCTAGGGTTGTCCTCAGTATCACATCCTCCTCTTCTTTCCATTTTGAAAAGGTACCTATCCATATTCTGCAAAGGGAAACATTTTTTTTATACTATATAACATGGAAATGTCTAAATGTTTCCTTGATGATCCTTGAATCTTCCTGCCCCATTGCCATCCTCTCCTGCCCCACCCTTTGAGAACCCCTGCCCTAGATCATTTCCACAAGTGCTGCTACCAAGACACTTGCTATCCTGACTCTTCCGGCCCAAATGCAGAACTTCACACCGATTTCTGCTGAAGAAACGAGTTTTGTTCTGGGTTCTCCAATCCTGCCCGAAGCATCTCGAATGCTGTTGCCGAGTCTTACCAGCTCTCCCTCTCTGATCGGTGCCATCGGGCAAGCTTGACAATCACCCCCTCCCCTCCTTCATCCAAGTTTATAAAGCCCTGAACAACCTGGCTCCAGGGTGCCTCAGGGATCGCCTGAACCCTTATAGATCCCATCACTGAGATCATCCACAGGAGTGTTGTTCGCATTCCCCAAGTTCACGAGAGTCACTTGACAACAAGAAATGCTTTGGTGCTGTTGGCCCAGTCCTGTGGAACTCTCTGCCACTGTATATTCAGCAGGTGCCTTCTGTGCCAACTGTTAAAACACGTGCTGAATTCCCTTCTATTCCACCAGGCCTATGCAGGCAATTAAGGACAATAACCTTCCATGATGGTTTTCTGATGGTCTGCATTTAACTTTTTATGACTTTAGAGCAGGCATCCCCAGCCTTCGGCCCTCCGGATGTTTTGGGACTACAACTCCCATCATCCCTGACCACTGGTCCTGTTAGCTAGGGATCATGGGAGTTGTAGTCGCAACACGTCTGGAGAGCCAAAGGTTGGGGATGCCTGCTTTAGAGGATGGCTTTATTGCTGTATTCCGATTTGATGAATTTTTACGAAAGAGCGGTAGGCAAATATTTTCCGAAATACAGTGGTACCTCTGGTTGCGAACGGGATCCATTCCGGAGGTCCGTTCACAACCTGAACAGAATGCAGCCCGCATCTGCGCGTGCATGGGTCATGATTCGCCGCTTCTGCGCATGCGCGTGACGTCATTTTGCGCATCTGCGCATGCGCGAGCAGTGAAACCCAGAAATAACCCTTTCCGGTACTTCCGGGACGCCGCGGGACACAAGCTGAAAACGCTCAACCTGAAGCAAACGTAACATGAGGTATGGCTGTAAATAAGTACACTTGTCCCAGTGATGTTGCAAGTGGCCCTGATTAACGAGAGAGTGGAGATTCAAGAAGCAAAAAACTTTATTTCGGGGTGGGTTAGAGAGCGAGCTGCCGTGTGGCGCATTATGTACAGCGGGGGGCGGAGAACAACACAAGGGGAGCCAAAGAACCAAAGGCGTGTGAGTCTGTGTCCCACCGCACACCCCAAACGCCAGTCGTTTCTGCAGAAGGTTCGCAGCAAAGAGTTCGCTGGCGGAGGCGGAAGATTGGCAGAAACGGGTGGCGGGGAGGCAGCCCTCCGATCCGCCTCGTTCGCTGGGAGGAAAGAAAATTCCCAGAATCCTCTGGGCTTAACTGGGACAAAGCTGCCAGCCAGCCAGCCAAGGTAAGTACCGTCCGTTCCCAGGTGTGGTCCCCGCAGGAGAGGGGTGTAGCCGACTTCCGAAAGGGCCTGCTCAGTCGCTGTCGCTGCCCTCTTCGCTGGACTCGGACGGGGCCTCGCTGGCGCTGGCCTCCCCTTCCTCTTCCTCCTCCTCCTCGTGGTTGGAGCGGTCCTCGCTGCCGCTGTGGAGGGGGCTCTGGCTGCTGGCGCGGCGCTGCTGGCGCCGGGCGCCCCCTTCCTCGTCCTCCTCGTCGTCGTCGTCCTCCTCGCTGCCGCTCTCGCCTTCGTCGCGCTGGCCCCCCTCCTGCTCCGAGTCCTCCTCCTCGTCGTCGTCGCTGCCGAAGATCTCCTCCTTGTCTCGGGCCGCCCGCTCGTCCTCCTCGCTCTCCTCGGCCGGAGCCCCCTCGCCTTCGCTGGCCTCCCGCTCGCTCTCGCTGGCCGAGCGCCCTTCCTCCTCCTCCTCGCCCTCCTCCGCCTCGCTGGCCTCCTTCTCGCTCTCGCTGCCTTTCTCCGGCTCCTCGTCTAGGGCGAGCGGGAAAAGGAGAGAGGTGAGCACACGGACAGGGGGGAAACGGGGGAAAGCTTGGCTTTTCAGGGGGACCGATTGTGTTTCTTCCGAAGGAGATCAAGGTGGCAGTACGTGACTCTTCCCCCTCATTTAATCCCACAACAACAACCCTTTGAGGTAGGGTATGGGCTGAGAGAAGCAGTGGCTATCCCCCCCCCCGGTGGGGGCCACAGGGTAAGCTTCATGGCCAACTGGGCGGATTTGAACCCTGCTCTCTCCTCGCCCAATGCTCTAGCTCAGCCTTTCTCAACCTGTGGGTCCCCAGATGTTGTTGAACTACAACTCCCATCACCCCTAGCTAGCAAGGCCAGAGCTCAGGGATGATGGGAGTTGTAGTCCAACAACATCTGGGGACCCTAAAGCGGGAGGACGGGCCAGGGCCACCCGTTTATAGTTTTTTATTAAGTTGTACAGTTTTATATTCAACACACTCATTTTTATCACAAAATGTATATATAAATCCCTATCCCCTTCACCCATGACTTCCCTCAACTTCCTCTTCTGGTTCCTTATTTACTTCTCCTGCCTGTTTTATTCTACCTTAATTTTATAATCTCTTAATTTGATATTGTTACAATCTTATCGCTTTTGTACCATACTTTTCCATATTACATCTTGCCCTTTATTATTTCCCCATTATTACATCTTGACTTATGCTTGTTTTCTTAATTGTGTTTACTCAAACCCTTAGTGAGTCCACTTCTTTACAATATTTCTGCAAACTCAACATACAGGGGACACTCATGTTGTGAACGTGATCTGTGCAGGATGCACGTTCGCAACCTGCAGCGGCGCATCTGCGCACGTTGCGATTCGGTGCTTCTGCACATGTGCAAAGTGAGATTTAGCGCTTCTGCACACGTGCGACCGCCAAAACCCGGAAGTAATCTGTTTCGGTGCTTCCGGGTTTTGGCAGTCCGTAACCCCCCCAAAAAACCTGCAACCTGATGTTCTGTAACTCAAGGTATAACTGTATACAGTTCCCATCCCTTTAAATGAAGAGGGTATCAATGGAAGGCAGGGCCTCCCCCTTTAAGAAACAGGGATGCCGCTGCGCCAGCCAATGAGGCAACAGCGAGGGAGCTGCTTTGGAATGTTCCACCAGGTGCCAAAAAGCAGGGGGCGTTCTTTAAAGCAGAGGCTGCAAATTTCACAATGTGGCCACCTGGCCACACACATGCGCATCTTCAGCAGCGAGCAGGGAGGGCACCAGGGAGAGATTTTGCCAAGCCGGCACCTACCTGAGCCTTGGGCTTCTTTGCCCAGGTCCATCTCCTCCTCCTCCTCCTCTTCCGGCTCGTGGTTCTCCAGCTGGGCTTTGCGGGCTTCCTGCAAGGGGCACAGCTGCGAGTTAGGGGGCATTTGGGGAAGGAGACATCGCCCCCCGCCGATGGGATGCCCCTGAGAACCTTTCTAGCAAGCAAGGTGGGGAAAGCCTTGTTCTTTCCTGACTCCCCCCCCCCCCAAGGTATAGACTGCTTCGGAACATGGAGGCTCGACAGAACTGCCATGGCCAAAATTGTTTTTGGAACTTAGGAACCCCAAAGGTACCAGTGAGCAGAGGCAGCTTCCTTTCCAGGGGGCAGACTTTTGTCATCCGTCTCCCACCGCAAGTCCTCCTTTCCAGAGAATTTCGACCGGAAGAGAAGGCATGGCCTTCAGAGATTGAGGTGCACCAGGCCCCAGGTACCAAGGACCAAACTGGATTTCCGTATCCCTAGTGGTGGCCGATATAGTTAAAGCTATGGTTAAAGCTATGCATAGTTAAAGCCATGGTTTTCCCAGTAGTGATGTATGGAAGTGAGAGCTGGACCATAAAGAAGGCTGATCGCCGAAGAATGGATGCTTTCGAATTCTGGTGCTGGAGGAGACTCTTGAGAGTCCCATGGATTGCAAGAAGATCAAACCTATCCATTCTTAGGGAAATCAGCCCTGAGTGCTCACTGGAAGGACAGATCCTGAAGCTGAGGCTCCAAGACTTTGGCCACCTCATGAGAAGAGAAGATTCCCTGGAAAAGACCCTGATGTTGGGAAAGATGGAGGGCACAAGGAGAAGGGGACGACAGAGGACGAGATGGTGGGACAGTGTTCTCGAAGCTACCAGCATGAGTTTGACCAAACTGCGGGAGGCAGTGGAAGACAGGAGTGCCTAGCGTGCTCTGGTCCAGGGGGTCACGAAGAGTCGGACATGACTAAACAACAACAACAACAAGTGGTGGCTGATAGCCAGTGGTTTGCCTCTCCTCTCTCTAGGAAATGGTTCTAATTCCGTCAATGATCATCGCTTCCAGTAAGCATCCGGCCGGCTCCAATGGCCAGAGCAGGGCAGTGAGATGGGGTAGAAACTCGAAGGAACATTTTAACATATGTGGTGGGAATGTAAGAAAGTAAAAAACGTCTGGGAAATGATGTATAATGAGTTGAAAAAGAGGTTGGAACATACATTTCTAAAAAAAACCAGAAGCATTTTTACTTGGCATTCTAGGTGAGGATATTAATAGACAGGATGTAAAATTTGTTTTTATATGCAACAACAGCGGCAAGAGTACTGTTAGCCCAGAAATGGAAGAAGAAATTCCAACAAAAGAAGAATTGGCCGACAAAATTAATGGGCTACGCAGAATTGGATAAAATGACAGGAAGGATTCGAAACCTGCGGGACCAGAGATTTGCAGAAGATCGGAAGAAATATACGAATTATTTGAAGAGCAACTGTAATCCAACAAATTACGCTAGTAGGACTACAAGAAGCTTTGTAAGGGGAAATATGCGAAGTGTTACAAAGAAGAGAAAGAAGAGAGATATTAGATATGAGACTTAAATGTAATAGTGAAAATATTAAATTAAATGAATAGACTGGAAAATTTTCAGACGTGACTGATGGAAGTAAAAAATAATAATGTAAAAGTACATTTAGTTACTGTTGAAAATTATATGTTGAAAAACTAATTGAAATTTTTTTTTAAAAAAGGAAAAAGTAATGAGGTGGAAGCTCAGAGCCAGGATTCCTGGGTCCCCTGGGCTTCTCCACGCCAGCCTTACCTGGGCCTCCAGCTCCTTCTCGTTCATATCTCGGTGCTTCACCACCAGAACGGCGTTGGTTCCCGACTGCACCCCGGCCTTGGCTCGCCTCTTGCTCAGCCGCACTCTGCGATGGGGAGGGAGAGGTTAAGGAGGGAGCAGGGACCCGACTCTGCACGTATACCCTGGCGGCAGTGTACAGCCCTCGGGTGCCGGTGGCGTGTTGCACAAAATTGGTGGTGGCGAGGGGCTGGTTGCATGCCGGGACCGCCTGCGCCGCTTAGCGGGGTCACAGTGGCGGCCAGCAGAGGGAACACAATGGGGTATCTCTGGGGAGGCCCTTATTTCATAAATTCAAAGTATTGGAAGGGACGCCCAAAGGTCATCCAGCCCACCCCTGCGACGCAGGACTTGCAGCTCGGATGTAACATGCACCGGGAGGAAAGGACTAAGAAGATGAGGTTGCTGGATCAGGCCCAGCTAGTCTCACAGTGGCCAAATACCCCAAATAACCTAGGAGTCTAGATAGACTGCCTCTGGACCTGGAGGTTCCATGAGATCCTAACATGCCCATTATGGGAAAGCCGCAAGGAGGATTTGAGTACAGGAGCAACTCTCCCATCCTGCCATTTCCAGAAACTGGCGTTCAGAAGCATTTATCTGACCAGGGAGGCAGAGGCCCTATATGGCCTAGCCCTAGGACCCTCGTACCTACAGGACCACCTCTCGTGGTATGTCCCACGGAGGACCTTACGGTCTTCAAACAAAAACATCCTGAAGGTCCCAGGCCACAGGGAGGTTAGGCTGGCCTCAACTAGGGCCAGGGCCTTTTCAGTATTGGCCCCGATCTGGAAGAACTCTCTGTCACAAGAGACTAAGGACCTGAGGGACTTGACGTCTTTCTGCAGGGCCTGCAAGATGGAGCTGTTCCGCCTGGCCTTTGGCCAAGGCACAGTATGACCCCCTCCTTTGGTGATCCTCGTAGAACTCTGGCCCAATGGTTGCCATTAATTTGATTTTGAATTGATTTTAAAACGAATTGATTTTAGAATGCTGTGTTACTTTTATTGTTGTTAGCCACTCTCAGCCCGGCTTCGGCTGAGGAGGGCAGGATATAAATTAAAATTTACTGTTATTATTATTATAGCTATCATGGCAAGTAGCCACTGATATCTTTCTCTTCCTTCATAATTAGTTTTTGTTTTGCTTTTGTCCTTGTTTTCGTTATCTATTTTGTGCTTCTGTTTTGCATCTTCAGATAAAAGGCAGTATACAAAGGGAGCAAAGAAACAAGAACTACTTAAATAATAGTGCCTAATCCTGTTTGAAAGCCATCTACGTTGGTGGCCATCCCTGTCTCCTGTGGCAGGGAGTTCCACAGGTTAACCATGTGCTCAGTGGAGAAAGGAAAAAGGCTAGGCGGCTGCAGCTGGCCATGGCACCACCACCAACACCGTGCCCCGCCCCCCGATAGCCCCAGACCCTTTAACCTGGAGGCTCCCCTGGCCACCAGCACACTTGCCCCCCCCCAAAGGCTTCACTTTCTCCCTCCGCCTCACCTGGTCTCCAGTTCGTTGTAATAGACCCCGTCGCCCTCCCGGAAGATGAAGAAGTAGTTTTCCTCGTAGCCCTTGCTGGCTTTGTTCTTGACGTTCCAGTTGTATTCCCGGGCGATCTTGTACTCGTACCTGGAGGAAAGGGATAGAAAGAAAAGGGTGAGGGCTTTGCAGCACCCCAATATTCATTCCGAGGTGTTCTCCCGCCCCCTTCCAATAATCCCATCGGCTGAGAGCGCAAAAGGTTCTACCCAGGCTCCTTCAAAATATAAGCACAGAACTGTCATCTAGTCCAATGCAGGAATCACAACTGAATCCCCGACAGATGGCCATCCAACCTCTGTTTAAAAACTGCCAAGGAAGGAGAATCGGAGGCCGTTCTTCTGCTGAACAGCCCTTGCTGTCAGAAGGTCCTCCCCAAGGTTGGTGGTGCTATCGCTTTTAGTGTTCTCTGATTCTTTTAGGCAGCAATCCTTGGATGTCAAAGTGATGGCAACACAAATTTACCGTATTTTTTGCTCTGTAAGACTCACTTTTCCCCTCCTAAAAAGTAAGGGGAAATGTGTGCGCGTCTTATGGAGCGAATGCAGGCTGCGCAGCTATCCCAGAAGCCAGAACAGCAAGAGGGATCGCTGCTTTCGCTGCGCAGCGATCCCTCTTGTTGTTCTGGCCTCTGAGATTCGGAATATTTTATTTCTCGTTTTCCTCCTCCAAAAACTAGGTGTGTCTTGTGGTCTGGTGCGTCTTATAGAGCGAAAAATACGGTGCATAGAAAAAGAGAATGATGGAATTGGCGCGGTTGCTTCTTCTAAGGGTCGGGTGCAATTGATATCTGCACCATCAAAGAGTTTTGCTGAAAGGTCTTGCCCCAAGACTCCACTTGTCGGAAGGACAGCTGACATAACTCCAGCAACATCCCAGTCTGTCAGGAAGGTTCTAGAAACTCCGAATAGGCAACAAAGAGCATCTTTCCAAAAGGAAAAAAGTCTTCTACGAAAAAGGCTACTGAAACTGCAAACAGAGTTGAAAACATGGTTCCTGAAGGCTATCCAGAAATGGAGAACCTCTTTTCCTATGATCCTTTAGACTTTGAGAGTTTTGAAGTTCCTGAAGATCACAGGCTGAGCCACACGCCCCTGACTGGAGTTCCTCTGATGGTATTTGAAAATGCCTCTGACAGATTTGCAAGCACAATCTCTGTACCTGCAAAAGAGCCTTCCATTTCATGGGGCTATGATACCCTGCAGTCCACTCTAGACTTCCTGGCCACTTTGGATGAAATAATAATTGATCTTCCCCCTTCCTTATAATATGTAAACAGACTTATCTCTTTTTAAGCTGAATTTTGAGCAAGCTGTATTAATTTTCATAATAAAGGACTTGGATTAAAAAAAAAAAAGTCCTCCCCAAATGTTTATTCGGGATTTCCTTTCTTAAACTTGAAGCCACTGGGTTCGAGCCCTATCCTTCGGAACAGGAGAAAACAAGTCCCCACGTGCAGAAAGGTAGTGTGTCAGGGGGACGGCTTGGGCAGGAAATACGCCTGACATGCTGGTTTTCCAAATGTGGGGATTTATTTTTTTAAAAAAAATGGTCTCCCTGTAAAGTTCTGCTTTCTTAACCAGACAACCCGCGCACCCTCCCGGTTGGCACACGTACACATCCTCGGGAGCGTAGTCCATCTCTTCGTCTTGGTCCCGTTTGCGTTTGCGCATCGTGTCGTCCACAGGGAGGAAGTAAGCCACAAACTGATTCCCTTCCTCATCCATCATGCCCCTGGAATGGGGGGGGGGGGGGGAGAGAGAAAGAGAGAGAGAGAGAGAGAGAGAGAGAGAGAGAGAGGGAGGAAGGAAGGAAGGTTATCTCTTGCATGGATTCCAGTAGCAAACCAGTTTGTCATGGAGAGACTGGAGTTTGGTGCATAGCTGTCAACTTACAGATTTGAAAATAAGGGACCAGCAGCCTCGAAAATAAGGGATCAGCAGCCAAAATAAGGGGTTTTCCGAATACAGGTATGTTCAGCTTCTGAGCCCCTCCGAGCCAAAGGCAGAAAGCCCAGCCAGCAGCCAAACGAAGCCTCAAGCGATGGTTCCCACAGCGCAGCAACCCGGCAAAGGGGATGCAGCAAGGAAAACCACCGTCACCTCTCCGCTGGGAAGCGCTGAGCAAAGTCCCCAGGCAACGCGGCCGATTTGATCGGCACAAGGCATGCAAGCTCCACCCCCCAGTCGTTCTCAGACTCCTTATTGGGTGAGCAACGCAGCCAAGCAACACAGTTGGAGCCTCCCTCCTCCCTGGCCGGCAGGGAGGGAGGGAGAGGAGCTGCTTCCTTTGAAACCCGGGAAATTTAAGGGACATCATCAATAAGGGACAGCAGCAGGAGACGGCGCTGGGATAAGGGAGTTTCCCGCCAAATAAGGGACAGTTGACAGCTATGGTTTGGTGGCAGGACACCTGCCCGGCATGCAGAAGGCCTCAGGTTCAACCCCCAGCACAACTTCTCCAAGCGAGGCTTGGAAGAATTCCTGCCTCCTGCAAAGAGAGCTGCATTTCCGTACCTAATCATGGCCTGGGACATCATCTCGAGGGCGGCCGACCCACTGGTGTCCTTGGGCGCTGGGTCGGAGTCGAAGATGACCTGTGCGCAGGGGTTGATCCACATCTGGCGGAGGGCGGAAGAAGAACAGCTTACGACACAGCAAGAACCCTCCAGAAATGGCACACAGCTGGCAGAGTCTGCTTAGAAGTGCCTCATCCCCACCCCTCCAGGACATAGCTGTCAACGTTTCCCAATTTTTAAGGGAAATTCCCTTATTCCGAATAGGGTTCCTCGCAAGAAAAGGGAAAAGTTGAGAGCTATGCTCCAGGATTTGCCCCAAACGGGCTTGACTGTGCAGTCCGAGGAGAAGAAATGAGGGGCTTCTGCGTGCAAAAGCAGGGAGTGGGTGCGAGAACCAGGGCGAAGAGGCTCTGCGACTACTACTCCACCCCCTGAATCTTACTCTCCCTCTTAGGCAGAGAGGCCCGGATTAAGACCTTTAGAGGCTCTAAGCACTTAAAAATATTTTGGTGCCCCCATATATATCTGATCCAAAATATACACAATTATAAACCACGAGATAAAATTTTATTTTTTCGAAACGAGACGAAACCTACAGTAACATGGAAAATAATGTTTCGTTTTTGTATACAGTTGTACCTTGGTTGCCGGATGCCTTGGAACCCATACATTTCAGCTCCCGAATGATCGAAAACCAGAAGTGAGCATTCCGGTTTTCGAATGATTTTCGGAAGCCGAACATCCAGCGCGGCTTCTGATTGGCTGCAGGATGCAAGAAGCCACATCTTGGTTTTCGAACAGTTCCAGAAGTCAAACAAGACTCCCGGGACGCATTCTGTCCGAGAACCAAGGTACACCTGTACTTCCGCTTTATTTGAATTCGAAAAGTTTTCTCCTACTTTTTCCAACTGCAAAGTCTTTGATCAGAACCTCAAAACCAATCCTGCTTCTATATTTAATGGAGATAAAGAATCCCTCCTGCCTTGTTGCATCGTTGTTCTGTTGGGATTTTTAATATACTTCGGCTGAGAAAAGGAACGCCCAGCTGAGCAATTTGTGACCACTAAATGTTTAAAAATCCGGCCATGGGAAATTTCTGCTGCTTCCCCTCTTCCTTTGATGCCCTAAATAAGTGTTTGTTTCGCTCAGTGGTTCATCCATCTTTGCCAAGAGCCCACCACCTCTCTAATCTCACTCACCCTGCCTACGGACCCTTCGC
The DNA here is from genome assembly GCF_964188315.1 of Podarcis muralis. Taxonomy (NCBI): domain Eukaryota; kingdom Metazoa; phylum Chordata; class Lepidosauria; order Squamata; family Lacertidae; genus Podarcis; species Podarcis muralis. Next base: position 89,677,514 of record NC_135661.1, read on the forward strand.
AAATGAACAAGAAAGGAAGTTTCGTAGCCGAAAAACCATAGGAACCGAGCAGGTAGAGAGAGGCCTAGTGGCGAGAGCAGGGCTGCTGTATACAAAGCCCCAAACATCTTAGATCCAACTGCCCCCATACATAGCTAAAGGATTGAGTCCCAAGTGCTGGCACTGCGGTCAAGAGTTAGGGGTATATGCACATATGTGGTGGGAGTGTATTTGTGTAAAGGAATATTGGCAAAAGATTATAAAGGTTATTTCTGATGTATTTCAGGTTCAGACAGAAGTCGATAGAGAAATGCTTATCTCAGGAATACTGGGGAATAGTGAAATAGAAAGAAAAGAGCAAGATTGGTATAAAATTATGATCTTAGCTGGTATGCTTGTTATTGCATCAGGATGGAAAGAAAAGGATAAATGGACAATGGAAAAATGGAATGACTGTTTTTGAATATATACAATCTGATATATTTGAACAGGCAATGATGGAAGGTGGGAAAACAATTGTCAAAAGATTTTGAATAAATGGACAAGTTATAGGAATTGGATAGCACGGGGGGGGGGGGGAGCCAACCCAAGCATCCAAATTAGAAAGAATAATCTGTGCACATGGCTAAAGATTTGAAGAAAGAACAATTTGGGGGGGAGGGGTAAAGGGGAGGGAGGAAGGGAGGGGGAAAATTAGGATAAATGAGAAGGGACAAAAGAATATACTGTTATGCATAACTAATAGGAGGAGGATTTTGATGTATGTTATAGTTAGAATTTCGACTGAATGGTGTTTTTGTAAGTTATTCGAGGAGGAAAGTGTGATTATAAAAAATACTATTTTTTTAAAAATAAAATAAAATAATCCAACTGCCCCTTATCTCGATCTCACCTTGAAGTCAGGGAAGACAGGCATGACCTCCACAGGCGTGACCCGAGGTTTGCTGTAGTGCTGAGCGATCTGGAGGCAGAATTTGGAAGTGAGAAATGTGGGTGAGGCCAGTGGAGGCAAGGACACCAATAAGCTTCTCGGAACTGCGCCCCCAAATCCCCGAAAAGCATTGTCCTCCCAAAGGGACACAGCAAATATATTTATGCTGCCGCTCACCTCTGCGTTTCCTGGCCAGGTGGACAGCTTCAAGCCCTGAGTATTGTGTTTTAATTAAAGGGACGCGGGTGGTGCTGTGGGTTAAACCACAGAGACTAGGGCTTGCCGATCAGAACGTCGGCGGTTCGAATCCCCACGATGGGCTGAGCTCCCGTTGCTCAGTCCCTGCTCCTGCCAACCTAGCAGTTCGAAAGCACGTCAAAAGTGCAAGTAGATAAATAGGTACCACTCCGGCGGGAAGGTAAACGGCGTTTCTGTGTGCTGCTCTGGTTCGCCAGAAGCGGCTCAGTCATGCCGGCCACATGACCCGGAAGCTGTACTCCGGCTCCCTCGGCCAGTAAAGCGAGATGAGCGCCGCAACCCCAGAGTCGGCCACGACTGGACCTAATGGTCAGGAGTCCCTTTACCTTTACCTATTGTGTTTTAATGCTTAACCTGCCCTGGAACCTCAGGGTGAATCCATCAATCATCATCACCATCCCATTTACAAAAGTGCAACAGTGAGAGGACAGCGGTTTCATTTCCCAGAAAAAGGTACCACCCTGGACAGCTCACCGACTTCTGAGCATCCTCAAAGGTCTTCTCGATGGCCGCAATCTGGCTATCTCTGTCCTTGTAGATCTCTTCCTCTGTAAACTGTTGCTTGACAGACACACCAATCCTGATTGAGAACCAGGAAAGAAGTATGTATCAGAAAGGAGTCGTTTACCCAGGTAAAGGAAGACCACAGCGGTCCTCTGGAGGAACTTTGGGAAACTGGCTGAAACAGATCTTTCTGGAGGCTTTGAAGGCGTGGTCCAGAAACTCAAAAGATTCACCACGTTCATCACTGTATTGTTGGGTTCTTTTTATGCTGAAACAGCAGCTTTTAAAAAACACGTTTAATTTCTACTCACTTAACCTCCGGCTTCTCATTGGAGACACCGTAGCGGTTGAACTCTGTAGAGATGTATTCAGTCTTCCTCATCCATGGCACCACTTTGGCATGCTGCTGGGATCTGAAAAGAAAGAGAGAGAGATTTTTATTTTGGAAGAATCCACGTGGGTCTCCTGTCTCCCTCCAGAGGCGTTTCTGAGTACTGCAAGCCTCCCATTTCCTACAACCGTGTTCCTAGCCCTCAAGATGGTCTGCAACACCTGTGAGAAAGACCTAGGAAGGAAAAGCTGCTGGGTTATCCTTGGCCACTCCTACTGGCAACAGAAACGGACACGTTGCTTCATTTCAATCACTGAGCTACTTCATAGGACTTCTTCAGTACTGACCCCGACTTGGTGGAATGCTCTGTCCCAAGAGACTAGGGCCCTGCGGGACTTGACATATTGCAAGATGGAGCTGTTCCGCCTGGCCTTTGGTTTGCACTCAGTCTGGCCCTTACGTTTCCCTCCCCTTATGGTTTTGATCTATGGGCTGTTATTAAAGTGAGACTGCATTTTAAATTGACATGAGCCAACAGTGTGACGCAGCAGCTAAAAAAGCCAATGCAATTCTGGGCTGCATCAATAGGAGTATAGCATCTAGATCAAGGGAAGTAATAGTGCCACTGTATTCTGCTCTGGTCAGACCTCACCTGGAGTACTGTGTCCAGTTCTGGGCACCACAGTTCAAGAAGGACACTGACAAACTGGAACGTGTCCAGAGGAGGGCAACCAAAATGGTCAAAGGCCAGGAAACGATGCCTTATGAGGAACGGCTAAGGGAGCTGGGCATGTTTAGCCTGGAGAAGAGGAGGTTAAGGGGTGATATGATAGCCATGTTCAAATATATAAAAGGATGTCACATAGAGGAGGGAGAAAGGTTGTTTTCTGCTGCTCCAGAGAAGCGGACACGGAGCAATGGATCCAAACTACAAGAAAGAAGATTCCACCTAAACATTAGGAAGAACTTCCTGACAGTAAGAGCTGTTTGACAGTGGAATTTGCTGCCAAGGAGTGTGGTGGAGTCTCCTTCTTTGGAGGTCTTTAAGCAGAGGCTTGACAACCATATGTCAGGAGTGCTCTGATGGTGTTTCCTGCTTGGCAGGGGGTTGGACTCGATGGCCCTTGTGGTCTATTCCAACTCTAGGATTCTATGAAATATTCTATGAAATTGTATTTTTAACCTGTATAATTTTTTTTAAAAAAAACACCATTATGTTATCATTGTGATTTTACTGGTGTTAGCCGCCCTGAGCCTGGCTCTGGCCGGGGAGGGCGGGGTATAAATAAAATTAATTATTATTATTATTGGCAGTGAAGAGCCCTCCTGCTGCGCAACGGGTCAGTGCAACTGGCTGTTAACCAGAAGGTCGGTGGTTCAAGCCCACCCAGGGATGCCTGCGGCCAGAATTCCTGCACTGCAGGGGGTTGAGCCAGATGACCCCCATGGGTCCCTTCCAACTCTAGAATTCTATGATTCTAAGAGTATTTTTCCCACCTAACATATACCGTATTTTTTGCTCCCTAAGACACACTTTTTTTCTTCCTAAAAAGTGAAGGGAAATGTTTGTGCGTCTTATGGGGTGAATGTGTGGTCCCTGGAGAAGAATTGCCCAGGGAAAGAGAGAAGTGGGTGTTGAAACAAAGCCACTGATCCACTGATGGGCAAGCGATCAGAAGTGAGATAAGGGACGCTAGAGATAAAGGAGGCTGCCTGGGAGGGGGGAGGTAAAGACAGCAAACTTGCAAGGAGAGGAGACAAGAAGACTAAATCAATGAGGAGAGAAATTAGAAGAAAAGGAGGAGGAAAAAACTGCTCCAGCTAAGGAAAAGACACTAAGGCAAACAAGAGGGAAGGGACTGTTAAAAGGAAGCAGAAAAAAAATCACACACCTACTGTTGTATGGGGCTGCAATGGCGCAAAAACGTGGTTACAAAGCACGGATCCACATGGATCGTCAGGATTTTTGCATTGGGCTACCCCAAACTCACATCACTGGGCTACCATCACATCACGTCTGTGGCCACAGCATGAACCACAAAAATCATACATCCACTGTTTCATTCAGAATTTTTTTCCTTGTTTTTCTCCTCTAAAAACTAGGTGCGTCTTATGGAGCAAAAACTATGGTAGGTTCCGAATATTGACTCCTGCTTCAAAACAAGCATTATTTAAAATGTACTTAGCGCCAATGTGCTTTTCAGAACACGAGGCCCACTGCACTGATCTGCATTTACATGGGCAGAAGCTCTGGAACTGGGGAGGAGAGGGGCCAACCCATAACTGATGAACAGCACAAGATGGGGGAGGGCGGAAGAGTTGTGCAGCCCCCAGAAGGCGAAAGGGAAGCTGAGGAGAAGGGAGTTTCGGGAAGGTAGCTCCAGACCAGGAAAGCAGCTTACATGGGAGAGATGTTCCTGAAACAGGGAACGGGTTGGCCGGTGCCGTAGCAAGAGCATCGGCACAAGACCTGGGGGAGACCAGGGCTCAAATGGCCACTTGGCCAAGCTCACCAGGGGACCCTGGGGGTCAAAGGTAAAAGGTAAAGGGACCCCTGACCATTAGGTCCAGTCGCGAACGACTCTGGGGTTGTGGTGCTCATCTCGCTTTACTGGCCGAGGGAGCCGGCGTACAGCTTCCGGGTCATGTGGCCAGTAGGACTAAGCCACTTCTGGCGAACCAGAGCAGCGCACGGAAACGCCGTTTACCTTCCCACTGGAGTGGTACCTATTTATCTACTTGCACTTTTGACGTGCTTTCGAACTGGTAGGTTGGCAGGAGCAGGGACCGAGCAACGGGAGCTCACCCCATCGCGGGGATTCGAACCGCCGACCTTCTGATCGGCATGTCCTAGGCTCAGTGGTTTAACCCACGGCGCCACCCGTGTCCCTTGGAGAACAAGGTGGAATATAAAGGCAAAGGAGGAAGGAGGAGAGCAGTAACCCAAGGGAGTTTACGATGGCCTGAAGATTCAAGAGGGCGAGGGAAATTTGGGGTCTCGGGACACAATGGAGAGCAGAAAAGGATTTTTTTCACAGGTGCCTGCAGTCGGAGGAGTGCTTTGGGGTTTAGAATCCCGGCCGAGGTGAAATCATTACCTCTTGGAACTGGTTGGCGCTTGGATCTCTTCCTCCAGCAACTTCTCATCGGCGGGATCTAGAAGAACTGCAAGAAGCCAAAGAAGGTGCAGCAGTGGTTAGAGACCGAAGGCTGTTACCCCTTATTTACACACCTAGCCTGGTCTAGCTATTTCAGCCCAATCCCCGGCAACCGTCTCTGGCCAGACTTCCTGGAGTTCTGTCTTCAGCACATCCATGACAGCCTGATACACAGTCACATTAAGATGTACCAATCGTAGGCAATTAGGGTGGGGTTTTTTTGCCATGAACATCAACCCAGGCCTTGTGGGGAATTCCTTGTAGACAGCCACAGTGACTGGAGACAGTCAGCTCATGTAATGACCACAGGAGAAATGACCGCTGGGAGGAGGGCAAAGAGAAGAAAGAACATGGTGCATCTGCAGCAGCACAACTGGACGCTTTTGTCAGCCCCAGTTGCAACAAAACATGTCTCTCCCATATCGGTCTCTGAACGGTTTGACTTCACTCCTCTATTGCCTCCCGAAACAGACGGATGCCAACCATGTTTAAAAATTGGCATCCTAACACACAACGTATTTGCGTGTGACATCAAGCAGGTTGTGCAATGGGAATCCAAAATGTATCAGTCAGATCTCCACAATCGGAACCCACAACTGGTGTGCACGGTTATTAAAAAGGTAAAGGACCCCTGGATGGTTAAGTCCAGTCAAAGGCAACTATGGGGTTGCGATGCTCATCTCACTTTCAGAGGGAGCCGGCGTTTGTCCACAGACAGCTTTCCAGGTCGTGTGGCCAGCAGGACTAAACCGCTTCTGGTGCAACAGGACACTGACGGAAACCAGAGTGCACGGAAATGCCGTTTACCTTCCCACCGTGGTGGTACCTATTTATCTACTTGCACTGGTGTGCTTTTGAACTGCTAGGTTCGCAGGAGATGGGAAAAAGCAACGGGAGCTCAACCCGTCGCGGGGATTCGAACCGCCGACCTTCTGATCAGCAAGCCCAAGAGGCTGTGTGGTTTAGACCACAGTGCCACCTGCGTCCCGCACAGTTATTAACTTTTCCCGGTCCCGCGACTCCTCTCACCATTGGGGTCGATGCGATATGTATCAGGGTTGATTAGATCTATGGTGACCCCCAGGTCGGGCTCAGTCAGGAGGTCATGTTTGTGCTGCTTCTCGAGAGAGGTGGCTTTGTACTGTACAAACCTGGAAGGCGACAGAAGCAAGAGGCAGGTCAAGCAGCGGAAAATGCATAAGCAGAATTTCAAAGGACGATAATTATTTCAAAATATACAAGCATTTTCCAATTTTGCATGGGTATGTCATAAAAAAATGCTTGCACTGTTCTCCAGCTAAAGGGCAGTTCCAATTATGAGTTTTAATCTGCAAAAAATGTACCTCTGAACACTAATTTACAATACGATAATCTTTATTGTCGTAGTCCCATACAGAACAACGAAATTGAAAACATCTACATCAGACATTCAGAAACCAACAAGCCTGCTATCCCAACTATCCCAGCCTGGTTGACCCCCTAAAAACTCTGACACCCCATAATTAAATACAATATACTCCCATAGAGACTAACTTACACTGCATTTAAAACCAAAAGGGCATTTGGTTTTGTTTGTTTTTTTGTTTTTACAATAATATTTATTAGTTTTCAATAAACATAACAAGCAAAAAAGAATATACAACAACACAACAACAACCGTATAGAAATAAAAAAAGAATAACAGACCTACCTAAACAGAAAGCAAGAAAAAATCAATTAATTAAATAAAATCCATTTTCATAAACATTTTAGTTGACTTCCTCTAATCTCCTCCATCTGAATTTCCTCTTAAATTGAATGTAGCAGTTTCCAATATCATTATTTCATAAAACAATATTACAGTTATATTCCACTTTCTTTGCCTTTCTGATAGTGCATTTTCTTAATTATACATATAAATCTAATTTTGTCCTAGGCCTAATTGGTTCTTTCAAGTGGTTACATATCTTTAATGTTAGAGTATTTATTCAAATAGTCTTTAAATTTCTTCCAATCTTTAAATTTATTCTTCCTCTTTTTTCACATTTGGGTAGAAACTGTTTCTCAGACGGCTAGCCCTAGTCTTTATAACCCTGTACCTTCTTCCAGAAGGCAGAAGCTGAAAGAGATTAGTGGGGGCATTCTCCTTTCTCTCTGGCACAGGAGAGAATATGAACCGGCAATATGTGGTTTCCACAAAAATAATCAGTCTTTAAATCTGCAACCCAATTGACTGGAGACACCTTTCAAAAATGCTGAATGGGTCTTGCCTTTCCATAAATGATGCCTAAAGCAGCTATCAGTAAACTAACAGAAAGAAGAGTAAAACATGACAATATAAAAATGTGAGCAGATAAAACAGCGCCAACTTAAAAGAGATTTTGAATAATAATAATAAAAAATTTATGCAACTAATGACTGCCCATTCACTGTGTAACTTTCCACATAAGCATTGCACATCTTCTATGATCTATTTTTATATGCAAATTTAAGAGATCATAACCATTCGACGCTTTGCAGCCTGATAACCTGCAGATATGACTCCAGAATTAACTCGCCATGCACTGCAGAAAAGTCAGTCTGGTCTGTTTAAGAACCCGGAGGATCTACTGTGGACATGCTAATGTGCAGAAAATGGCAGCCCCACATCTGAGCCTCTCCCTGCTCACCTGTTCTGGTCAAATGGGTATGTGATGAACTTGGGGTCAAAGGGGATATCGGGGAGACTGTTGCAATACTTGACGCGACACACCACCCCCGACCTGCAGAGGGAAAGGAGAGAAAGGGAGGTGAGACCACTTGCCACGCTCCAAGCAAGAGGTGAGGGATGGCGAGAGGATGATCCTTACCTCTCAGGAAGCGTCCGGTGGGAGTTGGGCCTGAGGAAAAAGAGACAAAAAGATGGGGTTACTGATCAATGGTTCCTCTTCATCCTGGAGAAGAGTGACTAGTGGGGTGCCACAGGGTTCTGTCTTGGGCCCGGTCTTATTCAACATCTTTGTCAATGACTTGGATGATAGACTCAAGGGCATCCTGATCAAATTTGCAGATGACACCAAACTGGGAGGGGTGGCTAACACCCCAAAGGAAAGGATCACACTTCAAAACGACCTTGACAGATTAGAGAACTGGGCCAAAACAAACAAGATGAACTTTAACAGGGAGAAATGTAAAGTATTGCACTTGGGCAAAAAAAATGAGAGGCACAAATACAAGATGGGTGACACCTGGCTTGAGAGCAGTACATGTGAAAAGGATCTAGGAGTCTTGGTTGACCACAAACTTGACATGAGCCAACAGTGTGACGCGGCAGCTAAAAAAGCCAATGCAATTCTGGGCTGCATCAAGAGGAGTATAGCATCTAGATCAAGGGAAGTAATAGTGCCACTGTATTCTGCTCTGGTCAGACCTCACCTGGAGTACTGTGTCCAGTTCTGGGCACCACAGTTCAAGAAGGACACTGACAACTGGAACGTGTCCAGAGGAGGGCAACCAAACTGGTCCAAGGCCTGGAAACGATGCCTTATGAGGAACGGCTAAGGGAGCTGGGCATGTTTAGCCTGGAGAAGAGGAGGTTAAGGGGTGATATGATAGCCATGTTCAAATATATAAAAGGATGTCACATAGAGGAGGGAGAAAGGTTGTTTTCTGCTGCTCCAGAGAAGCGGACACGGAGCAATGGATCCAAACTACAAGAAAGAAGATTCCACCTAAACATTCAGAAGAACTTCCTGACAGTAAGAGCTGTTCGACAGTGGAATTTGCTGCCAAGGAGTGTGGTGGAGTCTCCTTCTTTGGAGGTCTTTAAGCAGAGACTTGACAACCATATGTCAGGAGTGCTCTGATGGTGTTTCCTGCTTGGCAGGGGGTTGGACTCCATGGCCCTTGTGGTCTCTTCAAACTCTATGATTCTATGATACTTTAGCACAGAGATGCCGGAGCCTAAGAAATGAGACTTGGTGGAATGGTTTAGTCAGAATCTCCTTTTGAATTCATTGCTTCAGGCCCTACCCCCCTCCACCCCAGAGGAGAAAACAAGTTTGCACCACCTTCCAGGTCTCGCCCCTGAAGATACAGGTGAAACTCGGAAAATTAGAATATTGTGGAAAAGTTCATTTATTTCAGTAATTCAACTCCAAAGGTGAAACTAATATATGAGATAGACTCGTGACATGCAAAGTGAGGTATGTCAAGCCTGTATTTGTTATAATTGTGATGATTATGGCATTGATGAAATCAATGAACTTTCCCACGATATTCTAATTTTTTCGAGTATTTGAAGATGGCCATAATATCTCCCCTCAGTCTCCTCTTTTCTAAGCTAAACCTACCCAGCTCCTTCGACCGCTCCTCATCAGGCTTGGTTTCCTTGATCGTCTTGGTCGCCCCTCTCTGCCCACCTTCCAGCTTGTCCATATTATGGGTGGCATTGTTCCTTACCTGTCTCTCACCCCTAGGTCCCAAGGCAGTTTTCAGCATCAAAACACAGCATTAAAAGCAGTTTTTAAGACGAGTTAAAACAATAAGTACTATTACTTTCTGTTTACTGCTTTATTCCTCACTTTATTTCTCAGTTTTTAACGGAAGCGACTCAAAGGGACTTAAGAACAAGGCGCCTGGCAGAGGGACCCAGGTGTCCGGGCTCAGCCCCTCCCCCTCTGAGGACCCTTTGGGGAGAACTGCGTGGGGGGGGGAGGGAGCAGGAGACCCCTCCCCACTTCCCTCTCCCACAGGGGACCCAGGCGTCCGGGAGAGGGCAGTGACGTCACCCCTACCTGTGCCCGGGCTCTTCCCGCTGCGCCTGAGTCTGGATAGTTGGCGCCATCGCGAACCCCACTCAGGAGCAACAGGCTACGCCAGTCAACGGGGGGCGGGGCTTAATAAGCCCCTCCTTTTCCGCCGCGGAGCCCGCTGGGAAATGTAGTCCGGGCTGCTACGTCAAGCCACTTCCGGCCAAAAGGGAAAACGTCGCAGGCTGCTTATGCGCGCGGGAAATCCATCGTTTGGCACCGACAGGTGTGAGGGGAACTGCCATAGCGCGAAATAGCCGCCCTTCCCTCACGCAGAAAGAAGCCGTCCCGAATGGCATGTCGGGAAATGGAGTCCTGGCCGCAGTGCATTGTGGGGCACAGAGCGCCCGCCGCCGCCAATCAGGAGAGTTCTCGTGCGCAGTGCATGCCGGGATCCTCCCCGCCCGCGCCTGCGCCCCGCGCTGCATGCCGGGAGAGGTAGTCGAGAGGAACTACGGAGCCGAGCGCGCTGAGGGGGAGGCAAGATGGCGGCGCCTCAGCAGCCGCCTCAAGCGCAGCCGGCGCAGCTGACGCTCCTGCAGGCGCAGGTGGGGCCTCCCTCGGGCGGCGGCGCGGCGGCGGGAGGAGGGCACCCCGGCTCGGCGCAGGCCGCGGCCGGAGCGGCTTCTCTAACGGTCGGCCAGGCGCCCGGCGGGCTCCAGCCTCCCGCGCAGGCGCAGGACTTCGACCCCGTGCAGCGCTTTCGCCTCCTGCTGCCGCAGCTCAAGGAAAGCCTGCAGGTGAGGGGCGGGGCCAGGAGAAAGGGGCGGGGCCACTGGACCGTTTCCGTGGAGACGGAGGGGCGGGGTTAGGAAAGGGGCGGGGCAAAGCTGGTGGGCGGAGCTTAAGCTCTGTGCGTTTACTTAGGTGGGTTTCTAGTCCCTGAGAGCGGGAACATTTTTTTTTTTTACTGTATTTCTTTTATTTTGTCGGTGTATATACTACATTTTTTTATATTTCCCTTCAGAGCGTCTTTAAACCTCTTTTGTTGACCACCAGCATCATGCTTTCCATTTTTAAGTTCGGAATAGAGTACAGTGGTGCCTCGCAAGACGAAATTAATTCGTTCCGCGAGTTTTGTCGTCTCGCGATTTTTTTCGTCTTGCGAAGCACGGTGTCGGGAAAGTTTTGGAAAAGCTTCAAAAATCACCAAAGTCTTTAAAAACCTCAAAAAAGGCTACCACACCGCGTTCTATGAGTTGCTCCTCGAAGTCAAGTCGCAACTGTATTAACGGTGTTAAGAAAAAGGAAACAAACTTGCAAGACGTTTGCAAGGGAGAAAGGTTGTTTTCTGCTGCTCCAGAGAAGCGGACACGGAGCAATGGATCCAAACTACAAGAAAGAAGATTCCACCTAAACATTAGGAAGAACTTCCTGGCAGTAAGAGCTGTTCGACAGTGGAATTTGCTGCCAAGGAGTGTGGTGGAGTCTCCTTCTTTGGAGGTCTTTAAGCAGAGGCTTGACAACCATATGTCAGGAGTGCTCTGATGGTGTTTCCTGCTTGGCAGGGGGTTGGACTCGATGGCCCTTGTGGTCTCTTCCAATTCTATGATTCTACGTTTTCGTCTTGTGAAGCAAGCCCATAGGGAAAATCGTCTTGCGAAGCAGCTCAAAAAACAAAAAACCCTTTCATCTTGCGAGTTTTCCGTCTTGCGAGGCATTCGTCTTGCGAGGTACCACTGTAGTTGCTTTGGAAGACGATCATCAGGCATCCGCAGAACACGGCCAGTCCAACAAATTTGATGTTGAAGAATCATTGCTCCAACACTCGTGATTTTTGCTTCTTCTAGTACAGTGATACCTCTGGTTAAGAACTTAATTCATTCTGGAGGTCCGTTCTTAACCTGAAACTGTTCTTAACCTGAAACACCACTTTAGCTAATAGGGCCTCCTGCTGCTGCCGCGCAATTTCTGTTCTCATCCTGAAGGAAAGTTCTTAACCAGAGGTACTATTTCTGGATTAGCGGAGTCTGTAACCTGAAGGGTATGTAACCCGAGGTACCACTGTAGTGGCACCCGCCCTGTGGAACTCCCTCCCACCAGATGTCAAAGAGAAAAACAACTACCAGACTTCTAGAAGACATCTGAAGGCAGCCCTCTTTAGGGAAGCTTTTAATGTTTAACAGACTATTGTACAGTGGTACCTTAGGTTAAGTACTTAATTCGTTCCGGAGGTCCGTTCTTAACCTGAATCTGTTCTTAACCTGAAGCACCACGTTAGCTAATGGGGCCTCCCGATGCCGCTCTGCTGGAGCAAGATTTCCTTTCTCATCCTGAAGCAAAGCTCTTAACCTGAAGCACTATTTCTGGGTTAGCAGGGTCTGTGACCTGAAGCGTATGTAACCTGAAGCGTATGTAACCCGAGGTACCACTGTACACTGGTATTAGTTTGCCTGTCTTCCCAAGTGATGTGTCAAATTTTTCGGAGATACCATTGGTGGAATCTTAGGCTAGCCTAGGAGGGGCAGTGACTGGCCCAAGGTCATGCCCGGTCATCTTCATTGCTTAGTGTGGATTTGAGCCCTCTACTGAGTCCATCACACCACACTGGTTCTTCAAATGTGGGGCCAGTAGGCCACGTGAAATGCAGTGGCCCTTTCGGAATCTGTTGTGAGCTGAGGAACGGCTAAGGGAGCTGGGCATGTTTAGCCTGGAGAAGAGGAGGTTAAGGGGTGATATGATAGCCATGTTCAAATATAGAAAAGGATGTCACATAGAGGAGGGAGAAAGGTTGTTTTCTGCTGCTCCAGAGAAGCGGACACGGAGCAATGGATCCAAACTACAAGAAAGAAGATTCCACCTAAACATTAGGAAGAACTTCCTGACAGTAAGAGCTGTTCGACAGTGGAATTTGCTGCCAAGGAGTGTGGTGGAGTCTCCTTCTTTGGAGGTCTTTAAGCAGAGGCTTGACAACCGTATGTCAGGAGTGCTCTGATGGTGTTTCCTGCTTGGCAGGGGGTTGGACTCGATGGCCCTTGGGGTCTATTCCAACTCTATGATTCTATGATAGCCCAGTGAGGCCCTTCAATTCTCCCTCCCCAAAGCCAACTTCCTACATGTGCTCTGCCAAACCTAAGCTGCAGAGCAGCTAGCTGCCCACCTCTGAGAAACGGCAGCTCTAACCCCTTGGCATCGCTCCCCTCTTGGGAACTGAGGCAAGCTCCTCCTGCCTCCCCTGCTCCGCTCTCTCTTCCACAGCCCTCCCTTCCCTTTCTGTTTCGCAAACGTGTGGTTTCGTTTTTGCCTTTGTTTTTCCCGGAAAGCCCTTTGCCGAGTCAGACTTTTTTTTATTTTTATCCCCGCGTTTTGAAACGGCTCTTGACTCTTTCCGAAAGAATGAAGCGTCAGTCCTTGGCCCAAATATATGAACTGCTGAAGCAGTAACTTTTTCCCCCTCCCCTCCTTTGGTCTGTGTGGCGCGGGGGCAAAGAGAGCCAGAGTCCCGTGGTGGGGAATGGATGCTTCACCGCCCCCCAGGGCTCGTGTCCAAGGCTTCTGGTAAATGAATCAGCATGGCAGGATGAGCTCCCGGGGGGGTGGGGTGAGGGCACCTTTATCCCTGTGTCAATATCCCTAGAACGAGAAACGGAACAGGCTTCGCCTTGGACCCGGAGGCGTTGGCAGGCAGGTTTCCAGGATTGGGTAGTTTTGTGTGTGTTTTGTTTTGATACCTTTGAGCTTGCCCTCGCGTTTCCTGACCTTGCGAGGTCCTGGAAACGAAACCGCAGCTCTCGGAATCGCTGCTTGCTCCCAGCCAGCTATTTCTGACTCGCTGTGGCCTTGGGGTAGAATTTAATGTGCCCTGGGGCTCGGTTTCTGTGGAACATAATCGGAAGCTGCGTAATAATAAAAATATTTCCTTTTTTTAAAAAAAAAAACATTTTTATTTGGTTTTACAAATATAAATTTATAACCATACCAAATACACATTCATAAAAAGAGAGTACAGTTGCACCTCGGGTTAAGAACTTAATTCGTTCCGGAGGTCCGTTCTTAACCTGAAACTGTTCTGAAGCACCACTTTAGCTAATGGGGCCACACGATTTCTGTTCTCACCCTGAAGCAAAGTTCTTAACCTGAGGTACTATTTCTGGGTTAGCGGAGTCTGTAAACTGAAGCGTCTGTAACCTGAAGATTCAGAGTGCAATCTTGAGACTTCCCCCTATCCCCTCCATGGGTCCTAGTGTCAACATTTTCAACTGCATATTATTTCGTAATCTGTACAGTGGTGCCTCGCAAGACGAACGCCTCGCAAAACGAAAAACTCGCAAGACGAAAGAGTTTTCCGTTTTTGAGTCGTTCCGCAAGACGAATTTCCCTATGGGCTTGCTTCGCAAGAAGCAAGCCCATAGGGAAATCTCCGGGGACCTCTTTTAAAATGCTGGCGGTCGGGAGCAAAGACTTTCGCCCACCACAGGCCTTCAGAAGAGGTCCTGGACCGCTGACTTCTCCGCTGTCCCGGGCGATCTTAAAATGCTGGCGGGCTTTGCTGCCGACCGCCAGCATTTTAAAATCGCCCCGGGACAGCGGAGGCTTTGCTGCCGCCCGCCAGCATTTTAAAATCGCCCCGGGACAGCGGAGAAGTCTCCGCCGTCCCGGGGGCTTTTAAAATGCTGGCGGTCGGCAGCAAAGCCCTCCTGTCCCCGGAGCTTGCAGGGCGGGAGGTGGGGAGAAGGGCTTTTCTTCCCACCGCCAGCCTTCAGAACAGCCTTCTGAAGGCTGGCGGTGGGAAGAAAAGCCCTTGTCCCCCCCCCCCCCCAGCCTTCAGAAGAGGTCGGGGGACAGACTGTCCCCGGACCTGGTCTGAAGGCGGTTTCCATAGGAACACAATGATTGATTTTCAATGCATTCCTATGGGAAACCGTGCTTCGCAAGACGAAAAACTCGCAAGAAGAAAAAACTTGTGGAACGAATTAATTTCGTCTTGCGAGGCACCACTGTATTTTATATCTATCCATATCGTCCATAGTATTTGTTACATTACAAGCGAGATTAAAATCCTGCTCACGTTTTCATCTGCTTACAGTGGTCTCCTAAATAAATTATGAATCTTCCCCATTCTTTCTTGGAAGTTTTTGTCTTCTTGGTCCCTGAGCTTTCCGGTCGGTTTTGCCATTTCAGCATAGTCTAACAGCTTGGTTTGCCATTCCTCTCTGGGCTAGTAGCATCCATGCTGCTGTTGTTGCATACCTATAATAAGAAGGTATCCAAAAGGAATAAGCAGATGCCCGAATGAAAGGATTGGGGAGAACTGGCTTGGCAGCAGGGCTTGCCAAAAGGATTGGGCAGCGGGGTGGTCTTAGCAGATTGCACGCTTAGCATGACCCAACACTGTGATGCAGCAGCGATAAAAAGGAAATGCAATTCTAGGCTGCATCAGCAGAAGTCTAGTGTCCAGATTAATGGGTGTCTTACTGTATTTTAATGTTGTGAGCTGCCCTGAGCTCTGTGGATGAAGGGCAGTATACAGATGAAATAATAATAAAGTCAACACACTGCTCTGTTCTGCTCTTGTCAGACTCTACCCGGGAGTCCAGTGGTGCTGCTGAGAACCTGTGGCCCTCCAGATGTTGCTCCCATCCAGCCATGCCATTGGCCACGCTGGGTGTTGGGGGTCCAGCCAAAATAGCTACTCTTTGTTCCAAACACCCTCTCAGGCTGCTGTCACAGAGCCACTGAGCAGGTGGCTGGACCAACAGCCTTAATTCATTCCCAGTTAACGGTTTGGTTATCTAACCGTCTTGATTCCCAGTGTCACAAAGCCACTGAGAAGAGGCCGGGCAAACTGCCCTTTCGAGCCCAGATCAGGTGTTTTGTCTCGAAAACGTGCTTGTTTGCTTCATGCTAAAACCAAAACTTTGCATCATTTTAAGAAACCGCCAGCATATGGTACGATGATATTTGCACACCTGGCCAGGCTCCAGAGGGGTGTGGGTCTTTGGTAAATGTGCCCTCTTCCTGCCACAGCTGTCTATCGCCCCCGAATTGTAAGCCGATATACTGTACTCTCTGCCTCTTGCGTTTGCAGAGCTTGATGAAAGTGGCTGCCCAGAACTTCATCCAGAACACCAACATCGACAGCGGACAGTGAGTTTGTGCCCCTACCCCTTGCCCGGCTTCTTTCTCCTCTCCCCTCCTCCCCCTCCCCCCTAAATGCAAATCAAAGATTGGCTTTCCTCTCCTTCCAGGAAAAGCAACGACGGCCCCGTGCAGAGAGTGGACAAGAGCCTCGAGGAATTCTACGCCTTGTGTGACCAGCTGGAGTTGTGCCTGGTGAGTGTCCCAAGAATGTCCCATATTGGCAGCAGGACCAGGCCTTATGAAACACTCCCTCCTTTTTCTTTTGCACGGCACATCATTCATTGGCGAGATTCACCGCCGCAAGTTCATGCGCTTGGGAGCACTGAAAGACAAACAAACAGGCACGTACAAAGCAAAGGTCAGGCAGTAAGAAATTAAATCCCAAATTCACAGCTGGGCAGCGTCGTCATTAGGAGCAACCCCAGTGCCGGAAAATAGCGAGCAGGCTTTCCAAGTCCTCCAGATCTCTTTCGTCAGGCGAAGAAGCAGCAGGGTTGGGAGTGGGGCGTGAAAATCCGGCTTTGGTGTTGCAGCCCTGAAGTCTGGATTTGGCACTGAGATGGGAGAATGCAGGCGGAATCAATCCTTTGTGCTGCAGGTTGTGACTTGGATTTATTTATTTTGTGCAGTTCTGTATTGATGTAAATTCAGAAGCGCAAATAAACCCCACAATTGAGGTTAGAAAGCAGAGGAGCCGGTACAGAGGTTGTGTTTTTCAAATAAACAGCAGATAAAGGAGCAAAAAATAAGAGGAGCAAGAAACGTCATGATGGCCCAGGAGAGTTTTGCATATCTGCATTGGGCACATAGGAAATAAGATCCCATAAGCGACGTAAGAGTGTTCTGGGATCTCCATAGCCTTAGAAACGCACAATGTGCAAGTTGTTTTCTCTGCAGCAGCCAGAGCCTACATATTCTTGTACCGCAACGAGAGGTCTTAAGTCCTGTAGTGCTTTCCATTTCTGGGCCAAAGTGGTACTTGTTGCAGCCATGTTAAGAAGTTTCTTAGGTTGGAAAGCTGCTGTTTGATTGCCCCGCAAATTTAATTGCATTCCAGGGGGTTGGACTAGATAGCATTTGGGGTTCCTCCTAACGCTAAAACTCTCTGATTCAAAAGGGAAAGTTGTGGGGAGGCTTGAATGGGGAATGTGTTTACAGTGGACGCTCGGGTTCTGAACGTGATCCATGCGGGAGGCACGTTCACAACCCGCAGTGCCGTGTCTGCGCACGCGCGGGTTGCAATTTAGCGCTTCTGCGCATGAGCGGCCGCCACAACCCGGAAGTAGCCCATTCCGGTACTTCCGGGTTTCGGCACGTCCGTAAGCCAAAAAAACGCAACCTGAAGGGTCTGTAACCCTGTATGACTGTGTATATTTCTTCCAAAACATCGGGGGGGGGGGGAGGCATTCCCACCATAAGCGGGGAAATGTCTCCCTGCTCCTGCAGTCACACCAATATTCTTGTATTTGATGCCATCTGAGATAGCTGCCCAGCTGCAATGTTCTTCCCCATTTTTGGAAAACTTAAAAGCCCTGCTGTTCCCCAGACCCTTTCTCACGGTCTAAATGAAGCCCCCGGGTCCCTGGTTAGACAGAGAGACTGATTGGCTGCTATTATCCTTGAGTACTAAATGGGTCCTCCATCTACAGAGGCAGTCTACCCCTGGGTAGCAGGCCCCAGGGACTAGCATCAAGGGGAAAGCTTTATTGCTTGGGTCACAGTTTCGGGGAGAAAGGATGCTGGAATACCCAGCCCAATCTGGCGAGGCCAAGTTCCTAACTCTCTTCTCCTTCCGATCCGCCTCCCCTTCCTCAGCGCCTGGCCTACGAGTGCCTCTCCCAGAGCTTTGACAGCGCCAAGCACTCCCCGACCCTCGTGCCGACAGCCACCAAGCCGGACGCGGTCCAGGCGGAGAGCCTGCCCTACACCCAGTACCTCAGCATGATCAAGTCCCAGATCTCCTGCGCCAAAGACATCCACAACGCCCTCCTGGAGTGCTCCAACAAGATCACGGGAAAGGCCCCCTCCCAGGGCGTCCTTTAGGGCCGCCTGCAAGCTGACCCTGCCGGACGTTTTGGTTTGGACCGCTGGGCCAGAGTCAGTTCCCGGCATGACCAGAAGGAGGCAGTCCTGTCAACACAGACAGACAGACAAGGAGCAAGGAGCCTCGTTGTCCTACCTCTTCGGCTTCCTTCCTTCCTTCCTTCCTTTGCAAAGTCCTCCCAGTCTGCCCAGGTCTTCATCTGAGTCCTCTGTGCTGTTCAGGTTCCCGACAGAACTTGTCTCCATCTGGGTCCGCGTTGGTTCCACAACGTCTAACTGAAACGCCAGGAGCTCAAGTCAGATGCACAAAAACCTTTTCGCTTACAAACAGTTCTCTTGTCAGAGAAGGATGCTGTGAAAGGACAACAAATTAAAATTCTCCTGATCTATGGGGCCTCGCAATCTGCGGGTCTTTTTTTGGAGCTGGCCAGTCAATATTTTTGCTCTTTTTTCTTCCTTTCGGGAGAGAGATGCTTGAGGACCACCCATAAGAAGCAAATCTGCAAGCCTAACCCTCCCCCCACAGTTCTGCAGGTTCCTTAGCCAAACCTTTCCGCCTGCCATTGCGGTGTCCTCTCCACGCAGAAACCTCCCTCACGGAAAGGATCTGCAGTTCCCTTTTGATTTCCTCCTTTAAATCTCGCACCTTGACTTTTTTCTGGAAGACGGGCCTGTGCGAATGTGTGTGTAAGTTTGTAAATTGATCAAACTCATAATTCTGCAAAAGAGACTTCCTGGAACCCTGTACAGGCCTCCCGCCTGTGGATTTTCCTTTCCTAACCAATACAAAAGGAGAAATCTGACCCAGTAGCCTTAGTTCAACCTGTCTCTACCCTGCCGTCCATAAATTGGGTGCCCTTGGCATTAATAATTAAGTTATTTCTTGCAGGAGAAGAGACCCTGCAAGCAAGTCTCTTCACACACCTCCCACCATGAATCTGGGAGGGACTGCAGTCTTGTCTGGTTTTCATCGCTGCGTTCTCTCTGCTCGCCATTTTATTTTTTTCTGCCCTGGGAGAGTGTGTCCTTTTCCATTTCTCGTTGGTTTTGCTCCCTGTTTTTGTGGGAAAAGGCGATTTTACCACCGCAGAGAAGAGCTGGCCTGTCCCCTGTTGTGGAAGACTTTCTCAGTTACTGCCTTTAGTTTTCCAGTGTGTGTCCTTTTATGATTATCAGGATAAAAAAAAAAAGGCATTGGAGTTGGGTCCAGACTTCAGGCTGCAGTCCTCCACAGGTTTACCTGGGTGTAAGTCCTATTGGTTTCAGTGGGACTTATTTCTGAGTTCACTCTTCTGCGCTAGCTGTTCTGCCTTGAAGACCCACTGGCAGAAAGGGAGTAAGCTTGCCGGAACCAGCTTACATTCCATTGATTTCGGTGGGCCTACTCTAAGTAAGACTAGGTCCGGATCCTACCCATTAACCTTTTCAGAGAGCTTCGTTCTCTTCTAGGCTGCCATTCTTGGTGATCAAGGCAAGGCAGTTCTGTTACTTTGTACAGCAGCAAAGGATTCCTTTGTGATTTATTTCCCCAATCCATTTTGCTCCTAATAATAAAAATAAAAGTGTTCATTTTGCTTCTCTTAATTCCCAGCTCAGTTGCTTTCATTTAGATCAGAGCAGGGGAACCCGTGGAACTCTGGGCATTTCTCGACAAGGCTGAGAGCCAGTTTTTCGATGAGAACCAGTGTGGCATAGTGGTTAGAGCGTTGGGCTAGGACCTGAGAGACTGGGGTTCAAATCTCCACTTGGCCATGAAGCTATGACCCTGGACAATCGCTGCCTCTCAGCCTGACCTACCTCACAGGGTTATAGGGACAGATAAAACCTTATTCACATTAGCCAATGGCCATAGCAACAGTAAAACATTACAGTATACGCAGAGAAGGGAATTTGGTATAAGAGCACAATTTAATGTCCTGAATCAGCCGTCAGTTAGTGGCCCTTATTCTGATTGCCCCTGCTATGAACCTAGCAACCTTTGCTGTTATCTGCTCATTTTGATCTGATAGAAGAAAGGACATTGTGGCAGTGGCTGAGTGCCCTGGGATGGTTAGTACGAGTGGGGTGATGATCTCGTTCCCCAGGTCTTTGTAGAGAGCGCAAGACAGGCGGACGTGTGCCGCTGTTTTGGTGCTACCATCTCCACAGGGGCAAAGATGTTTTTCAGGCGGGACCTTTTGGAATCGACCCTCGAGTACCGCAGATGGCAAAAGCATCCAGTCTTGCGAGTGTAAAAGCACGTCTGTATTTTGGGATAATAAGTTTGTGCAGATACGGGGCCAGAGATTCAGAATGGAGAGGTGGAAAATGAACAAACGAATTGTAGGGATTACATGGGAGACAGGGAGAAGAACTATGGGTGCTGCTTTGTTCTCCTTGGGGGTTAGGTTGAGCTAGGAATGCAGTAAATAAACTACATCTCCCACGATCCCTGCGCAATCGCCATACTGACTGTGGCTGGTGGGTGTTGGAGTCACCACATTTGGAGGGCTGCAGGATCCCATCCCTGGTTTAGAATGAAAGATCATCACAACACTGGGTCAGACCGGGGTATATGTGGTGTTCTGGGCATTAGGGGAGGGGTAGTATCTCTGGTGGGGACCATGTTTGGCTCCTGGGGTAGTTACCTTTGGTCCCCACCCTGCAGCTCCTGGAAGCCACAGACCAGGAACAGCTTTGACCGGCCGGCTCAACCAGGCGAGGGCAGCCGATGGGTCTCAATAATAATAATAATAATAATAACAACAACAATAATAATAATAATAATAATTTATTATTTATACCCCGCCCATCTGTCTGGATTTCCCCAGCCACTCTGGGCAGCTTCCAACAAAGTATTAAAATACAGTGGTCTGTTAAATATTAAAAGCTTCCCTAAACAGGGCTGCCTTCAGATGTCTTCTAAAAGTCTGGTAGCTGTTCTTCTCTTTGACATCTGATGGGAGGGCGTTCCACAGGGCGGGTGCCACTACCGAGAAGGCCCTCTGCCTGGTTCCCTGTAACCTCACTTCTCGCAATGAGGGACCCGCCAGAAGGCCCTCGGTGCTGGAGCTCAGTGTCCGGGCAGAACGATGGGGGTGGAGACGCTCCTTCAGGTCTACTGGACCGAAGCCATTGAGGGCTTTAAAGGTCAGCACCAACACTTTGAATTGTGCTCGGAAACGTACTGGAAGCCAATGTAGGTCTTTCAAGACTGGTGTTATGGGGTCTCGGCGGTGGGGATGAAAACGTCAGGTCTTCACCAAGGCTAACTTTCCAGACTGGTTCCTACGTGGCCCAGAAAAAGTCAGTGAAGTCCCCAAATGGGAGTTCCATCACAGAAGGAAAAAGGAAAGAAGGGGAGGGAATCAAATTGATTCCAAACCAAAGGCCAGGCAGAACAACTCTGTCTTACAGGCTCGGGGGAAAGAAATCAGATCCTGCAGGGCTCTGGTCTCATGAGACACAGCGTTCCACCAGGCCGGGGCCAATGTTGAAAAGGCCCTGGCTCTGGTTGAGGCTAATTGACTTCCTTAGGGCCCGGGCGGGCATTGCTATTTATGGACCTTAAGGTCCTCCGTGGGGCAGACCAGGAGAGGCGGTCCCATAGCTACGACAGTCCTAGGCCGTGAAGGGCTTTAAAGGTGAAAACCAGCACCTTACACCTGTCCCTGTACTCCACCGGGAGCCAGTGCAGCTGGAAAAGCACTGGGTGAATATGCTCCCATGGCAGCGACCCCGTGAGGAGCCTCGCTGCAGCATTCTGTACCCGCTGGAGTTTCTGGGACAGCTTCAAGGGCAGCCCCGCGTAGAGCGAGTTACAGTAGTCAAGCTTGGAGGTGACCGTTGCATGGATCACTGTGGCCAGGTCGGGGCGGGAAAGGTAAAAGACCAACTGCTTGGTGGAAAAACGAGGATGCAGTCTTCTCTGCTGTTCTGTTCTCTCACTGCCCCACCCAGTCCATCTTCGAGTGCCCCAGGAGGAAGGTGTTGCAATAGTTTTTTTCCAGGCAGGCAGAGCAAGAAGGGGACGTTCAGTCCCAGGAGTTGTGGCCGGAAAAGCAGCTGTTGCATCACAACTGTATGATCCTTTCTCTCTCTATATATATATTTCAAGAAGGAAAGCCTCTTGCTGCTAAGAGACAAAATCGTCCAGCCTGCCAGCCGTCTCCTGGGTCCTTCCCCCTGGTTGCAGCGATGTCTCATTCCTCCACCCACCCACCTCACACCCTTCTGCACCACCAACACCCGGCTCTGGCCGCGGGTTGCAGAGGAAACCGCAAGGGAACAGCCTGTCCCCAAACGGCTCGGCTGCACCTCTTCAGCCTGCTCCCTGCCTCCCCTTCCGAACGCTTTGGGCTTGCAAGCCAAAAGCGCCTGTGAGCTATTGGAAAAAGGCACCTCCTGCCAAGCCACAGGGCCAGAGCTGTGTCAGCAAGCTGGGAAAAGAGCCTGGTTTGGGCTTTCCGACGGCTCGTTCCCGAAAGGGTGCCAAACGCGGCTTCCGAGATCGCCGGCCAAGTTGGCACGGGGGCAAAGGAGCCTGCCCAGGTTAAAGCATGCTGTCAGTCCACTCTGGGGCTGTTTGGGACCCACCGTGGTCGTTAAAAAGATGGCTGTTCAGGAGGGCTTTTGAAGCCCTATACGGCCTAGGACCCTCATACCTACAGGACCTTTCTGGTATACCCCACGGAGGACCTTAACAATCTGCTAATAATAAGTAAAGGGACCCCTGACCATTAGGTCCAGTCATGGCCGACTCTGGGGTTGCGGCGCTCATCTCGCTTTATTGGCCAAGGGAGCCGGAGTACAGCTTCCGGGTCATGTGGCCAGCATGACTAAGCCGCTTCTGGTGAACCAGAGCAGCGCACGGAAACGCCATTTACCTTCCTGCCGGAGCGGTACCTATTTATCTACTTGCACTTTGACGTGCTTTCAAACTGCTAGGTTGGCAGGAGCAGGGACCCAGCAACGGGAGCTCACCCCGTCGCGGGGATTCGAACCGCCGACCTTCTGATCAGCAAGTCCTAGGCTCTATGGTTTAACCCGCAGCACCACCCGCGTCTGCCGCTCTGGGTAGCTTTTAGCATACAGTGGTACCTTGGGATACATACGCTTCAGGTTACAGACGCTTCAGGTCACAAGACTCCGCTAACCCAGAAATAGTACCTCGGGTTAAGAACTTGGCTTCAGGATGAGAACATAAATCGTGCTCCAGCAGCGCGGTGGCAGCAGGAGGCCCCATTAGGTAAAGTGGTGCTTCAGGTTAAGAAAAGTTTCAGGTTAAGAACGGACCTCCAGAACGAATTAAGTTCTTAACCAGAGGTACCACTGTATATAAAACAGATAATCAAACATTAAAACAAAACCAAAAAAACTTTTCCCTCTACAGGGCTGCCTTCAGATGTCTTCTAAAGGTCGTATGGTTACTTATTTCCTTGGCTCACGGAGTTGCATAACTCCATACCCTCCAACATTTCTCCGATGACAATAGGGATGCCCTAAGGAACAGCAGGTTCCAGGATCAAATCAGAAACCAGGGTGGTTTTTCTGTGAATCCAGGACTGTCCCTGGAAAATAGGGACACTTGGAGGGTCTGTGTCTTACGTGCCGTGATACGTTTTGCAAGTGAGCCCCGTGCAAATACAGCGACGCCCTTGTGCGATGCACACTTGTGTTGTGCTGCACGTACAAGTTTAACCTTCAAAGCGTACGGTTCGTTCAGCATCGGCTTATCTTCTTGATATCCATCACCGGGACCTTAATAGTGTCAACGGGTGCGAATATTGTCTGGTTTATGATTAACAGGAAAAGGAGGCCACGCATTCCTTTTATATCCCGTGCAAAGTCCAGTCCTAGTCTGTGACCGAGCAGGTCCTGAAGGATTCTGGGAAACAAAAGAGGCTTGATCGCCCCGAAGGATTCTGGGAAGTGAACCTGGCACACCGTCCAGGTTATTCCAGAAACAGACTACTGTCCCCTCTTGACCTGAAGGGGGCAGTGCTGAGCTGGCTGTGTTTCATGTGTGTTTGTGTGTTTTTGTGTTCTTCTCAATGATCTTCCTTGGCATCTTGTGAGACGTTCAGAGGAGATTCTCCTTTTCCTCACACATAAGTCTCCTTTACACTCCTCCCATCGCCAGCAGAGAACTTGCAGCTGGAGGCACTTGGAATAATACATTTTCTTCAGTTTATTTTGAGCGTCAATAGCACACGCTCCTTTTCGGGTATGCAATTCCCAGAAAAGAGGCTCATAAATCAGCTGGTTTTCTGCAAGGCTGAGCTCCCAACCTGTAGCGTGGACTATGTCTTTATTTCTTCCAGTTATTTAGTCTGGGGACAAGCTCTCACAGTGCAAAGCCTGGAGAGAAATCTCTTTTAAGTTTGCATGGAGATATTTTTCTCCGTCGCTCACAATCCAGTGGGATCACGGTTAGCAGCCATCAATAGCCCTTTCATCCTCCGTTAATTTGTCTAATCCTATTTAAAAGCCATCCCGGTTGGTGGCCATTTCTTTATTTACTTATTAAATTTATATACCGCTGTTCATCACCAGATCTTGGGATGTGTGTGTTAAAATACAAGATAAAATACAAGATAAAATACAAGTGTGTTAAAATACAAGATAAAAAACCCCCCCTGTCTTCCGATGCTCATTGGATGTTTATTAAACTGTTGCAACAGGGTGCTCCCTCCACACGCAGGAGGGAGGAGAGGAACCCAGAACAATGGTGCGCAAGCCCTTATATGCTGTTGTTGTTGTTTAGTCGTTTAGTCGTGTCCGCCTCTTCGTGACCCCCTGGACCAGAGCACGCCAGGCCCTCCTGTCCTCTACTGCCTCCCGCAGTTTGGTCAAACTCATGCTGGTAGCTTCGAGAACACTGTCCCACCATCTCGTCCTCTGTCGTCCCCTTCTCCTTGTGCCCTCCATCTTTCCCAACATCAGGGTCTTCTCCAGGGAGTCTTCTCTTCTCATGAGGTGGCCAAAGTACTGGAGCCTCAGCTTCAGGATCTGTCCTTCCAGGGAGCACTCAGGGCTGATTTCCTTCAGAATGGAGAGGTTGGATCTTTTTGCAGTCCATGGGACTCTCAAGAGTCTCCTCCAGCACCAGAATTCAAAAGCATCCATTCTTCGGCGATCAGCCTTCTTTATGGTCCAGCTCTCACTTCCATACATCACTAATGGGAAAACCATAGCTTTAACTATACGGACCTTTGTTGGCAAGGTGATGTCATGTCTATATAGACTTTTGAAATTGCCCACCCTGTAGCTCAAGACCACCTACCAAAACATCATACATACATCACAGAAGGAGGCGGTCTACAGCAGAAATCCTGTCTGGCAGGATACCTGATAATGGTCACTGATTGCATTACCTGGGCAGTCTGGCCATTCTTTTGTTGTGATGGTAAATACTTTTAGTTCCTAAATCCAGGTCACAGGCTGACCCTATTCATGCACAAAAATGCCCCACAGACAGGTAAGCAAAAGACAATGGAGAGGCTTTCCCATGTCCTTCCTCCTTGCAGAGAAACGTTTGAGGTCAATTTGGGAGAGTCAAAATGGTTTCAGGATTGTTCTCCCGTGGTTTACATAAGGTAAAGGTAAAGGTACCCCTGCCCGTACGGGCCAGTCTTGACAGACTCTAGGGTTGTGCGCCCATCTCACTCTAGAGGCCGGGGGCCAGCGCTGTCCGGAGACACTTCCGGGTCACGTGGCCAGCGTGACGAAGCTGCTCTGGCGAGCCAGAGCCACACACGGAAACGCCGTTTTACCTTCCCGCCAGTAAGCTGTCCCTATTTATCTACTTGCACCCAGGGGTGCTTTCGAACTGCTAGGTTGGCAGGTGCTGGGACCGAGTGACAGGAGCGCACCCCGCCGCGGGGATTCGAACCGCCGACCTTTCGATCGGCAAGCCCTAGGCACTGAGGCTTTTACCCACAGCGCCACCCGCGTCCCCAGTAATAATATAGGACATCCCAATTTTCATCAGAGAAATGTTGGAGGGTATATAAATGGGGCCTTTGCCTTCCATGTCAGACTGTCTCAGACTGCAGATTTGCTCTGAATCAGCAGAGTTCATCTTAGATTCATAGATATTAGACCAGGGGTAGGCAACCGAAGGCCTGGGGGCCGGATCCAGCCCAATTGCCTTCTAAATCCAGCCCACGGACAGTCTGGGAATCAGCATGTTTCTACATGTGTAGAATGTGTCCTTTTATTTAAAATGCATCTCTGGGTTATTATGCCTGGTGTTTTTACATTAATAGAATGTGTGCTTTTATTTAAAATTATTATTATTATTATTATTATTATTATTATTATTATTATTATTATCTGGGCGGCTTCCAACGGAATATTAAAATACAATAACCTATGAAACATTAAAAGCTTCCCTAAACAGGGCTGTCTTCAGATGTCTTCTAAAAGTCTTGTAGTTGTTCTTTTTGACATCTGATGGGAGGGCGTTCCACAGGGCGGGTGCCACTACCGAGAAGGCCCTCTGCCTGGTTCCCTGTAACTCAGCTTCTCGCAGGGAGGGAACTGCCAGAAGGCCCTCGGAGCTGGACCTCAGTGTCCAGGCAGAACGATGGGGGTGGAGATGCTCCTTTATCTCTGGGTTATTTGTGGGGCCTGCCTGGTGTTTTTCCATGAGTAGAATGTGTGCTTTTATTTAAAAATGGATCTCTGGATTATTCATGGGGCATAGGAACTCATTCATTTCCCCCAAAAAATATAGTCCGGCCCCCCACATGGTCTGAGGGACGGTGGACCAGCCCACGGCTGAAAAAGGTTGCTGACCCCTGTATTTGATTCTTGCCACAGCAAGCGTGCTTCACCTGCTGAGTTACTGCCTGTATTTGCAGCCATTTGCAGTGCAGGTCCCCTTGTAAGGTGGAGGAGGAGAGGGAAGCAACGTTCCTGCATGCAAAAGCACTCAGACCACATTTTAAACTCGGGAATCAGACCTCCATCCCTCCTTGAGGAATAGGCTGTACTGGTCCCGATTCCTCCTCTCTCTCCCCACGGTTTTGCAGCACTCGTATCTAAAAAGGAGGGGGCAGCTAGAGGCAGCTGTGTCTACTCCCTAGTAACTCTGCATATGGGGCAGGCTTCTCCCCCATGGGTGATCTGCATGTTAGCCAGATGGAGCCCTTGGCATGGGTTCCAGTAAGCGCAGAGAGCGCTGCCCGTGGCATGGAAAGGGCACTAGGTTCTTTCTCTTTTGTATTTCCTGATTAAGAAAACCACACCGACTAACATGATCTGATTGCACGATGCGTCAGCGTGGGAGAACTCGGGGCGAAATCACGTTCTCAAGGTGAACCCGGTGCCCCCGTTATGTAAGCGCCGCAGACAAAGGCGGCGGCAATTAGCAGTTTAATAACATGCCATTAGCAATAATAATCCTCACGCTTAATAACATAATCTAGAGAGGGCTGTTTTCCAGAACCGGAGAGGCAGCTTTTGCCGTCGTGTCTACATGGGTGCAAGTTTCCCGCGGTGGCTAATTTAGACATCCTTTAAGTAACAAAATACAAATCGTTTCCAAATGTGTGGGCCTGACGTTTTGCCGGCTCCCCTCGCCCTGGAAAGAGCGAGTGCTGGCTGTGGACATGCTCAGAGGCACTCTTGTTGTGCGCCTTTACGGCACCCGATGGCTAAATGAAGCCTGGCGATTCAGTGGCGTGCTGGGAACTCATGCCTGAATCTGTAGTCAGGAAAGGGAAGTGATAACCCAGCGTCGGGCGTGAGAGTCGGGGCTTTGCGTTTGGTTGCTGTTTTCGGAAAGGCCTCTGTGGTTTGACACATGCAGGAAGGGTCAGGAGGAACCCTGGATGCTTCTCACAGCTCAGAAGACAGAGCCATGCCATAGCAAATGCAGCACATGCGAAACAGCCCGAAATCTCGCACTGTGTGCTTGGCACCGCTCACCCCGAGGCAAAACTGTAATAGTGACGATTGCGCCCCATTTGAGATTTCGACAGGGTCTGGAAACCCCAGACACTTCCTACATATGATTTAGCATGATTTAGCATGATTTGGCATTCCTTTATTACGTACATATACAAAACTGGGGCCATCGTTTTCAAGACAACCCACCTTTGCATCGCGAGCCTGGAAAATCTGGAACCAGACTTGATGATCAAATAACCCTGATATTCTTTAGCTGGAGTTCGTTGTTTTAACCCACGTGCGAATGTGCTCATTCTGCGTGCCTGTTTTATGGTTTCGGTTTTTGTCTCTTAATTTTAATCCGTTGCCATAACTCTGCTTTCTTTATGCACATCATAAAACTTCAGCGAAAGCAACGCGAAGCCTCCGGAGCGCGGAGGGAGCGCTCCCTCTACGATTCGGAGGCTTCGCGTTGCTATCGCTAAAGCCAAGGAGCCTGCATTCGCTCCATAGGATGCACACACATTTCCCCTAAATTTCTGGAGGAGGAAAAGTGCGTCCTATAGAGCGAAAAATACGGTATATTTTGAAAAGAAAAATGAACGAATTCCACAAATAACTCAGAGATACATTTTGAATAAAAGCAGACATCCTACTCATGTCAAAACACACTGATTCCCGGATCGTCCGCTGGCCGGATTTAGAAGGCGATTGGGCCGGATCCGGCCCCTGTGCCTTAGTTTGCCTACCCATGCTTTAGAACCTACCAAGCAATGATAGCAAGCCTGTGCAAGTGCCTTGAGTACCTAATTTTGGGAATTAGGTGCTGCTTCTGCGATGATTTGCGGAGGGTGGGGGGTGGGACCAAAGTGCTTGGTGATCCCCAGCTTGCGAAAACCAAACTCGGTGCTTTCTGCACAAGCTCTGTGCTTTCTGCACACACTGGCAGAGGCACACCCCTGCTTCCCAGGCCTGACGTCTCTGCGCTTATGAGTCACCCGCAAGCACACCCTCATCCTGTTCTCAGCACATTCCAGGTTCAGTTTTTGCTTTGTTTGGTTCTTCAGAGCAGCTGGGATGAGTCAACCCCTCCTTTCCACCCCTCCACAAGCACAAAGACAGCGGTCGCGAATACACACACACACCGGCGAGTCACGGTCTCAGCAGGAACGTGAGTTGCTGGTGTCGAATACGCTCTGCGCACAGGGTTTGACGCACCTTGGGCTGCAGAAACCCAGGCCTCGCCACAGCACCCCCATTGGGGTGGGGCTTGGATCAGGCGACCCAGAGGGCACCGGGTTGGCGAAGGCTGCCGTAGAAGTGTCCACTGAGAGCAAAGCACAGCGCTCTGCCCCCATGGAGCTTGCAATCTCACGGCAGACTGTTATTGTTGCTTTAATAAAATAATAATAATAATAATAATAATAATAATAATAATAATAATAATAATAATTTATTTGTACCCATCTGGCTGAGTTTCCCCAGCCACTCTGGGTGGCTTCCAACAAAGATTAAAAACACATTAAAATGCCACACATTAAAATATCCCCTGAACAGGGCTGCCTTCAGATGTCTTCTAAATGTCAGCTAGTTCTTTATTTCCTTAACATCTGGTGGGAGGGCATTCCACAGGGTGGGTGCCACCACCGAGAAGACCCTCTGCTTGGTTCCCTGTAACTTCACTTCTCGCAGGGAGGGAACCGCCAGAAGGCCCTCAGAGCTGGACCTCAGCGTCCGGGCAGAATTGTGCGTGCATTAAGGTATCCCGCTTTCTGCTGCTCCAGAGGGCAGGATCCGAATCAGTGGCTTCAAACACCAAGAAGGGAGATTCCCGACTAAACCTGGGAGTCATTTTGGACTCACAGCTGTCCATGGAGGTGCAGGTCCATTCTGTGTCCAGGGCTGCTGTCTACCAGCTCCATCTGGTACACAGGATGAGACCCTCCCTGCCCGCAGACTGTCTCGCCAGAGTGGTGCATGCTCTGGTTATCTCCCGCTTGGACTACTGCAATGCGCTCTATGTGGGGCTACCTTTGAAGGTGACCCGGAAACTGCAACTTATCCAGAATGTGGCAGCTAGACTGGTCACTGTGAGCGGCCGCTGAGACCACATAACACCGGTCCTGAAAGACCTACACTGGCTCCCAGGACGCTCCCAGGCACAATTCAAAGTGTTGGTGCTGACCTTGAAAGCCCTATCAACCACCCCTATTTCCTGACACCTTTGAAGTGCCAGTTTGCATTTCTTAGTGCAGAAAGTATTGATCTGATGTGTAGAGGTCTTTCCTATTCTGCTTAATTCAAGAGGGTTCTGGAAGCTTCTCTCGGTGTGAGAAACAAGCAGAAAGTTCATGATTGTTTGCGTCAGCAAACTTTTTCAGCAGGGGGCCAGTCCACTGTCCCTCAGACTTTGTGGGGGGCCGGACTATATTTTGAAAAAAATAATAATGAACGAATTCCTATGCCCCACAAATAACCCAGAGATGCATTTTAAATAAAAGGACACAATCTACTCATGTAAAAACACGCTGATCCATGGGCCGGATTTAGAAGGCGATTGGGCTGGATCCGGCCCCCTGGCCTTAGTTTGGGTTGTACCTTCTGGGAAGTTAGTACAGTTGGTTTAAACTGGTTCTGTTATCTCTTCTGCAAGTCATGCTGACTATAATAGTAGGGCCAGAAGGAGCCTGAGTCTCACTCTCTTTCGCTTTCTATATCTCTTTTGTTCTGGTGTACTGTATATGGTGTTAAGGTTCTAGACTTTTTATTATAAGTAACTGTAAGTTAGTTAAGTCTGCTGCAACTGGATTTCTTATGGACAGGGCCAATCCTGATTGCATTGGATTATGCTCATTTGCCTTCAGTAAAGCTCTGCTGGATGAAATATTGCCTCTGGTCTATTTTTGGGAATCCTGCAACATGTTTAAGCTTTTACTCTGCGAACTATACATTGGAATCTACTCTGGATCAATATTGAGTAGACTTTAAAGGACACCAAGTACCTGCTTCCCAAGGGACGTGGGTGGCGCTGGGGGTTAAACCACAGAGCCTAGGACTTGCCGATCAGAAGGCTGGCAGTTCGAATCCCCATGACAGGGTGAGCTCCCGTTGCTCGGTCCCTGCTCCTGCCAACCTAGCAGTTCGAAAGCATGTCAAAGTGCAAGTAGATAAATAGGTACCGCTCCGGCGGGAAGGTAAACGGCGTTTCCGTGCGCTGCTCTGGTTTGCCAGAAGCGGCTTAGTCATGCTGGCCACATGACCCAGAAGCTGTACACCGGCTCCCTCGGCCAATAAAGCGAGATGAGCGCCGCAACCCCAGAGTCGGCCACGACTGGACCTAATGGTCAGGGGTCCCTTTACCTTTACCTTTTACCTGGTTCTCAAAGAATAATAAAACTATTTACACTTCGCTCTGCCCTCCAGACTGTCCTGAGTTTGGACTTTGAGAGTACCTGGTTCCAATACACTCCACAAATGGATTTCTGTCTGATTGTTGCTCTCCTGTTCCTTAATCTGCTTTCTGCTGGGAAAGGGTGAGTTGTAGGTGACATGACCATTAAGGGTAAATGTAAAGGTAAAGACCCCTGGACAGTTAAGTCCAGTCAAAGGCGACTATGGGGTTGCGTCACTCATCTCACTTTCAGGAGAGCTTTCCGGTTCATGTGGCCAGCATGACTAAACCGCTTCTGGTGCAACAGAACACCGTGAAGGAAACCAGAGCACACGGAAACGCCGTTTACCTTCCTGCTGCAGTGGTACCTATTTATCTACTCACACTGGTGTGCTTTCGAACTACTAGGTTGGCAGGAGCAGGGACCGAGCAACGGGAGCTCACTCCGTCGCAGGGATTCAAACCGCCAACCTTCTGAGTTGTAGGTGACATGACCATAAAGGGTAAAGGTAAAGGACCCCTGGACAGTTAAGTCCGGTCAAAGGCAATTATGGGGTTGCGGCGCTCATCTCCACCCCCATCGTTCAGCCCGGACACTGAGATCCAGCTCCGAGGGCCTTCTGGCAGTTCCCTCATTGCGAGAAGTGAGGCTACAGGGAACCAGGCAGAGGGCCTTCTTGGTAGTGGCGCCCGCCCTGTGGAACGTCCTCCCTTCAGATGTGAAGGAAATAAGCAGCTATCTTATCTTTAAAAGACATCTGAAGGCAGCCCTGTTTAGGGAAGTTTTTAATATTTAATGCTGTATTGTTTTTAACACTTGATTGGAAGCCGCCCAGGGTGGCTGGGGAAACTCAGCTAGATGGGTGGGGTATAAATAATATATTATTATTATTATTATTATTATTATTATTATTATTATTATTATTATTTCACTTTCAGGAGAGCTTTCCGGGTCATGTGGCCAGCATGACTAAACCGCTTCTGGCACAACGGAACACCGTGACGGAAACCAGAGCGCACAGAAACGCCGTTTACCTTCCCACCAGGGCGGTACCTATTGCAACAGTTCAATAAAGATCAGGCTTACTAGCTGCTTTGCTTATGGTTGGCCTCTGTTATTTTCTCCGACTGATGGAGAACCTACAAAGGACTCTATAAGGGCTGTTGTGTTCCCCATAAGGGAATAAGGGCAGTTTTTTGTTTATTACAGATAGATAGATAGATAGATAGATAGATAGATAGATAGATTCGAGCACCTCTCAATTCTGGCACCTCTCAGGTGGGCACCATTGCCATTATAAGAGAACGGGGCGGGGGGGATATGTAAATCATAAAATTATTTTGTTGTTGTTGTTAACCTGCCAATCCACTGTGCTCAGCAAGAGTAGTTTGATCTTCCAAACCACTTAACAGCACTCACAACTGGTGTCGCAGAACATAGCTATGAAAGTTTGCAAGGAAATTCAAGACTGGGGAAGGGAGTCTGGAGCTTTCCCGTCAATCCGCTTCCGTTGGAGCGGGGCCTTCCTAGTGACACGTTTCCAGGGGCGCAGGAGAAGCCAACATAGGCGCCCTGACCGCCCTTGTGACACTGCCAGAGGTCTCCCAGCCCACGCTTCCGGAACGGCACACCGCGTCACGGATGCCCTGAAAAGCGAGGACACCTCCAATAGCCCCTCGTGGTGCCGGGCTGCTGGCCTTGGGCGGGCGGGGGTGATACCGAGAGCGAAACCCTCTGGATGATGACCAGTGACCCTTGTGCATTGCCTCTGCTTCTAAAGATAGGGCAGCGTGTTTGCTAAGGGTTTACACATTGACAGAACTCCAGGCGGGCGCAGAAAAACCAGCCGTGAAATTGTGAGTAAGCGCCGCGGTACCGAAACCCTTATGACCCCCCACTGGTTATTCACCGTCTGAATTTGTCTGTCTGTCTGCAAGCAACAACAGCTGTCTTTTACCCATTCCTAGTCCTGAGTCTTTTGGCAAATGTTCTTTTCTTTTTTAAACCACAAACAGGATCTGGGAGGTCCGGGGGCCGGGAAACATGGAGGCGGGCGCAAGATAAGGGTTCAGTTGCTGGGAAATTATGATCTTGCTTCTTGTTATCAAGTGTCCTTGGGTTGGGACGGGTTTGTAGTCAAAATAGGGGGGTGGGAATATGAGAAAAACCACAGGCTGAGCTTTGCTGTTGCTCTGTGCTTGCTAGGAAGGGGTAAACAGAAGGATTCTGGGAAGTGAGAGGCCATATTGTCGTGTTTGGGTCTGGTCTATGGCTGAGCAGGCCCTGGAGGATTCTGGGAAGTGAGAGGCCATATTGTCATGTTTGGTCTATAGCTAAGCAGGCCCCAGAGGATTTTGGGAATTGAGAGGCCATATTGTCGTGTTTGGGTCTGGTCTATGGCTGAGCAGGCCCCGGAGGATTCTGGGAAATGAGAAGCCATATTGTCATGTTTGGGTCTGGTCTATAGCTGAGCAGGCCCCAGAGGATTCTGGGAAGTGAGAGGCCATATTGTCATGTTTGGGCCTGGTCTATGGCTGAGCAGACCCCAGAGGATTCTGGGAAGTGAGAGGCCATGTTGTCATGTTTGGGCCTGGTCTATTTCTGAGCAGGCCCCAGAGGATTCTGGGAAGTGAGAGGCCATGTTGTCATGTTTGGGTCTGGTCTCTGGCTGAACAGGCCCCAGAGGATTCTGGGAAATGAGAAGCAACCTTAATAGTCACAAAGAATTATGGGAAAGGAAAAGGCCCTGCTGGCAACCAGGAAACGAACCCTTTCAGTTCCTTTGCGAATCCCGGCTCACTTCTCCTTTCTGGGCACTTGCATAACGTCTCTCAAATGTCAGGGCGGAGAGTTAGGCCAGTGGAGGAGGGAATCTCCCACAAAAGAAGTTGTTGACTTCCTCTCCCAGCTGGGAGAGGAAGTTGGTCATGCGCACAGGAAATTGCGCTGGCCGCGCCTGTGTGTGTGTGTGTGTTATTGCCTTCAAACTTCTGCCGAATTTCAGCAACTCCCAAGCAAAACAAAACAAAACAAACAGCCCCGGAGAAGAAGTTGCGGGCAGAGTGCGCACAAGATGGGGGAGATACCGGGCTCAGATCTTACCGCTGACGCTCACTCGCTCGGTGGCGTCAAGGCTATGGGGCCACGCAGCCGAAACAGGCACACATGACCCCCTCAGAGCAGACCCTTCGGCTGCCTGGTGCCCCCTGGACTACAACTCCCATCTTCAGCCCCCTCCCGGTTGCTGATCACCATGACAGCTGAAAAATATGCAATTGTTAACCTGTGGAACTCCCTGCCACAAGAGGGAGGCAGTGATGGCTTTAAAAGAGGCTCTTCTTATGTGCACATTCCAGACTAGGGCCCTGTGCTGTTACTTCTCCTTTGAAACTGAAGCAGTCAATATGTGGTGGGATTAATAATAATAATTTATTATTTGTACCCTGCCCATCTGGCTGGGTTTCCCCAGCCACTCTGGGCGGCTTCCATAGAAACCAAAAATACACTAAAATATCACACATTAAAAACTTCCCTGAAGTCTTCTGAATGTCAGGTAGTTGTTTATTGCTTTGACATCTCGTGGGAGGGCGTCCCACAGGGTGGGCGCCACCACCAAGAAGGCCCTCTGCCTGGTTCCCTGTAACTTGGTTTCTCGCAGTGAGGGAACAGCCAGAAGGCCCTCAGAGCTGGACCTCAGTGTCCGGGCAGAATGATGGGGGTGGAGATGCTCCTTCAGGTATACTGGGCCGAGGCCGTTTAGGGCTTTAAAGGTCAACACCAGCACTTTGAATTGTGCTTGGAAACGTACTGGGAGCCAATGTAGGTCTTTCAAGACCGGTGTTATGTGGCCTTGGCGGCCGCCCCCAGTCACCAGTCTAGCTGCCGCGTTCTGGATTAGTTGTAGTTTCCAAGTCACCTTCAAAGGTAGCCCCACGTAGAGCGCGTTGCAGTAGTCCAAGCAGGAGATAACTAGAGCATGCAACACTCTGGCAAGGCAGTCTGCTGGCAGGGAGGGTCTCATCCTGCGTACCAGATGGAGCTGATAAACAGTTGGCCTGGACACAGAATTGACCTGCGCCTCCATGGACAGCTGTGAGTCCAAAATGACTCCCAGGCTGCGCACCTGGTCCTTCAGGGGCACAGTTGCCCCATTCAGGACCAGGGAATCCTCCACACCTGCCCGCCTCCTGTCCCCCCAAAATAGTCCTTCTGTCTTGTCAGGATTCAACCTCAATCCATTAGCCACCATCCATCCTCCAACCGTCTCCAGGCACTCACACAGGACCTTCACCGCCTTCACTGGTTCTGATTTGAAAAGAGAGGCAGAGCTGGGTATCATCTGCATATTGATGGACACCCAGTCCAAACCCCCTGATGATCTCTCCCAGCGGCTTCATATAGATGTAATGAAATTAAAAAAATTTGGGAAATGATATACAATGAATTGAAGAAAATGTTCCATCTAACATTTGTTAAGAAACCTGAAGCATTTCTGTTCGGGGTTGTAGGGAAAGACCTGCCAAAGAAGTAGAAAAAGATTTTTGTGTATGCGACAATGGCGGCGAGAGTCTTAATAGCACAAGGATGGAAGAATGAAGAAATCGTGACCAAATAACTGTGGCAAGAGAAACTGATGGACTATGCAGAACTGGCAAAATTGACACATAAATTACGGGGCAAGGATAACTGTGACTTTAAAGAGGAATGGGAACCTTTTACAAAATATTTAAAGAAGCAACAAAGTGAACCGGACTCCTTGGAAGGCTTTGAATAAACACTCACAAACTTTTTATTGATAATAACCAGTCAGATAAATTAAGGATTTATACAATTTTATAACATGCAGAGAATAGGATCTATAGAGAAACCAGAGTTTGGAACTGAGGGAAGTCGGGGTGTGTGTGTTGTTTTATGGGGGGTGAGATAGGGGAAAAAATTAAGGATGATATGTTTTAAGATAACATGTTTTGTTTAAATTCCTAATAAAAAATATTTTAAAAAAGAAAAGAAACTGAAGCGGTCAACTTCCGCACACCTTTTTTAAAATATAGATAATGGTGGTTACAGAACTAACGGGCCAGATTCGTGGAGGAGGGTGAGGGTCTCTTAAAGATATTCTTCGAAGTGTGTATTCATGATCTGGGCTCATGATCTCTTGGACAGACTCAACCCCACTCTCATGAACTGCTTGTGCCTGCAAAAGTTTCAGAGGGCGGACACGATTCTCCGTTTCCAACCACGGCAGGCAAGCCCCGTAACTTCCTGCTGCAACGGGCAACTTTTTACGTACCACAAATGCTCTGAGATATTTTCGGCTCCTCTTCCTTTGTGCCACAGCGCAAGGGTGCCCCTCGGGGCGGCAATAGCACAATTGTGTTGGGGGAACACCACCAAACAAGAAGAGCGACGTGTGGGCGGTCTGGTATAAATGCTCCAGCAATGCGCTTTTATTGCACCCATGGCCTGATGCAGAAGGCACCCACAGACCACCTCCAGCACCCTGAAATCTGGAGGGTCCCTTCTGTGGCACAGTCCGGGCTTTGGACACAGGGGATCTTCAGTTGAACAACTGATTACTCAGCAACTGAACTTGACCATCGGGCCTCTCGCTTCCCAGAATCCTCCAGGGCCTGCTCAGCCATAGGCCAAGTTATGCAATCGAAACAGCTCTCTTATTCGGATTTTCAAAGATTTAGGGAATCTCTGGATTTAGAGAGGGGAAACGGGGGGTGGTGGCCGTAGTTGGAGGAGAATGCCGCTTGGGCGAGAGGGAAACTAAAGGAGGCACGCGGGGTTTGCAAATCACATGAAGACGAGGTGTGGACAAGCCCCTAATAAGAATAATACAGTGGTACCTCGGGTTGAGTACTTAATTCATTCCGGAGGTCTGTACTTAACCTGAAACTGTTCTTAACCTGAGGTACCACTTTAGCTAATGGGACCTCCCGTTGCCGCCGGGAACAATTTCTGTTCTCAACCTGAAGCAAAGTTCTTATCCTGAAGCACTATTTCTGGGTTAGCAGAGTCTGTAACCTGAAGCGTATGTAACCCGAGGTACCACTGTAATAATAATGTAATTTATTATTTATACCCCACCCATCTGACTGGGTCTCCCCAGCCACTCTGGGCGGCTTCCAACCAAATATCAGAAACAATACAGCGTCAGACATAAAAAACTTCCCTAAACAGGTGTCTTTTAAAAGTAAAATAGCTGTTTATTGCCTTGACATCTGTTGGGAGGGCATTTCACAGGGCAGGTGCCACCACCGAGAAGGCCCTCTGCCTGGTTCCCTGTAACTTGGCTTCTCGCAGTGAAGGAACCGCCAGATGGCCCTTGGTGCTGGACCTCAGTGTCCGGGCAGAACGATGGGGGTGGAGACGCTCAGTCAGGTATACTGGGCCTTTGAGGCCGTTCAGAGCCTTTAAGGTCAGCACCAACACTTTGAATTGTGCTCGAAAACGAACTGGGAGCCAATGCAGATCTCTCAGGACCAGTGTTATGTGGTCCCTGCGGTCGCTCCCAGTCACCAGTCTAGCTGCCGCATTCTGGATTAATTGCAGTTTCTGGGTCACCTTCAAAAGTAGCCCCACACAGAGCACATTGCAGTAGTCCAAGCAGAAGACAAGTAGAGCATGCACCACTCTGGCATAAGAACTGTGGAGTGGGGGGGGGGGGGAGAGAGCCCCAAGTTCAGGCAAAGGAGGTGTTGCGGAGAAGAAGTTAGGGCAGACTGCAGAAGGACAGATGGATCTGGCTCTCCTGAAATCTAAGTGGTGCTGCCTGGGCACTCCTTTGTCTAGCTGAACACCTCCTTCTCTAAGACATTATCTGGAAGCACTCTTCCCACACCCACAGGTCTCTCTGCGCTGGGAAAGCACCCCTGCCGTGCAGATGTCAGCGTCTGGCCCTCCGTGAGACATACACATCTGACTCATCCCATCCTGCTTGACTGGGGTGACACAGGGCCAGGGCAGCCTGGGGAATTGTTCGGGGACTGTTCTGCAGATGCGCTTGCATGAGAACAAAACTGTTTGACGGGAGGCAGAGGGAGCCAAATTTTGGCTTTTCTAGATCCTGAAGCTGAGGCTCCAAGACTTTGGCCACCTCATGAGAAGAGAAGACTCCCTGGAAAAGACCCTGATGTTGGGAAAGATGGAGGGCACAAGGAGAAGGGGACGACGGAGGACGAGATGGTGGGACAGTGTTCTTGAAGCTACCAGCATGAGTTTGACCAAACTGCGGGAGGCAGTGGAAGACAGGAGGGCCTGGCGTGCTCTGGTCCAGGGAGACACGACTCAACGACTAAACCACAATAACACCCCTCCGAAGGAGCCTTTGCAAGAAAAAACACACATCAGAGTTGTTAAAGCCAGAGGGGACAGGAATGTGACAATCCGGGAGGAGTGCCAAGTACCTACTATGGCCTCAGGCTAAAGTCAGGACGATGAGCCTGACCGTTCCCCGATACCATATGCAATTTTTCCTCTTCGGCGATCGCTTGTAGCCGAGTTTTAATACGGTTTTAACAGTGAGTCCGTAGGTGACTGTGGAGGCTAATTCTGGATCCACACGTCCTTCCACAGTGGGGCCATTGGTTCCCGGGCAGGAGTTGATCCTGGTGTGGATTTGCCAAGCGTGCCTTCCTCTTAGCACGTTTCTCCCTTGTGTCCTGAGTTCGAGTGTCTTCAAAGCCCATGACACCTTTGGTAAAGACTGTTCTCCAACTGGAGCACTCGCAGGCCAGTGTTTCCCAGTTGTCGGTGTTCATACTACATTTTTAAAGATTTGCCTTGAGACAGTCTTTAAACCCTTTTTGTTGACCACCAGCATTACGCTTTCCATTTTTAAGTTTGGAATAGAGTAGTTGCTTTGGAAGACCATCATCAGGCATCCGCCCAACACGGCCAGTCCAACGAAGTTGATGTTGAAGAATCATTGCTCCAACACTCGTGATCTTTGCTTCTTCCAGTACACTGGTATTAGTTCGCCTGACTTCCCAAGTGATATGTCAAATTTTTCGGAGACACCGTTGATGACCTTAAAACCCCGAACCTCCCTCATTTGTCCTAATTCTTTGGCACAAGTGAAACCAACTATTAAATGCATGCTTAAATGAAATACCATTATTTTTTATGAAAAAACTCCACATTTTCTGTGAATGGGTACCGACTGACCAATCAGGATGGTTAGATTTTGACAGACAGCCAATCAGATGTTCAAACAGCAACCTCAAGTGTCTGGAACATGCAATCACTGCAATGCTTGTGCAGGGCAGCCCAGCCTTTTGAATGGTCGTTTGAGCGCCGCCCTGCTGGGCAGACAATGAAATTGGATTCATAAAAGGTATCCATTCTGATTTCAATTGCCCAGAAGTGTTACAATGCATCTCTTGAACTTGGCTGAAGGGGAAAACATACTAAATCTCCAGAAATTCATATAAAATCAATGCCTTAAGTGATTCGCTCCATTCCAATGGCATCTTATTCAGACTTGGAAGGCAGAACTTAGGCGTGGCCTTCCTCCATAATCCTACAGGCATTTTGTCGTGTCACTGATGTGGGTGGCGCTATGGTTTAAACCACTGAGCCTCTTGGTCTTACCAAATCAGAAGGTCGGCGGTTCGAATCCCCGTGACGGGGTGAGCTCCCATTGCTCGGTCCCTGCTCCTGCCAACCTAGCAGTTCGAAAGCACGTCAAAGTGCAAGTAGATAAATAGGTACCACTCTGGTGGGAAGGTAAACGGCGTTTCCGTGCGCTGCTCTGGTTCGCCAGAAGTGGCTTAGTCATGCTGGCTACATGACCCGGAAGCTGTACGCCAGCTCCTTTAGCCAGTAAAGCGAGATGAGCGCCGCAACCCCAGAGTCGTCCGCGACTGGACCTAATGGTCAGAAGTCCCTTTACCTTTACCTTTACCTTTACCTTTACTACGGGTATTAAAGTCCCTACAGTCAGTTGCACGAGGAGGAAAGCATATGGTTATTCTTGTTTCTGTAGAACAAATATTGAGTTTCCCCTGTACGGCAATAAGACTTTATTTTGCTGCAGCTTTAGCACATTAATTCCTAGTACAGTGGTACCTCGGGTTACAGACGCTTCAGGTTACATACACTTCAGGTTACAGACTTTGCTAACCCAGA
Organism: Podarcis muralis; assembly: GCF_964188315.1. Taxonomy (NCBI): domain Eukaryota; kingdom Metazoa; phylum Chordata; class Lepidosauria; order Squamata; family Lacertidae; genus Podarcis; species Podarcis muralis. Next base: position 89,717,974 of record NC_135661.1, read on the forward strand.
AATAGTACCTTGGGTTAAGAACTTTGCTTCAGGATGAGAACAGAAATCGTGCTCTGGTGGCGCGGCAGCCGCAGGAGGCTCCATTAGCTAAAGTGGTGGTTCAGGTTAAGAACAGTTTCAGGTTATGAATGGAACCTCCGGAACGAATTAAGTTCTTAACCCGAGCTACCACTTTAACAATGTACCAGGCCACACTAGAGGACTGCAAGGAGTGAATGAATCGCGAAAGGTTCCAAAGGAGTCTTCCTGCTGCAACTCTGTATGCTCTGCTGCTGGAACTGGCCTTCAAACCAGCCTCTGCTGGGCGGCAGATCAATCTGTCTCTTTTCATCCACAGCACAGGATTCAATCAGGCTGCTGAGAGCTGAAACCTTTTGGGCGATCATCCCATAGGTTTTGAGTGAACGAAAGCTGCGGCGACGTTAGAACGAGACATTGAAGGAGTTTTGTCCTTTCTGATGAACAAGACCTCGTCTGGAGTTTGAATCCCTGTGGGCAGCCCCACCACAGGTGTGGGAAAGTGCCTATTTTCCCACAGCCCCTCCTGAAGCTCCGAGAAGATGGTGATGTTGGCGTGGCCAATTTTCACCAGCGTGCGGTGCCATCTCTGTCAACGCAGCGGCAGCACTGTCTGGGCACAACATGGAGGGAGGAGACCAGAAGCACAGCGAGAAAATCCTGTCCCCGACTTTCTTTGGCGGTTGGTATTCAAATGATCTCTCTGAAGTTTGCACAACCGGAGGCAGAAATCTGGCTGCTGAAGCGGAGGGGGAAATCCCCGCACAAGAACCTGAGAACTTCTCATCTGATAATAGAGTCCCTTTGGGCTCTGCGGCGTCCTCCCCACCTGCCAGAGGAAGACAGAACAGTGCACTCCCCCCCAAAAATGCTCCTTGCAAGGTCAGCTTGTAATGTGGAAATTCCAGCGTGAGGTTGCAAGGAAACCGGGGTCCGAAATACTGGCCATGCTGGTTTGGAAGATAGATCTTAGTTTAGACAAGTTCCAGTCTGGGGAAAAGGTGGGGTATTAATAATAATAACAGAATCACAGAGGTGGAAGGGACCCTGAGGGTCATCTAGTCCAACCCCCTGCAATGCAGGAATATGCAGCTCTCGAACCTGCAACCTTGCCATTCTCAGTACCACACTCTAATCAACTGAGCTCTTCTTCTTCTTCTCATCATCATCATCATCATACCCTGCCCATCTGGCGGGGTTTCCCTAGCCACTCTGGGCGGTTCCTAACAGAACGCTAAAAACAGAATAAAACTTCAAACATTAAAAACTTCCCTAAACAGGGCTGCCTTCAGATGTCTTGTAAAAGTCAGGTAGTTGTTTATTTCCTTGACATCTGATGGGAGGGTGTTTCACAGGGCGGGCACCACCACTGAGAAGGCCCTCTGCCTGGTTCCCTGTAACCTCACTTCTTGCAGGGAGGGAACCGCCTGAAGGCCCTCAGAGCTGGACCTCAGTGTCCAGGCAGGACGATGAAGACGCTCCTTCTGCTATACTGGGCCAAGGCCATTTAGGGCTTTAAAGGTCAGCGCCAACACTTTGAATTATGCTCAGAATATTAATAATGATAACAATGCAAAGTGAATGTAACAGAGACAAGTCAATGAGAGACTGAGAAGACAACAGTGCTTCTAGGCATGCACAGAGATCTCTATATAGAGCAAAGGCTCTCCTGTGATTTGGGTAATCACCACCCAATTGCAGCAGCGGTAGATTAAAGTAAAGGTAAAGGTACCCCTGCCCGTGTGGGCCAGTCTTGACAGACTCTGGGGTTGTGCGCCCATCTCACTCAAGAGGCCGGGGGCCAGCGCTGTCCAGAGACACTTCCGGGTCACGTGGCCAGCGTGACAAGCTGCATCTGGCAAGCCAGAGCCGCACACGGAAACGCCGTTTACCTTCCCGCTAGTAAGCGGTCCCTATTTATCTACTTGCACCCGGGGGTGCTTTCGAACTGCTAGGTTGGCAGGCGCTGGGACCGAGCAGCGGGAGCGCACCCCGCCGCGGGGATTCGAACCGCCGACCTTTTGATCGGCAAGCCCTAGGCGCTGAGGCTTTTACCCACAGCGCCACCCGCGTCCCTAGCGGTAGATTAGGCCACACCAAAGCCAGATCTCTCCATCTTAGCTCATTTTCTAGGCCACCCATCTAGGAAAGGACATAGGCTCAGCTCTGACTGGTTTTTCAAGCGATAAATCTCTCTGGGGCGGAGTCAATGTCGATTACGTGGAAAGTCTCTTAGCCAGAGATGGAAGGACCTTGGAGCAGCCGTTGGGCATTTAAGGCAGGGATGAATGTGTGCAGGATGGGCCCAGACAGGCTTTCCCAACGGAGGGAATTTGCCATGGGAATGTCCCTGCCCACAGAATGTCTGTCTTGGGGACATGAACCTTCTGACGCAACATCACAAAATCATGCAAGCTTGTTGTCACAGCAGCCAGCCAGTCATCTGGGACTCCAGACAGAAGAGTTGGACACCCCTGAGGACCTCCTCTTCATTTTATGTATTTTTCAAAACACATACATATGCATGTTTCTAGACCTCATTGAGGCTCCTTCTAAAGTTGAAAGCAGCAACCTAACTTGGACTATGGAGAGGTGATATGCTAGCCATATTTTAATATCCAAAGGCCGTTCCATGGATGATGAAGAGGAGGCCTGTTTGCTGCCTGTTCCAGAGGGTAGGATAATAATAATAATAATAATAATAATAATAATAATAATAATTTGTTTATATCCCGCCCTCCCCACCCGAAGCCGGGCTCAGAGCGGCTAACAACAATAAAAGTAACATAACAGTCTAACAACAGATTCAAAAGGCGAGGAAATACAGCGAGTATCTGGAAAAGCAGCGCCCTCAAATTAATACCTGGACTTTGTCTTGGCTAATTTCCGCAAAATAAATCAGGGCGTGAGAATGTAAGATAAAGAGGAAAATAGAGAAGAGGAATCGAGAAAGAAACAGTTGACTGAGTTTACAACCGGACCCCCATGTTGAGGATGAAGGAAATCAAATAGAAATGAATAAGAACTGAAATAGGGATTGTATCTGTGTATTCGGTGGAAGAAGATTGGAAGAAGTTTAAAGATTATTTACAGAAACATTATAAAGTTAATGAATGTTAGAAGAACGTTGGAGTGAAGTGATATGGCTTTAGTAGAAATGTTATAAGGAATTAAGTATAAATAGATTAATAGAGTATTAAAGGAAAAATAAGGTTAGAATGTGTTAAGATAATTATAGGATAGAAAACAGGGGAAGATGGAAAGGAATTGCTGAAATAATTAATAGAAGTGGAATACAAAAAGGGAGGTGTGAGGAGGTCGTGGAAATAGGGGAAAGGAAGATAAGATATACAAATATAATTCCCCCCCCCTTTTTTTTCTTTTTGATGTGTTTTTAAATAGCTTTTGTTATGTTTTGTTAGTCTTTTTTTGCATTGTATTGTATTGGTTTTTTGTCTTTTTGTTGTTGTTGTTCTCTCTTTGTAGTGTTTAAATTGTTGTAAAGCTAATAAATATTATTTAAAAAGGGGGGGAAAGGGAAAAAAAAGAAACAATTGACTGAGTTTACAACCGGACCTCCGTTGAGGATGAAGGAAGTCAAATAAAAATGAGTAAGAACTGAAATAGGGATTGTATCTGTAACACCAGCTTTGCACTTGTAGCCGTAGTATCTTTTTGTTAGTTTGTTTTGTGAGTGTTGTTTGTGTTGGTGTCAGCATAATAAATCAATAATAAATAAAATAAAGATTTTTTTTTAAAAAAAAAGGCAAGGAAGGAGATCCCAGCTCCACATTTGGGAGAAGTTTCTAACAGCCCTTCAATGGCAGAACAGATGCCTTGGGAAAGCGGAGGAGGTTTTTAAACAGAGGTTGGACGGCCGTCTGCCAGGGTTGCCTTCAATGTGATTCGCGCATTGCAGAGGGTTGAACTCTTCCAACTCTATGATTCTACTCCATGAAAACCATGGACCGAGTCATCTCCAGAAAATGTTGCTCCCCACATGTATCCACAGTGTTAATGAACCACAGTACCCCGAACTCTCTGGAACTCTGCCTCTGCAAACCTGAATCCCAGATGTTTTCTACTACAACTCCCATCAGCCCCAGTCAGCGCAATCATGGGAGTTGTAGTCCAGGACATGTGTGCTATTCCGACACACTGGCCCTTTAAGAACAGTCCAGACTCCCAAAAGATAAAAACCTCTTTTTATATGCCACGACAGCAGCCAGAAATATGTTAGCTCAGAATTGGAAAACAGACATAATACCGAATATAATGGACTGGCAGGTTAAAATTATGGACTACGCAGAACTGGCCAGACTATCAGGAAAATTAAGAGATCAGGACGAGCAGAAGTTTCAAGAAAATTGGAGTAAATATTTGATGTATATAAGAAACAATTGTAAATCTTTGAAGACACTGGTAGGGTTGGAATAACTCTTACAGCGTGTAGTTGATAATAAGATATATAGAGTACGTGGTATTAGAACTTTATTTGATACTTACCTAAGAAATGGAGGGAAGTCAGAGGCATTATAGAGCCTAAGTTAAATATGTAACCTATATATGTGTAATTTATGAATGTATGTATGTGTACTGAAAATCAATAAAAATTTAATTTGCAAAAAAAACAAAACAAAACAAAAACAGTCCAGACTCCCAGCTGGTCCCGATTTCCCCTGCGGCGGGCCTGTCTTTGGTCACCTGCTGGAGAATCGTATAAGACCGCAAAAATCTAAATAATAATAATAATAATAATAATAATAATAATAATTTATTTATACCCTGCCCATCTGGCTGGGTTTCCCCAGCCACTCTGGGCGGCTTCCAACAGAATATTAAAATACAATGGTCTATTAAACATGAAAAGCTTCCCTAAACAGGGCTGCCTTCAGATGTCTTCTAACAGACATTCCCGGACAGTCCGTGGGCCGGACTGAAAAGGCGATTGGGCCGCATCCGGCCTCTGGGTCTTAGCTTGCCCACCCCTGATCTAGGTTCTTCTGGGCAGGTCTTCCTGCCTTCTCCAAGAAACGGAGAAGGTTCTTCAAAAACGGATGCAATTTATGAGAAGTGGGGTGGGTGGTTTAGGCAAAAATGAAAGGAGAAAGGAAGGAGCTCAGGGGGGCTTCGTCTTGCTGGAGAGTCAGGTCTCCTGCTGCCTCCTTCCTGTGGAAAGATGAGCCAGCTTGGTTTTCTGGGGATGCAGTTTCTCCCAGAAACTGATCCCCTTCCAGGAATTGGCTCCAGCAGTGGGAGAGGTTTCTCCCGACTTCTTAATGGAGCACATTGAGTCTGCCTTCGGCTACTGGGGAAACCCCTGGCACTGAGCAGTTGTGCAGAGAGGCCGGGCCAAGCCAGTCTGGAAATACCCTTCTGGGAGGGAGGCAGCGCAATGCTCCGTCGGCAGGCCTGCAACATGTGCTTTCCGGGTGTCAAGGAAGCAGGGAGTGTTTTGGAAGGGGATTGCCTGCTCTGCTTCGGTCGGATGTCGCAAGGAGATGGTTTATGGCACAACAGAGCTGGAGGGGAAGAGGAGGGAGGAGGAAAAACCCCTCCAGCTGGTGCCTGTTTGCTATGACTGACCATTTCCACAACCCAAAAGGACACCGGTTGCCAGGATGGTTTCCCTAGGTGGCATAAGTCAGGAAAAGGAAAACAAATCTGCTCTTGGAAAGGCGCCAGCCTGCTGGTTTGTCACACGGGTTGATTATATTTCAGTGCCTTTGCAAGGGCTGAAATATCGACACAGGCGCCTTTGGAGATCGGGAGATATCGAGGGAAGGACACCATCACTTAAACAATGCCATAAGCAACAGGCGGCCGCCGATTAAATCGCCGGAGTTGGTCAATTGTCTGCCTAAGGAGTAATCAAAATTAAAACCGCCTTGGATGTTGCTTGCTCAACAGAGGGCCTTCGATAAACAGGAGCTTCCTTGTGGGAAGAAAAGGGTGCCTTTGGGATTTCGCGTTTTTCATTCCCCAGCCTTGTGCCCTCCAGATCTTTTTGGACTTGCAAGTCCCACCAACACCCGGCAGCCCTGCTGTGCTCCCCATCGACACCCCCAGCGTTGCTCGCTGCCAGGGGCCACTGGGAATTGTAGCGCAACACCTCTAGAAGGCCACATTTTCCACCATAAATTTAAAGCGCTACGACACCGCTTTAAACAGTCACACCTCCCTGCAATGAATCCTGGCAGCTGTAGGTTGTTAAGGGTGGTTTTTTTTGTGGAGGCCTCTGTTCCCAGAGTGGTTTAACAATGATCAATCCTTCTTCCCAGAGTATTCTGGGAATTGTAGCTGTATGAGTGGAATAGAGGTCCCAGAACAAACTACAGCTCCCAGAATTGTTTTTTGGGGAAGCCACCGTGTCCTGTAGGGAACTCAGTGGCAAATGTGACGATGGACTGGGTGGTCTGTTCTAGCAAAGGCAGTTTCTGCATTCCTTCGATTGCCGCGTTCTCTTTTTGCTTTCCAAAACTGATATTAATAGAGGGCTGGAAAACAAGGAAATCTTAAGCCATAGATAGATAGATAGTGAAATAAAAAATTTAAGGTCTTATATATATAATAAATGTTCATATATGTACTAAGCAAACACGTACATAAATATATAAACCACATGTCTGAAGCAGCACAGGAAAACAGCCCTGAAACCATTCTGACTCCCAAACTGACCAAATGTTTTCTCTGCAAGGTCAAAGGAAAATGGAAAAGACTCCCCGTTGTCTTTCCCTTCATAAAATCCTGTCTTAAGGGTATGTCTGTGTATGAATAGGGTGAGCCCGTGATCTGGCTCAGGAACTAAGTATTTATCATTACAAAAGACTGGCCAGGCTCCCCAGGGTATCCAATCAAGTGAGCATTAACAGGTAACCTGCCAGACAGGAGATTAAACAACTACGGGAGATAAACAATGCACTCAGATTTCTGTTGTAGACCGCCTTTTCTGCGATGTAGGTATGATGTATCTGGGGGGTGGTCTTGAGCTACGCCCCTTCTGTGGTGTATGTATGATGTTTCTGGGGGGTGGTCTTGGACTCCAGGGCGGGCAATTTAAAATGTCTATATAAGGGCGGGCACACCTGGGTTCGGGGTCCTCCTCACAACAATTGATTGGTTTCAATCAGCCCTAATCTGAGTTGGTGGGACTGTTGTTCTCTCGCCCTCCCACTTCTACCGCTGGTTCAAAAGTGCCTCGTGTTAAAAAAACAGAAAACTGCGCAAGCATGCAAGCTTTTGAGTTCTACAGAGCTCTTGGTCAGGTAATGGAGAGAGGAGGAGATCTGTGCAGCTCAAAGGCTTGCATCCTTGCAAACGAAGGGAAAGAGGCAGCACTGCTCCCTTTCCTTCTTATCTCTTGGGCTCTTTGTCACAACAAAGGCACTAAAATGGACCTAATCTCTCGCTTTGGGATCCAGGCAGCTGACACTCTCTCTCTCTCTCTCTCTCTCTCTCTCTCTCTCTCTCTCTCCCTTTGCCACTCACTGCAGCTCAGTGGAGGGAGCCCAGCAGGTAAACAGCTCACCTGAGCCTCTTGGCACAATGAGCTCACTGTTTGTCCTTGACTTGTCAATCTCCCCAGGGAGGAGTGAGCCATTAACCCAGTCCTGGCGTCAGCACAGCAATGCTGTTCTAAACTCTTATCCCCACTTTAACTTTCCTCCTATGATGAACACATCAGAAATGCCTTTCGTGAGTCACCAAGGCCAGGACGGAGAAAGACCTCCTGTTATTTTCTGCAGAATTCCTTGGGTGTTTCCTCTAACTTTGTCCTGCTTTCCATAAGTTCATCTCCTCCAAGAATATATTTTGGGTAGATTCAAACCATACCATTGGCATCGGTCAAAAGCTGGAGCGTGGGCAAGGCAGAGGTGGGGGGTGTCTGTTTACGAAGAACTCTGAGGGCTCCCTTGGCTGAAAAAACAAGGACACCAGCCAGGAATCCCGGAGCAAAACAGCAGCCAGTAGGCTTGGTCTTGATTGAAGGCTGTCACGACAGGACTCCCACCTGCTACAAGGTGGAACAAGATGGAAGCCCCAAACAAAAGAGCCCCCAAACTTTTATTAGCTGCTAATCCCCATGTTTAGCATGGGACTCGGGTGGCGCTGTGGGTAAAACCTCAGCGACTAGGACCGCATGGTCGGCGGTTCGAATCCCCGCGCCAGGGTGCGCTCCCATTGCTCGGTCCCAGCGCCTGCCAACCTAGCAGTTCGAAAGCACGTCAAAGTGCAAGTAGATAAATAGGGACCGCTTACTGGCGGGAAGGTAAACGGCGTTTCCGTGTGCTGCGCTGGCTCGCCAGATGCAGCTTGTCACGCTGGCCACGTGACCCGGAAGTGTCTGCGGACAGCGCTGGCTCTCGGCCTCTAGAGTGAGATGAGCGCACAACCCTAGAGTCTGTCAAGACTGGCCCGTACGGGCAGGGGTACCTTTACCTTTAATCCCCATGTTACCCCCTCCCCCAAACTACATCACTCATACATCATGGTTACATCATGAAAGGGGAGGTCTGGTGGCCGTAATCTGAGCATCCTGGACCCTGCCCCATGGTTCCCATTGCCCTCCACCAAACACCCATCAAGTGTAACAATTTCCACACTCCCTTCCCCACAGGTGGGTGGGGTTTGCGGCACCAAGCGGGGGGGCTCACCTGGGCGGGTGCCTCCCACCTGCTTGGGCCGACCTTTGACCCGCCCTCGGCCAGGGAGGACAATGGACTGCCGGCCAGGACTAAGGCCAAAGAAAAGAGGCTGACCCCTTTGTCACACCCTTTTGTTTTCGTCTGGGTTTGTTCTTTCTGGAATGGCTACCTGTCTGGCACTCAGGTATCAGGATGCCAAGAAGTATCACTCAGGCAGAGGGGCTGCTGAGGAGCTGAGCTCACATGTCTAGATGAATTTCTGAAGTTTTCCCAGTGACCCAGTACATAGATACATTGATCAGTGAATTCTCACATTTGGTATCGTGCAGCAAAGGCCCTTGGAATAGATAGGAAGAAACTGTGATGAAGTGTTTTGCGGGGACAAATCACAAAAGCGATTGTGCTGGTTTTGGTAGTGGGCTGCATGTGCATGATATCTGCTGGAGGGGCAACCCCCCCCAACAAAAACTTGACAGGAGCCAACAGTGTGACGCGGCAGCTAAAAAAGCCAATGCAATTCTGGGCTGCATCAATAGGAGTATAGCATCTAGATCAAGGGAAGTAATAGTGCCACTGTATTCTGCTCTGGTCAGACCTCACCTGGAGTACTGTGTCCAGTTCTGGGTACCACAGTTCAAGAAGGACACTGACAAACTGGAATGTGTCCAGAGGAGGGCAACCAAAATGGTCAAAGGCCGGGAAACGATGCCTTATGAGGAACGGCTAAGGGAGCTGGGCATGTTTAGCCTGGAGAAGAGGAGGTTAGGGGGTGATATGATAGCCATGTTCAAATATATAAAAGGATGTCATATAGAGGAGGGAGAAAGGTTGTTTTCTGCTGCTCCAGAGAAGCGGACACGGAGCAATGGATCCAAACTACAAGAAAGAAGATTCCACCTAAACATTAGGAAGAACTTCCTGACAGTAAGAGCTGTTTGACAGTGGAATTTGCTGCCAAGGAGTGTGGTGGAGTCTCCTTCTTTGGAGGTCTTTAAGCAGAGGCTTGACAACCATATGTCAGGAGTGCTCTGATGGTGTTTCCTGCTTGGCAGGGGGTTGGACTCGATGGCCCTTGGGGTCTATTCCAACTCTAGGATTCTATGATTCTATTATATGATTCTATACATAAATTCCTGCAACAGGTCAATTGTGAAGGCACTCTGCACATGATCAGAAGCACCACCTCCTGCAATTTTATCTCGCCTCCTTCTCAGCCAAACCAGGTCCCAGAGTGGAGCCAGTGAGCCTGGAGAAGTTGTTAAACTTCATGGGTGCTGCCCACCCTGTGTGGCCACCCCATAATTTCCAGGCTGAGAGAGGTCGGTGTGTGAAAATACTTTCTGATCCTGAACAGGTGGACTTTAGACCCAAACTGTGACACATTTCTTCCGGAGAGAATGACCAGGGTGTAAACTGAGCCAAAGCTCAACACAGAACCTGTTTTGAAAAAAGCAGGGATAGAACCCTAGGACTGTAGAGTTGGGATGTACCCCAGAGGCCATCTAGTCCAACCCCCCCGCGATGCAGGGATCTTTTGCCCAGCGTGGGGCCTGCTGTGATTTTACAGTCCAGTTCGGAGTGCACCTGAGCATGTTAGGATTGCCCTAACCTACCCCAGTATCTTAAAAAGTAGAGACATCACCTTGCCAACAATGGTCCGTATAGTAAAAGCTCTGGTTTTCCCAGTAGTGATGTATGGAAGTGAGAGCTGGACCATAAAGAAGGCTGATGGCCGAAGAACGGATGCTTTTGAATTCTGGTGCTGAAGGAGACTCTTGAGAGTCCCATGGACTGCAAGAAGATGAAAACTCTCCATTCTGAAGGAAATCAGCCCTGAGTGCTCACTGGAAGGACAAATCCTGAAGATCTGGCTACCTCATGAGAAGAGAAGACTCCCTGGAAAAGACCCTGATGTTGGGAAAGATGAAGGGCGCAAGGAGAAGGGGACAACAGAGGACGAGATGGTGGGACAGTGTTCTTGAAGCTATCAGCATGAGTTTGACCAAACTGCGGGAGGCAGTGGAGGACAGAAGTGCCTGGCGTGCTCTGGTCCAGGGGGTCACGAAGAGTCGGACATGACTAAACGACTAAACAACAACAACAACAACCAACCCCACTCACTCAACATACATCTGGGATTGAGTGGAGGGGAAGGCTGAGCTATCCAGGCACACATAATAAAAAAATAATAAAAATAAAAATAAAAATAAATTTTATTTATACCCTGTCCTACCCAGCCAAGACTGGGCTCAGGGCAGCTAACAACCGATATAAAAACAAATTGATTGAAATACAACTTAAAAACAAGATTAAAATACAACATTAAGGTGCAGCCTCATTTCAGTAGAAAATCAAATCAAAAACTCCTCAAATAGGAGTTCCATCACAGAAGAAGAAAGGGAAAAGGAAAGAGGGGGAGGGGATCAAGTTGATTCCAAGCCGAAGGCCAGGTGGAACAACTCTGTCTTACAGGCCCTGCGGAAAGAAATCGGATCCCACAGGGCCCTGGTCTCATGAGACAGAGCATTCCAGCAGGCTGGAGCCATCACTGAAAAGGCCCTGGCTCTGGTTGAGGCTAATCTGGCTTCCTTAGGGCCAGGGACCTCTAGGGTGATGCTATATACGGACCTTAAGGTCCTCTGTGGAGCAGACCAGGAGAGGCGGTTCCATAGGTACGAGGGCCCTAGGCCGTGAAGGGCTTTAAAGGTCAAAACCAGCACCTTAAATCTGACCCTGTACTCCACCGGGAGCCAGTGCAGCTGGAAAAGCACTGGGTGAATATGCTCCCATGGCAGAGACCCCGTGAGGAGCCTCGCTGCAGCATTCTGCACCCGCTGGAGTTTCTGGGACAGCTTAAAGGGCAGCCCCGCGTAGAGCGAATTACAGTAGTCAAGCCTGGAGGTGACCGTCGTGTGGATCACTGTGGCCAGGGCGGGGCGGGAAAGGTAAAATTAAAAATTAAAGGCCAGCATTTAATTTTTAGAAAACGAGAAGGTGAGGGCAAACTCAGACACACAGAGACCCCTGAGCAAAGGCCTTTCCTCCCACAAACAGGTTTGAATTTGAATTGAATTTGATATCCTGCTTTATCACTACCCAAAGGAGTCTCAAAGCAGCTAACAATCTCCTTTCCCTTCCTCCCCCACAACAAACACACTGTGAGGTGAGTGAGGCTGAGAGACTTCAGAGAAGTGTGACTGGCCCAAGGTCACCCAGCAGCTGCAGGTGGAGGAGCAAGGAAGCGAACCCAGTTCCCCAGATTACAAGTCTATCGCTCTTAACCACTATACCACACTGGCTCTCCAGGGGCTAACAAAATAATCATAGTTTGGAGCACCTCTCTTAGGGGTGGGGAAGCTGCTTAGTTTGGCAGCAGGAAGGCAAGTAAAAGGAAGGAGGAATATAGGAAGTAGAAACAGAGACGTTTTTCTTCCTGCCTCGTATCACTAGAATCTGGAGGCAGTTAACAAAGCAGCAGTTAACAAAGGTGATTCAACCATGCTGTTTCAGACCGTGGGTGAGGAGAAGGATTCACAAGTTGAACACTGCTCTGGACCATGTCGCTCCCCGCACTTAGAAAGCTAGCCCCACTTTGATATGCTAGCTTTCTGCATGCATTTCCCCCAAGGCAACGTCCCCACCCCAAGCCCACCTGGAGTCTAAAGTGGCTCATTTTTTTTGGGAGGGGGGAAGCCTGCCGGAAGGCAAGGAGAGGGTTGGGAAGGCGGTTCCCTGGCTGATGCAGACTGGGTGGGGGCGGCGCCGGCAAAGCGATCCAGCTCTGTTCCTGGAAAAGGCAGGGCCTGGCTGACGGAGTAACATCGCCCGCCAGCCAAAGGAACAACCTGAGTCTTCTCACATGATGGGGGTGACGTCACCTTCCTTGCTATCTCTCCCGCCCGAAAGACAAACACGTACACACACACACAGCAGCCGCCTATTGTGCATGCAAGCACACTCGCCCCATTGCCACAGGGACCCGGGTGCCAAGCAACTGCTCTTTTGCAAAGTCATCTCAGCACATCTGAGAGAGAGAGAGAGACCCAGCCAGGTGTGTAGCAACCCCAGGGAGCTGAGGACAGGTGAGACGCAGAGAGGCCCAGGTGCAAGATGAGTGCCTTCTGCCGGCATCCGCAAGGTGATCAGATGCCTTCTTCCCTGACTGGCCCAACAGGATCAGGCCAATGGCCCATCCAGCCCAGCATTCTGCACTCACGGCAGCCAGCCTGTGAGTAACCCTCAAGCAGGCAGAACCAAGCAGAAGAGCCCTCTCGCCTCCTGCGGTTTCGAGCCGCTGGGATTCCCAAGTATCCCTCCTGCCTCCGACGGATGGCTAAAGGTAAAGGTAAAAGGATCCCTGACCATTAGGTCCAGTCGTGGCCGACTCTGGGGTTGCGGCGCTCATCTCGCTTTATTGGCCGAGGGAGCCAGCGTACAGCTTCCGGGTCATGTGGCCAGCAGGACTAAGCCGGTTCTGGCAAACCAGAGCGCCACATGGAAATGCCGTTTACCTTCCCGCCAGAGTGGTACCTGTTTATCTACTTGCACTGGTGTGCTTTTGAACTGCTAGGTTGGCAGGAGCAGGGACCGAGCAACGGGAGCTCACCCCGTCATTGCGGGGATTCGAACCGCCGACCTTCTGATCGGCAAGTCCTAGGCTCTGTGGTTTAACCCACATCTCCACCTGTGTCCTCACGGATGGCTAGTAGCCATCAATAGCCCTCTGCTCCTCTGTGAACCTGTCTGATCCTCTTTGAAAGCCACCCAATGGGTGTCCATCATCACTGCCCATTGTTGTAAACAAAATCTGCCCTTTTCCCCCTTATGGGGTACCCAAGAGCCCATATAGAGTCCTTACGTAGGTTCCCTATTGGTAGGAGAAAATAACAGAGGCCAACCAGAGAATATTGAGAAATGAAGCAGCTCATAAGCCTGATCTTTATTGATCTGTTGCAACAGGGTGCTCCCCTCACACACAGAAGAAGGAGGAGGACCCAGAGCAAAAGTGTGCCTGCCCTTATGTAGACATTTTTAATTCCCTGCCCTGGAGCTCCAGACCACCCCTCCATACATCATACATACATCACAGAAGGGGTGTAACCCAAGACCACCACCCCCAGATACAGCATCCCTACATCACAGAAAAGGCGGTCTACAGCAGAAATCTGAGTGTGTTGTTTATCTCGTCTGGCAGGTTACCTATTAATGCTCATTTGATTGGACACCCTGGGGAGCCTGGCTAGTCTTCTGTAATGACAAATACTTAGTTCCTGAGCCAGGTCACAGGCTCACCCTATTAAAACACAGATATACCCTTAAGACAGGATTTGTGAAGGAAAAGAGAATGGGGAGGCTTTTCCATTTTCCATTGACCTTGCAGAGAAAACATTTGGTCAGTTTGGGAATCAAAAATGGTTTCAGGTTAGTCTTCCTGTGCTGATCTATGTATGTGCTTGGCTGGTACATTTATGAATATTTATTATATATCTAAGCAGGAGAAAATCTCGTTCCCTTTTCCACATGAGAGCGCTTCAGATGTTTGATGATGTCTATCCTATCACCTCTCAGTCTCCTCTTTTCCAGGCTAAACATCCCCGGCTCCCTCAACCGTTCCTCACAAGGCTTGCTTCCCAGACCCTAGACCACCCTGCTCACCTTCCTCTGCACACCTTCCAGCTTGTCAACATCCTTCTTGAACTCAGGTGCCCAGAATTGGACACTTTATTCCAAGTGGGAATACTGACCAAGGCAGAAGAGAGCCAGAGGATTACTTCCCTTGATCTGCTGTGGATGCAGCCGAAAATAGCATCAGCCCTTTTTGCCGCTGCACCACACTGTTGGCTCATGCTAAGCTTGTGGCCTACTAAGACACACACACCCTAGATCCTTTTCGCATGTGCTACTGGCAAGCCAAGTATCTCCCATCCATAGTCAGCCCCTGGGCAGAAGACTGGACAGACAGACAGACAGGTCACCTCATCACCACCAACTAGATTTCTGTTTACATAATAGTCATTGTTTCTAAATTGGCACCTCTGCATCTAAATTACCGGAGCCCATGCAAATCCCATGCAAATCCTCTTCACCTGGCAGGTAGACAAACTGGGGAACTCCCTGTCCTGGGATAGAGTGATTGCCACTGACTGGGATGCCTTTAAGGTGGCGTAGGACAAACTCATGGAGGAAGAGAGAGAGAGAGAGGTCTGCCCGGGGCTACTAGCCACAATGGCTATGTCCTTCCTTCATTGTCAGAGGCAGTAAAGGGACCCCTGACCATTAGGTCCAGTCATGGCCGACTCTGGGGTTGTGGCGCTCATCTTGCTTTACTGGCCGAGGGAACCGGCGTACATGTGGCCAGCAGGACTAAGCCGCTTCTGGCGAACCAGAGCAGCGCACGGAAACACCGTTTACCTTCCTGCCGGAGCGGTACCTATTTATCTACTTGCACTTTGACGTGCTTTCGAACTGTTAGGTTGGCAGGAGCAGGGACCGAACAACGAGAGCTCACCCCGTCGCAGGGATTTGAACCACCGACCATACGATCAGCAAGTCCTTGGCTTTGTGGTTTAACCCACAGCGCCACCCGCGTCCTGTCGGAGTCAGTAAATACCCCTAAATGCCCGTTGCTGCAAATAGCAAGAGAGGAGAGTGGTCTTGCTGTGCTGGGCCCGGGGGTAACCCAAGTAATGCGGTCCAGGTCCGGTCCCGAATCCAACGGTTCTGCGAGGAGTCAGTCCAACAGGGTCGAGGCAGGACACGAGGCAGAAAACCAGGCAAGGTCAGGCAGGTTCTGGCAAACAGCAACATTGCTCCTGCAACCTGGGGCAGGGTCCGACAGCCTTTTCTCTTTGCCAGAGTAGCAGCCGGTCCTGATCCCCCGGCAACTCACCTCCCTGTTTCACCCAAAGGCAAGCACTCCTCCTGCGAGTACTCAGGTCTCTCCTTCTCTCAGACCTCAGTCTCTGCAGCTCGGGAGACGTTGGTGGGTTACTAGACCCAGAAGCTGCCTCAGCCTCCCCTGACCCAACCAGTAGTGGAGCTACTCCCATCACCCCTAGCTTAAAGGACCAGTGGTCAGGGATGATGGGAGTTGTAGTCCCAAAACATCTGGAGGGCTGAGTTTGCCTATGCCTGTCGTAGATTAATACAGACCTTAATAAAGGACCAGGCCTTACAGGGAACCAGGCAGAGGGCCTTCTTGGTGGCGGCGCCCTCCCTGTGGAGTGCCCTCCCTTCAGATGTGAAGGAAATAAGCAGCTATCTTATCTTTAAAAGACATCTGAAGGCAGCCCTGTTCAGGGAAGTTTTTAATATTTAATGCTGTATTGTTTTTAACACTTGGTTGGGAGCCGCCCAGAGTGGCTGGGAAACTCAGCCAGATGGGCGGGGTATAAATAATTAATAATAATAATAATAATAATAATAATAATAATAATAACCAATAGGATTGTGGGTTCGGACCTCATATTGAGCAAGAGATTCATGCATTGGGCTAGATAACCTTGGGTGCCTTTCAATTCTGTTTCTTCTAACCTTAAGAAGCCCGTCCCCTCCAGCCTGGGAAATGGCTGGGGGCCCACAGATAATGGACAGAGAGAGTTTGTGGGATCCACTTTTCTCGGGAAGAGGGACTCATTCTGGTGTCATGGGAAGCGCGGCCTGTGGCTATAAAACTCTACGTATGTGTGACATCCTGGAAATATGGAGAATTTACACATCCGTCAGACAGTGACAACATTCTGATGGTTCTCTAGATGGGGGAAAGAGGTTATTTAGCCCAGCAGAAGCAGCTGACTCACCCTGGTGGGACTTGCTCAAATCTGTATCACAGGCTGCTTAACACAAGCCCAATGTGCCTTTGGAGAGGCATGGTGGTGACATCCGTCAACTGCGAGCAAGAGAGATTCTGGGGAACCGACGTGCCAGAGGCCATGTCCTCCCACACCCTGCCTCTCCAAGACAGTGGGTCTTGCAACATGTGGCCGTCATTGTTATTATTTTGTGAAGCTTGCGAATCACCACTTGGTTCTACAAGGTACAGCGTGGTACCTCGGTTTTCAAACCTCTCCGTTGGCGAACGTTTCAGAACTCGAACGCCGTAGATAAGCGGTTCTCAACCTGTGGGTCCCCAGATGTTGTTGGACTACAACTCCCATCATCCCTGAGCTCTGGCCTTGCTAGCTAGGGGTGATGGGAGTTGTAGTTCAACAACATCTGGGGACCCACAGGTTGAGAAAGGCTGACGTAGATGCTTCTGTTTTCAAATGCACCGAATGGCTTCCGCCCTTGGCGCCTCGGTTTTCGAACGTTTCGAAACTCGAACTGTCTTCCGGAACGGATAACTTTCGAAAACCGAGGTACTGCTGTATATCGAATGGTGAGAACAATGATAACAGCAGGTAGAAGTTGAAAGATGGAGGAAGAAAGCTGTAAAATAGGGACGCAGGGTGAATGCGGTTGCAGGGGGGTTGACGTAACAAAGTCCAAGAAAAGAATACGATCGGTATCCGATTATCAAGCGTAACTCCAAGGTTCTGCAGGGTGCCATTGGCCAACTACTAACGCATGGCTGGTTAGTTTATACTCGACCATTCACACGTCATTCTGCCTTATTAACTGTTCTGCAATGCCAACAGGAGGGGTTTTTGTGGAACCTCCAAGTCCAGAGGCAGTCTATCGAGATTCCTAGGTTCTGATGGATATTTGGCCACCGTGAAAGCAGAATGCTGGAATTTGGCCTGTTCCAGCAGCCAGGCTCTTGTTATCATACTTTTCCGTGTATAAGGCTATGTTTTTTCTTTTAAAATTATGCTGCTCTAATTGGGCGGGCGATTGGCAGCTTCTGCCGGCGAGGAGACAGACAAGAGGCGGATTTTTGGATGCGTGCGGGTGAACGTTTTTCAGCAATCCCCCCTAAAAGAAGCTCAAGGACCCTGGGTGATTCCCCCCCAAAAAAAGCTCAACAACTCTGTACCAGCTCCCCCCATTTTCTTAAATTTTAGTCCCCAAAATAGGGGCTTACCTTATACATGGGGGCGTCTTATACATAGAAAAGTACGGTATGTTCTTATGAGAATGGGCTGCAAGGCTAAATGGGCCCTTAGCCCGGTCGAACATGCAGGCTCTTTTTGTGTTCTTTATGGAACCTCCAGGTCCAGGGCCAGTCTACCTGGATCCCTAGTTTCTTCGGGGTGTTTGGCCACCTTGAGGGCAGGTTGATGGACCAGACGGGCCACTGTTCGAATCCAGCAGCCTCTCATCTGCCCAGGGTAGGCGATCGGAACCATTACGTCCAGAAGTGGGGCATCGCCCAACCCCACCAATGGTGGCAGCCGTTTAAGAGGATTTGCCAACCCTGTGAACGGTTCGAGAGGCCAGAAGATGCCTTCCTCTGTCGCAGGCAGGGCTTTCCCCGCCACTTTCCTCTCCTCTTCCTGGAAGAGGCGGCACCTGTCTGTCAAAGGAGACGTCTCTGTCTTTGGAGAAGGGGTGGACTTGAATGACCTGCTGCATCCCTCCCAGCCATCTCTGTGACGTTCTTGGGCGAGGGTGCCTTTCTAACGAGGCCAGCGGGGATTCCCCCGGGATGGAGGCGCCACCTTGCGAGCTCCGGCCCGCACCAGTTCCAGCTAGCCTGAACTGGTTTGGCCCTCCCAGTTGCTTGGCAAACCTCGCAGGGCGGGCATGCCGAAGAAAAAGAACAAAAACCGTGGGCCAGTCAATCAGGAAGTGCGGGAGAAGGCGAGGCTCAGAAGGTGGAGCAAGCCTCCTTTGCCATGACGATGATGCTGATCATTTTCCTGGTTCAGCTCGGATCACTGTCTGTCATAAGAACACAAGCGGAGGCTGGTTGCTGGGTCAGGCCAAAGGCCCATTCTAGTCTTGCATCGTCACAGCGGCCAAATGCCCCGAAGGACCGAGAATTCCAGATAGACTGCCGCCGGAGCTGGAGGTTCTATAGGAATCTAAAAGCAGCCTGGCTCCTAGATGAGGCCCAAGACCCATCTAGTCCACGCTCTGGTTATCTCCCGCTTGGACTACTGCAATGCACTCTACGTGGGGCTACCTTTGAAGGTGACCCGGAAACTACAACTAATCCAGAATGTGGCAGCTAGACTGGTGACTGGGAGCGGCCGCCAGGACAACATAACACCGGTCCTGAAAGACCTACATTGGCTCTCAGTACGTTTCCGAGCACAATTCAAAGTGTTGAGGCTGACCTTTCAAGCCCTAAACAGCCTCAAAGGCCCAGTATCCCTGAAGCAGCGTCTCCACCCCCATCATTCTGCCCGGACACTGAGGTCTAGTGCCGAGGGCCTTCTGGTGGTTCCCTCGCTGCGAGAAGCCAAGTTACAGGGAACTAGGCAGAGGGCCTTCACGGTGGTGGCGCCCGCCCGGTGGAACGCCCTCCCAGCAGATGCCAAAGAGATAAACAACTACCGGACTTTTAGAAGACATCTGAAGGCAGGGGCAGGGGAAGCCTCAGAGCTGGAGGGTGGAGCCCAAGATGGGTCAGAAGAGGAAGAGGCAAGCCAGGCAAATGAAGTTCCAGGAACATCCTCACCCTCTCTTGCACCGTTGTCTCCCAGAACCAGGAGCGGACTGAAAAGGGAGGAGCAAAGGACGTTTCCATGTTGGTTCAGTCTCCAGCTGCATGCATAAATATTGTTGGGGGAAGGTGCATAAACTGTTGGAGGGGTGGTGGTTTCCGGTTCCTGCAACTGCTCCATATGAACCTGGGAGTAGCTGCCTAGATTGGTGTACGAAGGGATCCAGCACTGCAGAAGCAACTGTGTCATCTTTGGCCATGGCCACTGGGCCCATCACCTGCTGGCAAATAGAAGGCGAAGAAATGGAGGCAGTGAGAGATTTTACTTTCTTGGGCTCCATAATCACTGCGGATGGTGACAGCAGTCACGAAATTAAAAGACGCCTGCTTCTTGGGAGGAAAGCAATGGCAAACGTAGACAGCATCTTAAAAAGCAGAGACATCACCTTGCCGACAAAGGTCCGTATAGTTAAAGCTCTGGTTTTCCCAGTAGTGATATATGGAAGTGAGAGCTGGACCATAAAGAAGGCTGATCGCCGAAGAATGGATGCTTTTGAATTCTGGTGCTGGAGGAGACTCTTGAGAGTCCCATGGACTGCAAGAAGATCAAACCTCTCCATTCTGAAGGAAATCAGCCCTGAGTGCTCACTGCAAGGACAGATCCTGAAGCTGAGGCTCCAAGACTTTGGCCACCTCCTGAGAAGAGAAGACTCCCCGGAAAAGACCCTGATGTTGGGAAAGATGGAGGGCACAAGGAGAAGGGGACGGCAGAGGGCGAGATGGTTGGACAGTGTTCTCGAAGCTACCAGCATGAGATTGACCAAACTGCGGGAGGCAGTGGAAGACAGGAGTGCCTGGTGTGCTCTGGTCCAGGGGGTCACGAAGAGTCGGGCACAACTAAACGACTAAACAACAAGAAGTGAACTCTCTGCTCTGTGCATTCCTTCGGCTGGAAGCTCAGTCCAACATTTGGGCCAAATACCCCTAAGAACTCAGCAGCCAGCCTCTTCTGATGGAACCTCCAGCTCCAGAGGCAGTCTATCTTGACTAGCGGAGACCCTCCTCGCCTCCCAAACCCAGGGCCGCCCACGCCAACTCTCCTCTTCTTCCAACAGGGCATTTGTCCTCCATCGCCTTCCCAATTTGTGTCGGCCGTTCTTCCTGAGCGCCCGCCTCTCACTGGGTTGCGCGGTTTGGCTGCTTGCCTTTGCAAAACACACACAGGGAGAGCAGATGTCCCTGGAGCATTGGCTCTTGGTGTCTCCTCGCCCGCGGACGCCCTGAGTGGTGGGTGATGCATCATGCTTGCATTTCTGCTGAGACACCGTGATTCCACCGTTGGCCTCTTGCAAAAGCCGCCTGCCCACATCTGTTTCCCAGCCGCTCAGTGGCTCACGAGGCGGCTGCGTGGCTGCGACTCTTTCCTCCCCTGCTCACTTTTGTAAAACGGCGGTTCCCAAGCCGTGCTGGCCTGCAGGGTTCATTCAAGTGTGTCGCAGGATGCCTGCGGATTTGTGGCAGATGTATTAAAATACATTTGGGAATGTTTTAAATAGCTGGTTTCAAACTGCTTTCACCAATAATCTTGTGGTTTTATCCCTCTTTTTTTTTGCATTCGGTTTTTGGCCAATTAATTGTGATTGATTTTCAACATTTTCAACGAATTAACGACGGTTCAAATTTAAAACGAATTATTCTTTTTTTTCTAATTTTCTTTGAGGGGTGTGTGTGTTTGTGTTTGTTAGTTTGCTATCCAGTGGTATATAAATTTCATGAAATAAAATAAAGAAGTGAAATAAACAGTCATATGGATGCTTAACTGTATTTGATTTACAGGTATAATAATAATAATAATAATAATAATAATAATAATAATAATAATAATAATAATTTATTATTTATACCCCGTCCATCTGGCTGGGTCTCCCCAGCCACTCTGGGCGGCCTCCAACAAAACACTAAAGTACAATAACCTATTAAACATTAAAAGCTTCCCTAAACAGGGCTGCCTTCAGATGTCTTCTAAAAGTCTGGTAGTTGTTTTTCTCTTTGACATCTGGTGGGAGGGAGTTCCACAGGGCGGGCGCCACCACCGAGAAGGCCCTCTGCCTGGTTCCCTGTAACTTGGGTTCTCGCAGGTAGGTAGCCGTGTTGGTCTGCCGTAGTCGAAACAAAATAAAAAATAATAAAATTTCCTTCCAGTAGCACCTTAGAGACCAACTAAGTTTGTTATGCGTTTTACAGTCTCACTAGGCACTGCTGCCCCTGCTTGCAGCTGGTCAACACAACCACCCATTTGCGCACCCCGTGTCCCATCCCTTTACATCTCATCAAAGCCTCCCATATCCTCACAACTGCTCAGTGTCTCTCTCCCAACCACGACTTTAAAAATCTGCTTTTGTTCAAAACCTCCATTTAAAAACTGGCCTTCTTTTTCACCTCCCCTCCCGCCTAGCTTCATGCAAATGAAAAAATGAGAGGCACAAATACAAGATGGGGGACACCTGGCTTGAGAGCAGTACATGTGAAAAGGATCTAGGAGTCTTGGTTGACCACAAACTTGACATGAGCCAACAGTGTGACGCGGCAGCTAAAAAAGCCAATGCAATTCTGGGCTGCATCAATAGGAGTATAGCATCTAGATCAAGGGAAGTAATAGTGCCACTGTATTCTGCTCTGGTCAGACCTCACCTGGAGTACTGTATCCAGTTCTGGGCACCACAGTTCAAGAAGGACACTGACAAACTGGAACGTGTCCAGAGGAGGGCAACCCAAATGGTCAAAGGCCTGGAAACGATGCCTTATGAGGAACGGCTAAGGGAGCTGGGCATGTTTAGCCTGGAGAAGAGGAGGTTAAGGGGTGATATGATAGCCATGTTCAAATATATAAAAGGATGTCATATAGAGGAGGGAGAAAGGTTGTTTTCTGCTGCTCCAGAGAAGCGGACACGGAGCAATGGATCCAAACTACAAGAAAGAAGATTCCACCTAAACATTAGGAAGAACTTCCTGACAGTAAGAGCTGTTTGACAGTGGAATTTGCTGCCAAGGAGTGTGGTGGAGTCTCCTTCTTTGGAGGTCTTTAAGCAGAGGCTTGACAACCATATGTCAGGAGTGCTCTGATGGTGTTTCCTGCTTGGCAGGAGGTTGGACTCGATGGCCCTTGTGGTCTCTTCCAACTCTAGGATTCTATGATTCTATGATTCAAATACAGGGTGTGTGTGTGTGATGCGACGCTTCCGTTCCTCCAATGGGAGCTACGTGACGACAGCCTTACAATTTTCTGTCTATAGGAAGACGATCAGAACTCTACGGAGCCTGCACAGCAATGCAATAAAACGCAGTACCTAGGAAGCAAAAGGAGCAATGACAAATACATTTAAGAATCCTACAATTGCTGCAACAGGAGGGGAAAAAATCACCTGGTCGCCTGCCTAGACCCTTGGCGATTTCCAAGCTGTCCGTGGAAGGCAGGGAGATGTTGGGGACCACTCTCCTCAAAGATACTAGCAGCTGTGAAAAAGAAACTATGGAGAAGCCGGGTTGCTGGTTCGAATTAGGGCATCTTGGGAGAAATCCGTTCCTCTGCGGTTTTAATTAGTGTTATTTACTGAGTTGAATAGGATCCTAAAGGCAGCAGTCTGATTGGTCCTAGAACAGTAGGATTCAGAATGCAGCAGTCTGATTGGTCCTAGTACAATAGGATTCAGCATGCAGCAGTCTGATTGGTCCTAGAACAATAGGGTCCAGAATGCAGCAGTCTGATTGGTCCACAGGAGCCACCCAATCCAGCTCCAGGTGGAAGTGAATCCGCAATCTGATTGGCCTACAGGTGAATCCTGGAATTAGCCAATCACGTAGGACCCATTGTGTAAATAATGTATATAAAGCAGACATTCTGGGGGAACTTCCATTCCTCCTTACCACTATGAGCTGAATAAAGAGCACGAAATCCGCTCTCGACTCCAAGTATATGTCAATTAGGATGAGCTTTGGCGGGCAGCATAAGCTGTGCAAGAACTCAGCTGTTGACGGCTCTGGAGTGCTTGGCGAGAGCTTAGCTCAAGAGTCAGCAAACTTTTTCAGCAGGGGGCCGGTCCACTGTCCCTCAGACCTTATAGGGGGCCGGACTATATTTTGGAGGGGGGGGGGAAATGAACAGATTCCTATGCCCCACAAATAACCCAGAGATGCATTTTAAATACAGTGGTACCTCAGGTTAAGAACTTAATTCGTTCCGGAGGTCTGTTCTTAATCTGAAACTGTTCTTAACCTGAAGCACCACTTTAGCTAATAGGGCCTCCCGCTGCTGCCACGCCGCTGGAGCACGATTTCTGTTCTCATCCTGAAGCAAAGTTCTTAACCTGAAGCACTATTTCTGGGTTAGCGGAGTCTGTAACCTGAAGCGTCTGTAACCCAAGGTACCACTGTAAAAGGACACATTCTACTCAGGCCAGGTTTAGAAGGCGATTGGGCCGGATCCGGCGCCTGGGCCTTAGTTTGCCTACCCCTGGCTTAGCTGTTGAGCTGATGAAAGCCAGAGCCGTAGCAGGAAGGGTTAAGCGTCTGTGCAGCTGGGCGATGTTATCAGGAGGGAAAACAGCTTTATTTGTGTGTTAGCGGGCAATCGAGGGCTTGGAAGGGGAAAAAAGGTAGACCTCTCTGGCTCTGTTAATAATACAAGAACCATATGCTTTTGTCGGCTTTGCAAGAGCTTAAGAGCTCAGCGTTCTCTGCTGCCTGTTAATTATGAGCCTAGCCAGACCAGACGCGGCTCACATCGCCTGGCCGCGCCACTGGGGTGTGGGGCTAGGCCAACGGTCCTCAAGGAAGCGTGCATAAAAAGCTCTGTGTACATATTATATAGGACTTCATTCGACCTTTGCAACTCCCATCAGCCGTGCTAGCCGGGGGCAGATCGCAGCACATAGTTGAGTGTATAGTTAGACTGCGGAACTCCCTCCCACAGTGACAGGCCACCGGCTCAGCTGGCTTTGAAAGAGGGCAGGGTGCATTCACAGAGAAGAGGGCTATCGATAGCTGCTAGCCATGCTCTTGCCTCCACAATCTGGAAGACACCGGAAGGGAGAGGGGTCTTGGGTTCGAATCCTGGTTGCGGGTTTCTCAGTGAGGCCTCCGGTCGGCTGCGGTGGCAAGAGGGCGCTGGACTAGATGGGCCCTTGACTCTTCTCACGTTCTTCCGATTTGGATCCCAAAACCTGTCCGGAAACGGGCTCTCGAAGGAGAGGGTTCCTGGGCTGGTGCAGAGTGCCGCCCCCGTTATTTCTAACAGTACATCAGGGTGAAAGGCAGGCCTCCTGGTCCACTATTATTATTATTACTATTACTATTATTATTATTATTATTAAATTTATTTTATTTTAAAAGCATAAAGATTCAACATACATATACAAATAAAGAAAGAAAAAGAAAACAGGAAAAGACAAAAAAGAACTAACACTACAAATACCAACAATCAACAATTATATCAAAATTATTCCCACCTTTCTCACCCCGCGTGTCTTCCCTCCCTCAGTTCTCATCCGTACCTTTACCTTATAAACTAGGTTCTACATTGCATAAATTCCATTCCAAGTCAATGAGCTTGTTTGTCCATCCTTTGTTCATCCTCTGGTTTAAATTTAATTTAATTGTTCCGTGCAAGCTTAGTCCAAGCATATCAGAACGTTAATATTTGAACAATGCTTATTCATACCTTCATAATATTTTCTTCGTAATATTTCCATTGGGATCTTAGTTTCTTCTTCTGCTGCTGCAATCCCTCGTAGCCGAGTAAGATTGTCTTCCATAAACACAGTTTTAACAGTGAGTCCCTAAACAACTGCGGAGGCCAGTTCTGGATCCACACGTCCTTCCACAGTGGGGACATAGGTTTCCGGGCGGGAGTTGATCCCGGTGTGGATTTGCCAAGCGTGCCTTCCTCTTAGCACGTTTCTCCATTGTGTCCTGAGTTCGAGTTTCTTCAAAGCCCAGGACACCTTTGGCAAAGGCTGCTCTCCAACTGGAGCGCTCGCAGGCCAGTGTTTCCCAGTTGTTGGTGT
Source organism: Podarcis muralis (assembly GCF_964188315.1). Lineage (NCBI taxonomy): Eukaryota > Metazoa > Chordata > Lepidosauria > Squamata > Lacertidae > Podarcis > Podarcis muralis. The sequence goes on from NC_135661.1 coordinate 89,743,248, forward strand.
TTATACTACATTTTTAAAGATTTGCCTTGAGGGTCTTTGAACCTCTTTTAAACCAGCACTCCACTTTCCATTTTTAATTTCGGAATAGAGTACTTGCTTTGGAAGACGATCATCAGGCATCCGCACAACATGACCATTCCAGCGAAGTTGATGTTGAAGAATCATTGCTCCAACACTGGTGATCTTTGCTTCTTCCAGTACACTGATATTAGTTTGCCTGTCTTCCCAAGTGATGGAATAAACACTCCCCGACTTTCCTAAAAAATGGCTGGCCGCTGAAGGATTGCAGCTAAAGAATTGCAACAAGTGGATTGGTGACATTTCCCTTCGAAATTATAGGAAGGGCTTTGTATTCCAGCTTCATCTTCGTTGGGTGCAGGTATTTTATGTTCAGGATAAACGGGGCTCCGTTTTTTGCGCCCACAGCACTTTTAATTGTGCTTTTTTCGGGGGGGGGGGATATACAGGGGGACGCATACCCCTAAAGATTTTGTGAATCTAAGTTTGGCTTCATTGAGGGGCAGTATGAGCAGGAAATATGGGCAGGAAAATATGAAAATATGAACAGGGAAATGAGAGTACTGTTATAAGAATTTAAGGTCTCAAATATATAAATTAAATGTTCATAAATTTACAAGGCAAACACACACATAAGTATGTAACCACGTGTCTGAAATAGTATGGGAGAACAATTCTGAAACAATTTCAACTCTCCCAAATGGTCCTCAAATGCTTCTCTGCAAGGAGGAAGGACTTGGGAAAGCCTCTCCATTGTCTCAAGGGCATCTTTGTGTATGAATAGGGTGAGCCTGTGACCGGGATTCAGGAATTAAAGTATTTACCATCACAAAAGAATGGCCAGGCTGCCCAGGTAATGCAACCAGTGACCACTATCAGGTATCCTGGCAGACAGGATTTCTGCTGTAGACCGCCTCCTTCTGTGATGTATGTATGATGTTTTTTGGGGTGGTCTTGAGCTACAGGGTGGGCAATTTCAAGAGTCTTTATAAGGGCTTGTACACCATTGTTCTGGGTTCGCCCTCCCTCCTGTGTGGGGTGAGTGAGGACCCTGTTGCAACAGATCAATAAAGATCAGGCTTACTAGTTGCTTTGCTTCTCAATATTCTCTGGTTGGCCTCTGTTATTTTCTCCTACCAATGTTGTTGTTGTTTAGTCGTTTAGTCGTGTCCGCCTCTTCGTGACCCCCTGGACCAGAGCACGCCAGGCACTCCTGTCTTCCACTGCCTCCCACAGTTTGGTCAAACTCATGTTCGTAGCTTTGAGAACACTGTCCAACCATCTCGTCCTCTGTCATCCCCTTCTCCTTGGGCCCTCCATCTTTCCCAACATCAGGGTCTTTTCCAGGGAGCCTTCTCTTCTCATGGCCAAAGTCTTGGGGCCTCAGGGTTTCTAGCTGTAATGGTATAAAATAATATGAAAAAATGGTTTTTTTATAAGTAAAAGTTTAAGCTACAATAATTTAAGATGTTGGATAGAAAATAAGGTGTTATTTAGCTGTAATGCTAGGAGATAAGGATTTGCTGGACAAATAATTTGAACTAGAAAACAAGAAGGGGAGGTATGAGGAGGTCAGGGAAATATGTTACTGAAAAATAAGTTGTGAACTTTATGTGTTTTTAATATTTTTTCTTTTTACGTTTTTCTCTTTGTTTGTATAAAATTGAAAGCTTTAATAAACATCTTATAAAAAAAAAACCAAAGTCTTGGAGCCTCAGCTTCAGGATCTGTCCTTCCAGTGAGCACTCAGGGCTGATTTCCTTAAGGATGGAGAGGTTTGATCTTCTTGCAGTCCATGGGACTCTCAAGAGTCTCCTCCAGCACCAATAAGATGCTCCTTCCGATAGGGAACCCACTTAAGGACTTTATAGGGGCTCTTGGATACCCCATAAGGGAAAAGGAGATTTTGTTTACATCAGTACCCCTAAACATTTTTTAATTTTTTAAAAAAGCACTGGTTCTCTGAGACATGCAGGGGAGGAAAAATGAAAAGCAGGACATTCCAGAATCAAATCAGAAACTGGGATGGCTTTTGTAGTACAGAGGTACCTCGGGTTACAGACACTTCAGGTTACAGACTCCGCTAACCCAGAAATAGTACTTCGGGTTAAGAACTTTGCTTCAGGATGAGAACAGAAATCATGCTCCGGCGGCAGCGGGAGGCCCCATTAGCTAAAGTGGTGCTTCAGGTTAAGAACGGTTTCAGGTTAAGAACGGACCTCCGGAACGAATTAAGTACTCAACCCGAGGTACCACTGTACTGGGATTTGTCCCTGGAAAATCAGGGCAATTGGAGGGTATGCATTCTGCGTCACGGGCTGGCAGGCCTTTTTCCTTCTTCCAAAACAGCGAGATCAACACACACACACCCGAAAAAACCCCACAACCTACAGCCCTTCTATGCAACAGCGGGAAATGGGTTTTGCGCGAGTCATCAGGATATATTTGTCTTTGTGTGTAAGCATTTTTCTCCCCGCCTCCCCCAATCTTTCCTCGTTCTGTCCAGCTCTTCCTTTCCTGCGGCTTCTCGGCATTTTGTTATTATTCTTTTTTTGCCAGATTTGTGAAATTTTTTCCCTGATTCACGCAGGGGGAGGGAGGCCACCACAGGCCAGCTCATTTGCTGCAGCTTCGAGAAACATGAGCCGAGTTCAACAACCCCCAGGACCCAGTCCAGTTTCCACAAGAGTCATTCTTCCACCGCCTCCCACAACAAAATTCCATTCTGTTACTCAATCCCATGATTTCTGCTCCTCCGAGGGCATTTTTTTCGAGACCTCAGGGGATAATGCCTGACCCAGTTAGCAATCTGCTATATTTGCATCGCGAGTCCACATGCTTAACACCTAAGGCTGGAGGGGTCCCAGCAGCCCAGAAGTATGTTCATGAGGTGGAATTTACCCCGGGTGCAAATGGTTCCACGTTAGCGGATCTGGGCCTGGTGCCAGCAGTTGGCACAAAACAGAATTTCGCCCAGGCTTGCTTTTATTTATACAGTGGTGCCCCGCAAAACGAATGCCTCGCAAGACGAAAAACTCGCTAGACGAAAGGGTTTTCCGTTTTTCGAGCTGCTTCGCAAGACGAATTTCCCTATGGGCTTGCTTTGCAAGACGAAAAAAATTCTGGGTTTGAATTTCTGTGTGGTGGGTGGGTGGGGGAACAGTTGGGGAGGGGTTTGCAAGAATCTGGAAGCTTGTTTTTTTCTCTGCATTTTTATGATTTTCTGTGACCATTGGGCCACTCTGCTGTTTTATTAAAAAAATTCTGGGTTTGAAGTTTGAATTGCTCTTTACAGTATGTGTGACTTTAAAGAGCACTTAATAAACTCTTGTTGTACCAAATTTGGCTTTGTTTGGACTTTTTTTTGACCATAGGAACGCATTAATTGATTTTCAGTGCATTCCTATGGAATTTCTCCTTACTTTTTAGGAGGAAAAAAGTGAGTCTTATAGAGCAAAAAATACGGTAATTTTCAGTTTTCAGCACCTTGGGGCGACAAACATAACAGCCAAAGAGCAGAGTGCCTCCGAGCATGCGCAGAGTGCCATTTCTCCAAGCCAGTTGCCAAGTGGTTAGGGCAAAGGGTTTATTTTTATTCCCCTGAACTCAGCAAGGCAGAGGGCCGTAAACGTAACAGCGGCTGACTCACTTTGTTGAAACTGTCTCTATGGAGAGCTTATCTCCCATGTTGCACAACAGGCTTTTGGAGGAGGCGCAAGGCTGCGCATGGGGCCGGTTTGGGGGGGGAGCAGAGTGTTTGCAGCACATTAAGAAAGCCTTCGTAACCATTCCCCCGCTGCGTCCAAAACCCCCCCCCATTCTTTGTAGGGAATATGCAAGCGCCTGCCAAGCGGCCGTCAACATCTTTTATTAATTCAGCGATGATGATGATAATAATTTTTTTTTACACAGCTCAGAAAATTCCTAATTTGAAACAGTCGTCACGGCTGTCCAAAAAAATGGCACAGAGGGAAGGGGAATGTTCAAAAGCAAGGCATCAACACAAGCTCACCATCCTCGTTTTCCAACTCTGGAGCTGAAGGACCGATTCACACGTTACACAGCCGCAAAGCCCATCATGGAGGAGCCTGAATTCTCATTGGCCGGGATTTCGGAGAGGGGAGGGGCAGGCAGGAATAACCCCAGGGGGATTCCCCCAGCCGGGGGGTGGGGGGTTGGAATTCAGTGCCCTTTGCAATTAAAGGCAAACCTACCTCCTTCTCACGTTCCGGAACCAGAGAGGAACTGAAACACAGCGTCTTTTTTCCCTGAATTTTGCAATGCTTTCCCAGCCGGGTGATGTGTGCAAAAGACGCTTGCATGCATGAACACAGGAGAGGGGATTTCTCTGCAAGGAAACGTCAAAATTGCATGCGAACAGGAGGAGAAATAGGCGCTCAAATGCCAGCGGCTTGTGATGAGGATTCTAAACAAGCAGCGTAAAGGGAGAAATTCATTTGTTGCTGCTATTAATTGCATTCATATGTCGCTTTTTCCCTGAGCATATATATATATGCGGCCCTCTCCCTCCTCGCTTTATCCTCACAAAAACAACCCTCTGAGGTGGACTCGTAAAACCGTAGAGGGGGACCCTGAGGGTCATCCAGTCTAACCCCCTGAAATTCAGGTTAGGCTGAGAGGGGGCAACGGGCCCCCCCAACGGTGAGCTTTGTGGCCGAGAGGGAGGATTCGAACCCAGCTCTCCCAAATCCTAGTCCAGCACTCCAACCGGGGAACTGAGAGGAAGTGGAATCGACAGGTTGGCCCCTGATCTTTGTCCCCAACGCACCTGAAAATGACCAGACTCACAGACTCCTTTGGGGCAAAATAATAATAATAATAATAATAATAATAATAATAATAATAATAATACAGTCGTACCTCTGGATGCGAACAGGATCCGTTCTGGAGCCCCGTTCGCATCCTGAAGCGGACGCAACCCGCGTCTGCGCGTGCGTGGGTCGCGATTTGCCACTTCTGCACATGCGCGTGACGTCATTTTGAGTGTTTGCGCATGCGCGAGTGGCGGAACCCGGAAGTAACGCGCTCCGTTACTTGCAGGTCGCCGCGGAAGGTAACCTGAAAACGCTCCACTGGAAGCTACTTCAACCCGAGGTATGACTGTAAATTTTATTTATACCCCACCCTCTCCAGCCAAGACCAGGCTCAGGGCAGCTGACACCAGGTATTATAATAATAATAATAATAATAATAATAATAATAATAATAATAATAATATACCCCGCCCATCTGGCTGAGTTTCCCCAGCCACTCTGGGCGGCTCCCAATCGAGTGTTAAAAACAATACAGCATTAAATCTTAAAAACTTCCCTAAACAGGGCTGCCTTCAGATGTCTTTTAAAGATAGGATAGCTGCTTATTTCCTTCACATCTGAAGGGAGGGTGTTCCACAGGGCGGGCGCCACCACCGAGAAGGCCCTCTGTCTGGTTCCCTGTAACCTCACTTCTCGCAGTGAGGGAACCGCCAGAAGGTCCTCAGAGCTCGACCTCAGTGTCTGGGCAGAACGATGGGGGTGGAGACGCTCCTTCAGGTATACTGGACCGAGGCCGTTTAGAGCTTTAAAGGTCAGCACCAACACTTTGAATTGTGCTCGGAAACGTACTGGAAGCCAATGCAGATCTCTTAGGACCGGTTTTTTATGGTCCCGGAGGGACCACATAACACCAACTGTATTTCAACAATTGAAATGCAGTGGTACCTCGGGTTATAGATGCTTCAGGTTACATATGCTTCAGGTTACAGACTCTGCTAACCCGGAAATAGTGCTTCAGGTTAAGAACTTTGCTTCAGGATGAGAACAGAAATCGCGCAGCGGCAGCAGGAGGCGCCATTAGCTAAAGTGGTGCTTCGGGTTAAGAACAATTTCAGGTTAAGAACGGACCTCCGGAACGAATTAAGTACTGTATTTTTTGCTCTATAAGACTCACTTTTCCCCTCCTAAAAAGGAAGGGGAAATGTGTGTGCGTCTTATGGAGCGAATGCAGGCTGCACAGCTATCACAGAAGCCAGAACAGCAAGAGGGATTGTTGCTTTCACTGCGCAGCGATCCCTCTTGCTGTTCTGGCTTCTGAGATTCAGAATATTTTTTTTCTTGTTTTCCTCCTCCCAAAACTAGGTGCGTCTTGTGGTCTGGTGTGTCTTATAGAGCGAAAAATACGGTACTTAACCCAAGGTACCACTGTACAACTTAAAAACAAGATTAAAACACAACATTAAAACATTAAAATGCAGCCTCATTTCAGTAGGAACTCAAATCAAAAACCTTTTTGGGGATGAAAACGTCAAGTCTTCACCAAGGCCAACTATCCAGACTGGTCCTAGGTCTGGACCAGTACCGGCACTCCGCACTCGGTGATACCATTGCGGTGGGCGGAGGTGTTCCAGACCCCCCCCCCCTTGTTGCTTCCTTTGCTCAGCAGCTGAGCATTTGACACCCGCGCAAGTCTCAGCTGGCCAGAGCGAGGTGACAGATTGGCACCCTTCTCTCTCCCCCCCTCCACCTGCTCCACCCTCTCTTGGCACCTGCCAGTGGCCACGATCCAGGAGCGCTCTCAGCGGGGCTTCCCAGGCCCTGCCTCCTCTCCCGGGTCCCCTTTCAGAGGACGGGCCTTGACTCACCGGATTTTTTCCATCCCCAACCACATTCCTTTCGGAAGTGCAAGGCAGAGACGGCTCAGATCCGTCCAGGCCCTTTGCTAAGTCCTCTCCGGCAATAAGACCTTCTGGCAGGAGGACCCCGCCGTGACCCCGGTTCCTGCTCCCGATAATCCCCAGTTATGCAAGAGCGAGGGGAGAATATTAGCGGACTCGTTCCAAGAGCGAGCCGAGCGCTGGTCCTTTTTCCAAATCCGCAAAGGAAATGGTGCAGAGCGCTGCTCCAAAGGCAACAATATTTCTCTCTCCATTTGATCTCCGGGTGGTTCCTGGGTTGGCAGCTGTTTTCCAGGCTGCTTCCAGAAAGATGACCGGTTTGTTGAGCCTTCACCCTGATTGGTTGGCAGGGAGGTTAGACGACGTTGGCTACTTACTAAGGCTTCCTGCTAATTGGCTGGCAGGGAGGTTAGACGACGTTGGCTACTTACTAAGGCTTCCTGCTAATTGGCTGGCAGGGAGGTTAGACGATGTTCGCTACTTACTGAGCCGTCACCCTGATTGGCTGGCAGGGAGGTTAGACGACGTTTGCTACTTACTGAGCCTTCGCGCTGATTGGCTTTCAGGGAGGTTAGACAATGCTGACTATTTACTGAGCCTTCATCCTGATTGGCTGGCAGGGAGGTTAGACGACGTTCGCTACTTACTGAGCCGTCACCCTGATTGGCTGGCAGGGAGGTTAGATGATGTTTGCTACTTACTGAGCCTTCACCCTGATTGGTTGGCAGGGAGGTTAGACGACGTTTGCTACTTACTGAGCCTTCAGCCTGATTGGCTGGCAGGGAGGTTAGACAACGTTTGCTACTTACTGAGCCTTCGCCCTGATTGGCTGGCAGGGAGGTTAGACAACGTTTGCTACTTACTGAGCCTTCACCCTGATTGGCTGGCGGGGAGGTTAGACGACGTTCGCTACTTACTGAGCCTTCAGCCTGATTGGCTGGCAGTGAGGTTAGACGACGTTCGCTACTTACTGAGCCTTCACCCTGATTGGCTGGCGGGGAGGTTAGATGATGTCCGCTACTTACTGAGCCTTCACCCTGATTGGCTGGCAGGGAGGTTAGACGACGTTCGCTACTTACTGAGCTGTCACCCTGATTGGCTGGCAGGGAGGTTAGACGACGTTCGCTACTTACTGAGCCGTCACCCTGATTGGCTGGCAGGGAGGTTAGACGACATTCGCTACTTACTGAGCCGTCACCCTGATTGGCTGGCAGGGAGGTTAGACGATGTTTGCTACTTACTGAGCCTTCACCCTGATTGGCTGGCAGGGAAGTTAGACGATGGTGGCTACTTACTAAGGCTTCCTGCTGATTGGCTGGCAGGGAGGTTAGACGACGTTCACTACTTACTGAGCCTGCACCCAGATTGGCTGGCAGGGAGGTTAGACGACGTTCGCTACTTACTGAACCTTCACCCTGATTGGCTGGCAGGGAGGTTAGACGACGTTGGCTACTTACTGAGCCTTCGCCCTGATTGGCTGGCAGGGAGGTTAGACGACGTTCGCTACTTACTGAGCCTTCGCCCTGATTGGCTGCCAGGGAGGTTAGACGACGTTTGCTACTTACTGAGCCTTCGCCCTGATTGGTTGGCAGGGAGGTTAGACGATGTTCGCTACTTACTGAGCCTTCGCCCTGATTGGCTGGCAGTGAGGTTAGACGACGTTCACTACTTACTGAGCCTTCACCCTGATAAATCCATAGCAAAAGGCACCAGGGTAGGCAATATTTTTCCTGCACCTGTTTTTCATATCTGTCATGCTCAACACTATGGGCAGAGACTCAAACTCAATGCATTCCGGAAGTCCGTTCCAAAACCAAAGCGTTCCAAAACCAAGACGCGCTTTTCCATAGAAAGTAATGCAAAACGGATTAATCGGTTCCAGACTTTTAAAAACAACCCCTAAAACAGCAATTTAACGTGAATTTTACTATCTAATAAGACCATTGATCCATTAAATGAAAGCAATAAACAATGTACCACAGTCACAAAATCAATCAATCAATCAATCAATCAGTAAATGAACTGAGTTCCACATGGTCACAAAAACAAAACAAAAAGAGCTGCAAAAATGTAAAAGAAATAGCAAAAACAGACAAACCTCAGCGTAACACTCAAATTGAAAGCATGGCACTCAAAATGGAAGCGTAACATCCAAATTGGAGCACGTTCGGCTTCCGAAAAAGGTTCGCAACCTACTTCCGGGTTTGCAGTGTTTGGGTTCCAAGTTGTTTGAGTCCCAAGGCGTTTGAGCAGGCGCAGGCAAACTCCAGCCCTCCAGATGTATTGAGACTACAATTCTCATCCTCCCTAGCTAACAGGACCAGTGGTCAGGGATGATGGGGATTGTAGTCTGGAAACATCTGGGGGGGCGGAGTTTGCCTATGCCTGCGTTTGAGAACCAAGGTACCACTGTATGCATTCAAGGCAAAGCCTTATATTTAAATGCAGACCCTTATATTTGCAGAGCGGAGACCTCTTGGAGGGGAGCAATGAGGTCCCCTTTGTCGTCATGGGATCATTGAGTTCTGAGCCAAGGGGCCCTTTCGAGCCGGGAGGCACCACAGTGCATCAATAGGAGTATAGCATCTAGATCAAGGGAAGTGATAGTGCCACTGTATTCTGCTCTGGTCAGACCTCACCTGGAGTACTGTGTCCAGTTCTGGGCACCACAGTTCAAGAAGGACACTGACCAACTGGAACGTGTCCAGAGGAGGGCAACCAAAATGGTCAAAGGCCTGGAAACGATGCCTTATGAGGAACAGCTAAGGGAGCTGGGCATGTTTAGCCTGGAGAAGAGGAGGTTAAGGGGTGATATGATAGCCATGTTCAAATATATAAAAGGATGTCACATAGAGGAGGGAGAAAGGTTGTTTTCTGCTGCTCCAGAGAAGCGGACACAGAGCAATGGATCCAAACTACAAGAAAGAAGATTCCACCTAAACATTAGGAAGAACTTCCTGACAGTAAGAGCTGTTCGACAGTGGAATTGGCTGCCAAGGAGTGTGGTGGAGTCTCCTTCTTTGGAGGTCTTTAAGCAGAGGCTTGACAACCATATGTCAGGAGTGCTCTGATGGTGTTTCCTGCTTGGCAGGGGGTTGGACTCCATGGCCCTTGGGGTCTATTCCAACTCTAGGATTCTATGAAGTCTAGGGCGGCAGGCAGAGAGGCTGGGCACCACAGAAGGCCCAGCCTGGCATTCCCAGGGGCCCTGAGACACCCGCGGTCTGCAGCTTCTTGCTGGCAGCCTGATGACAGGGCGTCAGGTGACTCTCCCCCAGGCAGCTGGGCCCGAGGAAGGTGCAGACTCCACAGGAGGGAGGCAGGGGAGCTAAGTTTAGCGCATCCGGTCTGGCGAGCGGAATGAGGGGGCGACGGCGAGAGGCAGCTAATTATAGCTTTCCTCGCTTCTGCCACAGGGTACAAAGTTGACTCGCATGTGCAGAAAGAAAGGTTCGCGGGGTGGTGGTGGAGAGGTCATGTTCGTGCAAGAGGACATGGGTTGCCGGCGCATGAGTGCGCATGGGAGCGCCACATCCCGGCACCCCTACAACCACGCCACTGCTGTGTTGGAATGGTACCCCCGATGCATGAATCGCGGCGAAAAGATCACAGGTAGATGCGCTCCCCTCCCCGCAAAAAAGCTCTGTTGGAAAACCCCCACAAAGTTGGTTATGTCTGGCAGAAACAGAAAAAGAAGTTGTTCCAGTGAAACGGGACTTTGAAATGATTGGACGATGCGGAGATGGGGGCAAAAGTCCGAGACCGAGATGCAGACGGTAGAAGAAGAAAGGAGACCCCTTTTCAGATTACCGGAGAAAAATATTGTAGTCAAATGAAATTAAATATAAGCAAAGGAATGAGAATGATAAAATAATGTAATGCAGGGTATATATTTGAGATAAATATTACAGTCATACCTTGGGTTATAGACGCTTCAGTTTGCGCGTTTTCGGGTTACAGACGCGCTGAAACCAGAATGGGTTACTTCTGAGTTTTGGCGCTCGCGCATGCACAGAAGCATTAAATCACGCTTTGCGCATGTGCAGAAGCGTCAAATTGCAACTCGCGCGTGCGCAGACATGGCGCTGCGGGTTGCGCATGCTGCGGGTTACGAACGTGCCTCCCGCACAGATCACGTTCGCAACCCGAGCATCCACTGTACATTTATGGCAGCTGTTGAGTGATTTTAATAGAAACATCATGGAATTTAAGGATGGGAAGTCATCAAAATCTTAAGGGAATGTGGTATGGAAATTGAATTGAACTTGTTAAATAAAATAATAAAAATATACCATATTTTTCGCTCTATAAGACGTACCAGACCACAAGACACACCTAGTTTTTGGAGGAGGAAAAGAAGGAAAAAATATATTCTGAATCCCAGAAGCCAGAACAGCAAGAGGGATCGCTGCGCAGTGAAAGCAGCAATCCCTCTTGCTGTTCTGGCTTCTGGGATAGCTGCGCAGCCTGCATTTGTTCCATAAGACGCACACACATTTCCCCTTACTTTTTAGGAGGGAAAAAGTGAGTCTTAGAGAGCAAAAAATACGGTATATGGTTTTTTTTAAAAAAAAAGGAAGAGGAAGGAGAGACCAGCAGCAGCAGCAGACTTTGGGCTTTAAAATTTCAACGCATAAATTCAGCTGACCCCCCCACCTCTTGCCTTCCGTTGTTCGCCATTGTTGCAGCGTCCCCTGCGGCTGCACCCGCTCAGTTCGGTGCCCAGTGTGGGAGAACCACTTGCTCTCCCCTAAACGCGCCTCTGCCATCGGGTGGATGGCATGGGGCCTGGCGCCAACCCAGACCGTTCGCTCTTCCAGCTCAGTGCTAGACAGCACTGGCTGGCAGCAACTGGTCTCTGGGATTTTCGACAGGGAGTCTCTCTCCCTGTCCAACTTGGGGTTGCTGCCCAGGGTACAGCCTTCTAGATGCAAAGCAGCTGTTCTGCTACAGAGCTGGTCCACCCAGCTATGCAATCCCATGAGCCTCTTTGAGCTTGTTCTAAGAATTCAAAGGTCCAAAATATAAAATAAACGTCCGAGGCAAGCACATGCATGAGTATATAAACCACGTGTCTGAAATAGTACAGGAGAGCAATTCTGAAGTCATTTTGACTCTCAAATTGACCTCCATATATTTCTCTGCAAGGAGGAAGGAAATGGGAAAGTTTTCCCCTTGACTTTTTGCTTACAAATCCTGCCTTAAGGGCACATTTGTTTATGAATAAGGTGAGCCTGTGACCTGGATTCAGGAACTAAAAGTATTTACCATCACAACAAAAGAATGGCCAGGCTGCCCAGATAATGCAATCAGTGACCATTATCAAGTATCCTGGCAGACAGGATTTCTGCTGTAGACCTCCTCCTTCTGTGATGTATGTATGATGTTTTGGGGGGTGGTCTTGGGCTACAGGGTGGGCAATTTGAAAAGTCTATATAAGGGCTTGCGCACCAATGTTCTGGGTTCTCTCCTCCTTCCTGTGTGTAGTGAGTGGGGACCTTATTGCAACAGTTTAATAAAGACCAGGCTTACTCAGCCCAGTATACCTGAAGGAGCATCTCCACCCCCATCATTCAGCCCGGACACTGAGGTCCAGCGCCGAGGGCCTTCTGGTGGTTCCCTCAGTGCGAGAAGCCAAGTTACAGGGAACCAGGCAGAGGGCCTTCTCGGTGGTGGCACCCGCCCTGTGGAACACCCTCCCACCAGATGTCAAAGAGAACAACTACCAGACATTTAGAAGACATCTGAAGGCAGCCCTCTTTAGGGAAGCTTTTAATGTGTGACATTTTAGTGTATTCTTAGTCTTTGTTGGAAGCCGCCCAGAGTGGCTCAAAAAACCCAGCCAGATGGACGGGGTACAAATATAAATTATTATTACTACTACTACTACTACTACTACTACTACTACTACTAACTGCTTTGCTTCTCAATATTCTCTGTCTGGCCTCTGTTATTTTCTCCTACCGATAGCGAACCCACTTAAGGACTCTATATGGGCTCTTGGGTACCCCATAAGGGAAAAGGAGCTCCCCCCCCTATAACAAGCTGAAGAAGAGACCCCTCCCTGGCACGACTCTGGCTTCCAGCCGGGGGCCTGAAATGAGCCATACAGTTCTGGCCACACACCTCCTACACGTTCCTGTCCCCCCCCCCCCAGTCCAGTGCTATTTCACTGGCCAGTGTGGTGTAGTAGATTAGAGCGGTTAGATCGCTGCACCACAGGGGGTTGGGCTAGATGACCTTTGGGGGTCCCGCCCAACCCTACAATTCTACGATTCTATGTCAGGCAAGGGTTCAAGTCTCCACTTGGCCAGGGAGCTTGCTGGATGCCCTTGAGCCAATCCCCAGCCTCTCACAGGGTCGTCGTGGGTATTAGATAAGTGCTAGCACATGGGGGAGACCAGAGTTCGAATCCCCCACCCAGCTTGCCGGGTGACCTGGAATACATCCTTCTGGCCATCCCAAGGAAACAAGCCTCAAATCCTCTCTGGCGATGTTATTCCTCGTTTGTTTACAACCCCAGAGGACAAAAGCCTTGTTGGGTGTGAGTTTGCTGCTGGCCTGTTTGCTGAATGGGCGCCTGCGGTCTTTGGCGTGGGTGGCAAGGAGGAAGGCAGCTCTTATGACCATTGAAGGAGACGTGCAGCTCCTCAAGGAGCTGGCCGGGAACTCAAGCCCTCTTCCCTGAAAACCCACTTCTCCGTGGGCGCTCAGAAGTGTCGCCGGCAATTATTTGCTTCACATTAAACAGACGCCGGGCGGCCATCTGTCCTGGACGCTTCCGTCGAGATTCCTGCGTTGCAGGGAGCTGAACTAAGTGGCCCTTGCCAGTCCCAATGCCATGATTCACTGGAGGTTTTTAAACAGAAGCCGGAGGGCCATCACAGAATCGTCCAGTTGGAAAGGACCGCAAGGATCATTCAGTCCAACCCTGTGCAATGCAGGAATCTCAGCTAAAGATTCCCTGGCCATCCCACCTCTGCTTAAAAACCTCCAGGAAAGGAGAGTGTGCCACCTTCTAAGGGAGTCCGTTCATCAGAAGGTTCTTCCTGGGTTGGGACGCGGGTGGCGCCGTGGTTTAAACCACTGAGCCTTTTGGGCTTGCCGATCGGAAGGTCGGTGGTTCAAATCCCCACAACGGGGTGAGCTCCTGTTGCTCGGTCCCAACTCCTGCCAACCTAGCAGTTTAAAAGCATGCCAGTGCAAGTAGATAAATAGGTACCGCTCTGGCGGGAAGGTAAACGGCGTTTCCATGCGTTCTGGCACTCGTCCCGGTCCTCCATGTGCCAGTGGTGGTTTAGTAATGCTGGCCACATGACCCGGAAAGCTGTCTGTGGACAAATGCCGGCTCCCTTGGCCTGAAAGCGAGATGAGCACCTCAACCCCATAGAAGAAGAAGAGGAGGAGGAGGAGGAGGAGGAGTTTGGATTTGATATCCTGCTTTATCACTACCCTAAGGAGTTTCAAATAGGGATGCGGATGGCGCTGTGGTCTAAACCACAGAGCCTAGTGCTTGCTGAACAGAAGGTCGGCGGTTCGAATCCCTGTGACAGGGTGAGCTCCTGTTGCTCGGTCCCTGCTCCTTCCAACCTAGCAGTTCGAATGCACGTCAAAGTGCAAGTAGATAAATAGGTACCACTCCGGCGGGAAAGTAAACGGCGTTTCCGTGCGCTGCTCTGGTTCACCAGAAGCAGCTTAGTCCTGCTGGCCACATGACCCGGAAGCTGTACGCCGGCTCCCTCTGGCCTATAGAGCGAGATGAGCGCCACAACCCCAGAGTCGGCCACGACTGGACCTAATGGTCAGGGGTACATTTACCTTTACCTTTAAGAAGTCTCAAAGTGTCTCACAATCTCCTTTCCCTTCCTCCCCCACAACAAACACTCTGTGAGGTGGATGGAGCTGAGAGACTGGAGCTGGATTAGTTGGGCCCGTGGCCTGATCCTGCGGGCTCCTTTTAGGGAAACCGGAGATTTTCTGCCTCCGAGCTTGTGAAACTTTTGTTGTTGTTGAGGCCTGGCATCGAAAAGCCTTGTTGAGGCAGGCTTCGGGATCATTTCAATTAATATTTAGCATGGATATCTACGGTGTATATATTTACATGTGGGATTTCGCTCTGCCGATTTCAACGCGCCGACTTTTCAAGATTCGGCTTGCTCGTCGCAACAAGTTTTGGGGATGAGCTAGGTCGGAGGTTGCGATGAATAAACAAGTCCCCTTTGTGCCGTCATGAGGCTTAAGCTATGTGCCAAGCCCCTGCGGGTCTCCAGGGGCGAAGAAGACAGCTTTTGTTTTCCCAGCTCGGGTTTAATAACATCTAAGCTGCCGTGATTCAGAAGGGATTTTTTCCAGGCTAGAGGGAAGATCAATTCCATAGGGCTGCCCCCAGTGACTCACCCTAGGAGCCCAAGGCCCTGACTCAGAGGGGCCGGATCCTGCTCAGATAGGAAGAGATGCGACTGCTGCCCGGCAACACATCTGGAGCAGGGGAAATGCCACCACGCCTGTTTAAATCCCCTGCGACGCTTCTCCGTCCATTCTCACCAGAGGGAACGTCAGAAATTAGAAGGCTACAAAATTTTGCACAGCTCAGATTTAGTGGATAAAGAAAAGCTTTCTCTCTCTCTCGCTTTCTCTCTCTCATGACACTAGAAATGGATGACCAAGCTGTATGTTGGAGGATTCAGGACAGAGAAAAGACAATCCTCCTTTACACAGCACGGAGTTAGACTATGGAACTCACTGCCACAAGGGGCACGGGTAGCAACCAACTCAGATGGCTTTGAAAGCCAAATTCGTGGAGGAGAGGGCTATTGATGGCTACTAGCCATGATGACTATCAGACCCTCCAAGTGTCCCTATATTTGAGGGACAGTCCCAGATTGACAGAAGCTATTCTGGTTTCTGATTTGATCCCGGAATGCCCTGCTTTCCCTTAGGACGACCCTATTTTCATTTGTGAAAACCCTATGCCCTGCTTCCACAGATAAAGGCAGTATGATCCACGTGATGGTCACCTACAGGCTTGACTACTGTAACTCACTCTACGTGGGGCTGCCCTTGAGACTGACCCAGAAACTCCAGGGGGTCCAGAATGCCGCAGCGAGACTCCTTACGGGATCCTTGCCACGGGACCACATTCATCCAATGCTTTACCAGCTGCACTGGCTCCCGGTGGAGTACAGGATCAGGTTTAAGGTGCTGGTTTTGACCTTTAAAGCCCTTCACGGCCTAGGACCCTCGTACCTACGGGGCCGCCTCTCCTGGTATGCCCCACGGAGGACCTTAAAGTCCACAAATAACAACACTTTGGAGGTCCCAAGTCGCAAGGTGGTTAGATTGGTCTCAACTAAGGCCAGGGCCTTTTCAGTACTGGCCCCGACTTGGTGGAACGCTCTGTCCCAAGAGACCAGGGCCCTGCGGGACTTGACATCTTTCCGCAGGGCCTGCAAGACGGAGCTGTTCCGCCTGGCCTTTGGTTTGGACTCAGTCTGACCCTTATGTTTCCCTCCCCTTACGGTCTTGATCTATGGGCTATTATTAAAATGAGGCTGCATTTTAAATTGCATTTTTAACCTGTATTTTAATTCCCCCCCCCCATTATGTTTTTACTGTGATTTTATTGGTGTTAGCCGCCCTGAGCCCGGCTCTGGCCCGGGAAGGCGGGGTCTAAATAAAATTTATTATTATTATTATAAACACTTCTGAATCCCAGTTGCTGGAAACAGCAGGAAGGGAGAGGGCTCTTGCGGTCGAATCCTGCCACAGGCAAATGCTTGGCCCCTGTGAGAAGAGGATTGTGGACTAAATGGGCCGCAGGCCTGATCCAGCCGCCAGGCTGTTCTGGTTCCCCTTTGAGCATGGCAGTAAACGTGTTCCAGTGTCAGGGTTTGCCCCTCTGCAACCTTTCTTCCCCCCTGGCCTATAATTTTTTGGCTTATCCTTCGAGGATCTCGCCTGCCGCATCCTGTCCAGATGTGCTGAGGTCCCCGGGGCCTGTGAGGTTCTTGGAATTCCTTTCCCCCAGGGAAATATTACACAAACCCATTTATGGCTGCTCAGGGTCAGGAATTCAGATGATGCAAGAAGAGGCAAAGGAATCGCTTCCAGAGGACGAGGCAGCATTCCAAGCGCTTCAGGAAGAAAAGGGCAAAAGGGGGGCGGGTTTAGCACAACACACACACACACACACACACTCTTTCTCTGCTCTTTGAAAAAGCTCTTTTGCCTGCCAAGGTTTCAGTCGCCATTTAGAAAGCGGTGGAGACAAACCAGAGAAGAGCCTTGAATCAGGTCCATTTATTTCCCCTTATACCTTTCCTAAGACGTGGGGACGCGGGTGGCGCTGTGGGTAAAACCTCAGCGCCTAGGGCTTGCCGATCGAAAGGTCGGCGGTTCGAATCCCCGTGGCGGGGTGCGCTCCCGTTGCTCGGTCCCAGCGCCTGCCAACCTAGCAGTTCGAAAGCACCCCGGGTGCAAGTAGATAAATAGGGACCGCTTACTAGCAGGAAGGTAAACGGCGTTTCCGTGTGTGGCTCTGGCTCGCCAGAGCAGCGATGTCACCCTGGCCACGTGACCCGGAAGTGTCTCCGGACAGCGCTGGCCCCCGGCCTCTTGAGTGAGATGGGCGCACAACCCTAGAGTCTGGCAAGACTGGCCCGTACGGGCAGGGGTACCTTTACCTTTACCTATACCTTTCCTAAGCCAGGGCCGCTCCAGACTGGCATGTTTGGACTCTGTATAGTTCAAGCTATGGTTTTCCCAGTACAGTGGTACCTCAGGTTACATACGCTTGAGGTTACAGACTCCGCTAACCCAGAAATAGTGCTTCAGGTTAAGAACATTGCTTCAGGATGAGAACAGAAATTGTGCTCTGGCGGCAGCAGGAGGCCCCATTAGCTAAAGTGGTGCTTCAGGTTAAGAACAGTTTCAGGTTAAGTACGAACCTCCAGAATGAATTAAGTTCTTAATTCACCACTGTAGTGATGTATGGAAGTAAGAGCTGGACCATAAAGAAGCCTGATCGCCGAAGAATGGATGCTTTTGAATTCTGGTGCTGGAGGAGACTCTTGAGAGTCCCATGGACTGCAAGAAGATCCAACCTCTCCATTCTGAAGGAAATCAGCCCTGAGTGCTCACTGGAAGGACAGATCGTGAAGCTGAGGCTCCAAGACTTTGGCCACCTCATGAGAAGAGAAGACTCCTTGGAGAAGACCCTGATGTTGGGAAAGATGGAGGGCACAAGGAGAAGGGGGCGACAGAGGACGAGATGGTGGGACAGTGTTCTCGAAGCTACCAGCATGAGTTTGACCAAACTGCGGGAGGCAGTGGAAGACAGGAGTGCCTGGCATGCTCTGGTCCATGGGGTCACAAAGAGGCGGACACGACTCAACGACTAAACAACAACAAAAATCAGAAGACAGGGGTTGTGGTTTGATTCCCCCCTGCGCAAAGTGGGCCTGATTCACTCGCCCATGATAGCCCTCGGTTTACAGTTAATGGCGACGTGAAAAAAATCATGTCATATTTTCTGTTTTCTCAACCTCCGCAGACTTTCGCATGTGACAAAACAAAACAGCGGAGACTGTCGGATTTCTGCAGTCATCAGTTCCATAGAAAGCAATGAGTAAACAGAGACTGATATTTTAATATCCAGGAAATGTATACATAAACAACCCTTTTCTTACAGGAACCCCTTTTGGTTCCACTCCGTGTTTACAGTTAAGACGTTATGCAAACGTGAGAGGGGGAAAAGGTACAAGACGTGGGGTTCTGTTTTGCCATCGCAGGCCTTACAGGAACATCTCTGGAGCGGTGAGTCATGGCACACGAGTCACCTGAGAAAATGAAATCAAAACAAGAGAGCGCGAGCAATTTCAAAACCGAAAGTCCTCCCCACGCCTTTGCCAGGGAGGCTCAAAGGAGAAGAAGAAGCCTTCAAGGTGCTCCCTGTTTGAACGCTGTGACCCAGGACCTTCACTTTTGCAAAAGGGCATCGCAGTCTTCCTTGCACCTCGGACTGTACAACCAAGAAAATGAGGCTTATTGGCTGTTGGGCCAGGGGGCTGTCCTTTGGCCTCGGCGACTTCTTGGTTGCAGAGACGCCAAAACAGCTTTGCTCAGCTTTTTCCGCCTCCTCCTTCCCGCTAGGCCTCCTCTCGTGATTGGGAAACGAAGGCAGCGGTAAAACCACCAGCAGCAGAAACCCTGTCACTTGATCCTCTGTGATGTGGCAGCAGTTCAGCCAATCAGGGACCTTCTGTGCATTGCAGTGCAGGTTAAACGCACACAGAGACACACTGCTTCCTTTTGCACCCCTTTAAGCACTTTTCTGGGGACGCGGGTAGCGCTGTGGTCTAAATCACAGAGCCTAGGGCTTGCCGACCAGAAGGTCGGCAGTTCAAATCCCCATGAGGGGGTGAGCTCCCGTTACTCAGTCCCTGCTCCTGTCAACCTAGCAGTTCGAAAGCACGTCAAAGTGCAAGTAGATAAATAGGTACCGCTCCGGCGGGAAGGTAAACGGCGTTTCCGTGCGCTGCTCTGGTTCGCCAGAAGCGGCTTAGTCATGCTGGCCACATGACCTGGAAGCTGTCTGTGGTCAAACACCTGCTCCCTCGGCCTATAGAGTGAGATAAGGACCACAACCCCAGAGTCGTCCACGACTGGACCTAATGGCCAGGGGTCCCTTTACCTTTACCTTTAAGCGCTTTGCCAGACACTTTGGGTGCTTCTGGGAAGGCATTGATTATGGCCTGGGTGCTCCCCATGCAAGAAAACGTTTCACAGATTTATCCTTTCTGGGGGAAATCCAATACTGTGTGCCCATTTCACAGAAATGTGCCGCTTGCGCCTTGCGGGGGAAACCCAGGGAGGGCTCGGAGCGGCTGGCCTGGGCTTAGACGTCACCAGATAGCACAGCTCAAAACAATTAGCCCATGAGGAGGACGGGTTGGCCGGCAAATTGCTTCCTCCTCTGTGTCACTTGGCGCGAGAGAGCAGCCCTGGTCCCTGGAGGTCAAGCATTGAAAACGAGAGAACTCTTTGCCTGCAGAGAAGTGTGGAAGTCGTAGTTGCCTTGGGGACTTGCATGGAATTATAGAATCGTAGAAATGTGGGGTTGGAAGGGACCCCAAGGGACATCTAGTCCAACCCGCTGCAATGTAGGAATCTCAGCTCAAGCATCCATGACTGATGGCCACCCAACCTCTGCTTAGAAACCTCCATGGGAGGAGAGTCCACAACCTCCCAAGGGAGGCTGTTGTACTGCCAAACTGCTCTTACTGCCAGAAAAAGGTAAAGGGGGTGTTGCTGTGGTCTAAACCACTGAGCCGCTTGGGCTTGCCGATCGAAAGGTTGGCGGTTCAAATCCCCACGAGGGGGTGAGCTCCCATTGTTCTGTCCCAGCTCCTGCCAACCTAGCAGTTCGAAAGCACACCAGTGCAAGTAGATAAATAGGTACCACTCCGGCGGGAAGGTAAACGGCGTTTCCGTGCATTCTGGTTTCCGTCGGGGTGTCCTGTTGTGCCAGAAGCGGTTGAGTCCTGCTGGCCACATGAACCGGAAAGCTGTCTGTGGACAAATGCCGGCTCCCTTGGCCTGAAAGCGAGATGAACGCCGCACCCCATAGTTGCCTTTGACTGGACTTAACCGTCCAGAGGTCCTTTACCTTTACTGTCAGAAAGTACAAAAAATTAATAATAATAACTATTCCCCTCCCCCAACAAACTCCCCTAAACAATAGGTCTGCCCAAAAGTTGTTGCGTTAGAGCAGTGGTTCTAAAAAGTTGTGGTGTGCCAGTTTGATGTGGCAGGAAGATTCAAGGACGAACAATATTATATTTTGGGTGTGATTCCTGTTCTTATGCAGCTGCATTGTTTGATTATACTTTCTGGATGTCCTGTGACAATATTGGAAGGCAGTTATGTTTTATGTTATAAATCAAGAACTGCTGAGAGTTGTGTCTTTTTGTTTTCAAGTGCATTTATCAATACGAAAAATTCAGTGTGGTGCGAGCAATTGTTCATTCCGAAAATGTGGACCGGAGGAAAAACCCCCCGAGAACCATTGCATTTGGGCGACAGAGCCCTCTCACCCATGTCAGCTGTGCAAACTTAAAGTTTTGGGATGTACTTGAATCTATCCCACGAAATACCCGTCAGTCTGGAGGCACCCGGAGACGCTGAACCAGGGCAGAATTCCTTCTGGGATTTCTGCACAGGCCAGTAAGAAGTTGCTCCCTCTGTAGGAAGGTCCTGGGATTTGCCCAGACGGGAATGACTGATGTCATCACGAAATAAAACTCCCTTTTCTGTGTGAGGTGGGAGACCCAACTCAGTTAGCATCATAACTAGAGGAGGGGTCAGCGCCAATATCAGGAGTGCAGCCGCCCCCCTCTGCCCTTTGCTATTTAGGGTGGCGCTGTGGGTTAAACCACAGAGCCTAGGACTTGCCAATCAGAAGGTCGGCGGTTCGAATCCCTGCGACGGGGTGAGCTCCCGTTGCTGGTCCCTGCTCCTGCCAGTTCGAAAGCACGTCAAAGTGCAAGTAGATAAATAGGTACCGCTCTGGCGGGAAGGTAAACGGCATTTCCGTGCGCTGCTCTGGTTCGCCAGAAGCGGCTTAGTCATGCTGGCCACATGACCCAGAAGCTGTACGCCGGCTCCCTCGGCCAATAAAGCAAGTTGAGCACCGCAACCCCAGAGTCGGTCACGACTGGACCTGATGCCATTTCCGCACCTGAAAACCAGGACATGTCAGAATTTCCCTGACAAATGTCAAGCCTAGATATGTAGAACGTTAGTTTGTGTCTTAAGTTGCCTTTTAAGTTTGTTGCTGATTTTAAATTGGGGAAAACATTTTAAATGGTTGATTTCAACTGTTTTGGAAACTAATTTCCTTGCTTCGTTCTCAATGCAAACCACCCGGAGGTTTTTCACAATCAAGCTTAAACCACAGGTAAGAGAGGGGAGATGGCTCCCAGATAGCCGCTGCTTTTTTTGTGGGATTCAGTCGCCCTCCAGAAAAGTCAGGCTGCACAGTCAAAGCGGATCTGGAGCTCTTGCGCAACGAATCTGCTACTCCCACAAAACTGGACTGTTTGCTGCAAGGAAAGTGATGGGGAAATCTGCCGGGGAGTGTAGGGTGATAAATGCTGAACAAACAGGTTGTCTGGAGGTGACCGTGAAGCTCACTGGGTGCCCTTGAGCCAGTCAATGTTTCTCCGCCTAGCCTACCCAACAGGGCTGTTGTGAGGCTAAAATGGGGGGGGGGGACCACGTCTGCCACACTGCACACCTACAAAAAAGGTGATCCAGCAGCCAGGCTCTTCTTACATCCTTGTGGAACCTGCTGGTCCAGGGGCAGTCTATCTTGATTCCTAGGTTTACAGGAATAGAACGCTGGCCCAAATGAACCCCCCCCCTTTTTATCTGACCAAACAGCCTCTTCTTACGTCTCTCTGGAGCACCCCTCACCCAAACCCCTGCCCAGATGCTGCCAGCCTGTGCTGGCAAAAAAACGAGATGGCCCAGCACTGCCACGACTCAGGCTGAAGTTTCCCAAGAGAAGAGGGGGTGATGCAGTGGGGGGAGCCCAGGTAAAAACACCCCTCTTGGACCAGGCCTTTTGGCTTTTAACCACCTGTGCCTTGGGGGGGGGTCTGATGTTTTGAATACTGGAGTCAGCAAATTTTTTAAGCTGTGGGCTGGTCCACTGACCCTAGAATCATAGAATCCTAGAATCCTAGAGTTGGAAGAGACCACAAGGGCCATCGAGTCCAACCCCCTGCCAAGCAGGAAACACCATCAGAGCACTCCTGACATATGGTTGTCAAGCCTCTGCTTAAAGACCTCCAAAGAAGGAGACTCCACCACACTCCTTGGCAGCAAATTCCACTGTCGAACAGCTCTTACTGTCAGGAAGTTCTTCCAAATGTTTAGGTGGAATCTTCTTTCTTGTAGTTTGGATCCATTGCTCCGTGTCCGCTTCTCTGGAGCAGCAGAAAACAACCTTTCTCCCTCCTCTATATGACATCCTTTTATATATTTGAACATGGCTATCATATCACCCCTTAACCTCCTCTTCTCCAGGCTAAACATGCCCAGCTCCCTTAGCCGTTCCTCATAAGGCATCATTTCCAGGCCTTTGACCATTTTGGTTGCCCTCCTCTGGACACGTTCCAGTTTGTCAGTGTCCTTCTTGAACTGTGGTGCCCAGAACTGGACACAGTACTCCAGGTGAGGTCTGACCAGAGCAGAATACAGTGGCACTATTACTTCCCTTGATCTAGATGCTATACTCCTATTGATGCAGCCCAGAATTGCATTGGCTTTTTTAGCTGCCGCCTCACACTGTTGGCTCAGACCTTGTGGCGGGCTACAGAAGCGGCACCGAGCTGGAAGAAGAGGCAAGGGGGGCAAGTAGTCCTCCTCCCCAGCCCCCAGCCCCAGCCGCTGCGATTACCTTCCCAGGGGTCGCCGCTGCCGCCGCTGCTTCTCATGGGTTGGCAGAGCGAGCTCGTCCACTCTGCTCTCTGGCCCACAGGAGCACCAGGGCGGCAGCGGCGGAGGGAAAATGAGCGGCACAAAAGGGCTGGCTCCAGAGAGGGGCTGCTTAAAATGGGGCTCGGCCAGCTCAGCCCAGCCCCCTTCCTCCTCTAGGCAGGGCAAGAAGCCAGGAGGACGGAGGAAGGGAGGAGGCATCGCCACGGTGTGTGAGAGGAAGGGGTGGGAATGGAATGGCGTAAGGAGAAAAATGACGCAGCCTGAATGAACAGAATCCCCACGCCGATCCACAGACAGCCCGTGGGCCGGATCCTGAAGGCCACTGGGCCTGATTCGGCCCGCGGCCCTTAGTTTGCCGACCCCTGTTCTAATGCATTGTTTCTCCTCGCTTTTAATGTAAACATGTGGGATTAATGTATTAATCTTTATTTATTATTATTATTATCGTTAGCTTTTGGCTAATTAATAATAATAATTTATTATTTATACCCCTCCCATCTGGCTGGGCTTCCCCGGCCACTCTGGGCGGCTTCCAACAAAGTATTAAAACACAGTGGTCTGTTAAACATTACAGGGCTGCCTTCAGATGTCTTCTAAAAGTCTGGTAGTTGTTCTTCTCTTTGACATCTGGTGGGAGGGCGTTCCACAGGGTGGGCGCCACCACCGAGAAGGCCCTCTGCCTGGTTCCCTGTAACTTGGCTTCTCGCAGGGAGGGAACCATCAGAAGCCCCTCGGAGCTGGACCTCAGTGTCTGGGCAGAATGATGGGGGCAGAGACGCTCCTTCAGGTCTACTGGGCCGTTCAGGGCTTTCAAGGTCAGCACCAACACTTTGAATCGTGCTCAGAAATGTACTGGGAGCCAATGCAGATCTCTCAGGACCAGTGTTATAGGGTCTCGGTGGCCGCTCCCAGTCCCCAGTCTAGCTGCCGCATTCTGGATTAGTTGTAGTTTCCGGGTCGCCTTCAAAGGGAGCCCCACATATGGCCTTTTAAGCTGGGGGGGGGGGTGTTATTGTTTTCTTTGTTACTACGTGATGCTTTTTGTTTCTTTCTATTGCAAGCCGCCCTGTGACCCTCGGATAAAGGGCACTAAGGAACGGCAATAGATAAGATAGATAAATAAAATCTTGTTATCCCCCGACCTTCGCCCGAAGGCACCCAGGCCGGGTTACCACATTAAAAACAACATTGGGTAACAATCTGAAAGCGGCCATATGTCAAAGAGGACGCTTTAGTGGCGATTCCTCCATTGCAAGAAGGGGTTGGACTCAATGCCTTCCGACTCTAAACTTCTGTGACCTAGAAGAGTGTTTCCCAAATTTGCGTCCCCAGCTGTTGTTAGACTACAACTCCCACCATCCCTAGCCAGCAAGACCAGTGGTTAGGGCTGATGGTTAGCATTTGCTTTCCTTGAAGAATGGGAAAGGTTGTGGAACGAAAGGATAAAATTTACAGCCTGAAATGCTTTGAAAGAGAATATGATGAAAACGATGTATAGATGGTATATTACACCAGTGAAATCAGCTAAAATGTACAAGACAAATAATAAATGTCGGAAATGTAAAGAAAAAGAAGGAACATTTTATCATATGTGGTGGGAATGTAAAAAAGTAAAGAACTTCTGGGAAATGATATATAATGAGATGAAAAAGATGTTGAAATATACATTTTTTTAAAAAACCAGAAGCATTTTTACTTGGCATTATAGGTCAGGACATAAATAGGCAAGATGTTAAATTGTTCTTATATGCAACAACTGCAGGAAGAGTATTGTTAACTCAGAAATGGAAACAAGAAGAAATTCTGATGAAAGAAGAATGGCAGACAAAATTAATGGACTATGCAGAATTGGACAAAATGACAGGAAGGATTCGAAACCTGAGGGACCAGAGATTGACAGAAGATTGGAAGAAGTATATGAATTATTTGAAGAGCAACTGTAATCAACAAATTACGCTAGTAGGACTACAATAAGTTTTGTAAGGAGAAATATACGAAGTGTTACAAAGTAGAAAAAAGAGATATTGGTTATGAGTTTGAAATGCAATAGGGAAGATTAGAAATGCATACTGAGAGATTAGACTGTAAAATTTTCAGGATTGAGGGAAGTCAAAAATTTGAATAAGATGTAAAAGGATGTTTAATGACTGTTGAAAATGATATGTTAAAAAAACTAATAAAAAATTATATATAAAAGAAAGAAAGCTAGCTAGCACTGCTTTCCAAAAACAACTGGAGAGAGCCAAGTTTGGTAACCATAAAAATGTGGCTTGGGTCCGTTTGTTTCTGTAGGTTGCCCTGGCAAGAACAAGCGGCGAATAAATGTCCTCTCCATTTCCTGCGCGCTCCCCCTCGGCCCTCTTTCTCTTTCTTCCCTTCTCCCTCTCCCCCTTTCTGGGCACCCGCCTTCCCTGCAACCTCCAGCTCCGGCTGCCGCGTCTCCGCCCCATGAGCTCATCGCCAGCCCTTCATAAAAGGCGCAGCCCCGGCGCTGCGCTCTCAGCTTCCCCGCGTGAGACGCGACGCGCGCAGCCCAGCAAAGTAGCCTTACGCGGCGGCGCAGCCGGAGCCCCAGCCGAGAGCCCCACGTAGCGCGATGAGCTCCATCTTGGACGTCAACACCATCTTCCAGGTACGCGCAGCAGCGCGGAAAAAGCGCGGAGGGGCTGGGGACTGTCTCCCAGACGAAGGAAGGGGATGCGCTCCATGATAGAGAAAACCTTTCAGCGCGCGGCTTGCATTGCGTTTTGGGTTCCGGGCTTTTTACGCAGCTTCGCCCCGCGCTTCTGGCAACTACTTTTCGCCCTCTTTCCTTCCCAGCCGAGGTCGAAAAGGAAGGTCGGATGTTTCCCCGCTGCCACCCCTTCCCTCCCCCCCCTCCTTTCCGTCCTGTTCCTCCGATACCAAGTCGCCAAATCGGTTTTGGACTTTCCAGAAAGACCCGAGATCCGGGAACGGTTTCGGGAGACTGGAAAGAGTCCTGGATTTGGCTGGGATATTTTGGCTCCTAGGGACTGATGGTTGGAAGGGATTTTCCTGGCAGCCCTGTGGGCTGGTGTAACCTTGGAAGTTAGAAATATATTTGTGTGTGAGAGAGAGATCTCTGGATCAGACAGGAACCTTTCCCTCTTGAGATTGCTGGTCGCCGGATAGTAAAACTTAATGATCTCTTTCTTTACTGCTAGACCTAACTACATCCCGGGCTGGACCGGCCATTTTCCCTGCCTCCACCCACCGGGTGTCATTTGTATTTTTTAAAGTGGACGCCACTTCAGAGCTAGGAGGAAGGAGGGTGTCCTTTTTTTGACTTTCGGGTAGGAAAATTTCTTCGGGGCGCCGCGGTTTCTTGTTGACAGCACCCGCTGCCTGACCTCCTTCTGCCAAGACAGCCCGGGACACATTTTCCACACAATTGGTGGTGTGTTTATGTCAAAAAGGGAGATATTTTGTGTGTGTGTGTGTGTTTAAAGTAAGATAGTTCTTTTTGGGCGTCTAGATTTCCTTGTATGACAACGCAAGCTTTTGAGTGACACAGAGCTCTGTGTCACCTTTCAGGCAAAAGAGTTAAATTCCAGGCAAGTGTTGGGAATCCGAGTTTTCTTCTTCCCCCTGCTCTCTAATGTGGCTCTACTCTGCAAAGCACACCCATTTTGAACCCTGAATATCTCCTCCCCAGCTCTCATCCTTACCTGGAAAATCTTGACGAGGGGCTCCAGTTATTTTGCAGGATTCCCTTTCTGATTATCCGGCTTCTATTGAGGGGGAAAAAAACACAAATCTGAGAAATGTGGCTCAAGCCGACCTTTCTTTTGAGAAATGGAAGGAACTGTACAGAGGGAGATTGATGCCTATTTGGGCTACTTTGTTTTGGAGGGGGGTTGTTTGTGCCCCCCTTCCTAGATTCTGCCCCACCCGGTTCTCTCCAAATTGAATTGGGTGGCGGGTGGCTCAGAAGGGAATGGGAGGGGACAGGAACATTATTATTTTTTTGCTGGCTTACTTCCTGGAGGGAGGAACAGCACTTTTTTCTAGGTCAATAGTTCTGTTTCTTCTTTTCTTTCTGGGGCTGTGAAATCAAGCAGGCTTTTGTGTGCGAATGCAAGCACTCCGACTTCAGATTTCACAAGCCCTTTCCTTAAACTGCAGCAGTCCAGGATTGGTGCACGGGTTTCAGTCCCGCAAAAGACCCAGGAAATGAAATTCTGTCATTGCCCTGCACAGAATCGCTGCGGCAGATTGAATTTTCTGTGCAGAATCTCTAAGAAGAGTTCTAAAAAATAATATTGGGTATATAATGGAGCCAATGCAGTCTGGTGCTAGATTAGGTCCCAGCCATTAGGATCTGGGGTTCAGATCCCCCGGGTGATTTCGGACCAATGACTTGCCCTACTTTACAGGGTTCTTGTGAGTATAAAATAGGGGTGGAGAAGGGAACCTTGTTCAGCACCTGGTCTCCTCAGGAGAGGGACAAGAAAAAACCACAATTGAATCAAGCAAAGCATTTATCTTTGTTGAGAGGGTGTGACAAAGTTTCCTCTATAGAAAAAACTGAATGGGCCTGAATCATTTGTTTGTTGAATGTATGTTTTGGGACTTTACGGTGAGAGTTACATAGGAATTTTTTAAAATAAACATCCAATCCTCTATACGTCTGATTTTGTTTCTCGGTAGGCTGTGCAAATCGTAAATAATGCAAGTTAGTTTACAACCCGCCGATAAAGGGTTCGTTCAGTTGGGAGCCCAAAAAGGCTTTGGCTAGATTGAGAAACGAGGAATTAAAAGTTTTTGGGTTACGTGAAATACTTCGGGCAGATGTTGAGTGAAGGTAAATTTCTGCAATTAGTTGGAGGTGACGTGTTTTCAGCCCCATAGCAGAAAATGCGTTAAGCAACAGCCCACTTCTCTGAAGCAAGGCCCACATCAATGGGAGCAGCCTTGCGACCACGTCCACAAAACCTGACAGTCCTCATGCGAATGTCAGCCTCATCACATGCGCAAAAGGCTTCTCTACCTCTGTATGAGCAAAGAAATAGCTTGCATTTTCTTGAAGCCTTCTGCGAACCCTGCAAAACAGATAATTTCTTTAAAACAGGACCCCAAAATATTCCTCCTTAAAATGTGCATGCCATGAGTGCCTTCTGGAGCAAGAGAGCTTATTATTACAGGTCTCCCTGGTCTAGAGAGTCTTTGCCAAGCTGGTGCCCGCCAGATTTCTTGGACTACAATTCCCATCAGCCCCGGACACCCCTGCTAAATTAAATGGACCACACCCTTCTCGACAGGCAGGAAGGAACGAAGGCAGGTTTTCCCATCCTGGGATGAACTGTCAAACTCAGAAGCTGCGTTGAATTCGAGAGAATCTGCACCGACAGCCCATTATCGTTGCATGCATCACCCCCAGTTCACTGAAAGGCACAGATCATGCCAGTGAAAGATTGAGAAATAGGTGTTGACTCTTGCCACATCTTGATAAGGGGTCTCATGGCTTGGATGATTAAGGAGCAGATTTGTGAAGATTAACAGGCCAGGTGGCAAAACGGGGGGGGGGGGGATTGTTTTTCAAAGTTTCTAGCCCTCCAGATTGTAGATATAGGTGGAGCCTGGTTTATATGTGGTCGAGGAGTTCTGGGAAAAGAACACGGCACATGCTCAAATTGTGCCCTCTTCCCTTGTGATCTCACACACTTTGAGAATTTAGCCCCAGCATTTTAAAAGCGGGGTGTAGGCATGGTGTCCAGTTTTCCATATTACAGGTTTTGGACAATAGGGTGTAAAAAAAAATTCTCATTTATCCAAAAAATGTTTTAAAGCAAAAGACTTCCACCAGGGACACTGCTCTTGTTTTGATTGGTTTTAATAAATCCTGCAGCTTTGGAAAGTCTTGGTTAAAAAAACAAATAAATAGCGGTTAGCCTCCTGAAGAAGTTCCATTTTTATTTTTGACAGCACATGCAAGTTTAGTTTGACACCTGATTTCCGATGCAAATACATTTTACGGCCTCTCGGTCCCAGATAAGTCTGGGGCAGCTTGGGTTTCTGTAAGCGCCACTCAGGAAGTGTGTGAGGAAGGGCCCCCTCTTTTTTACCTTATTTATTTATTGCAGTTATATACCCCACCTTTTCTTCCAAGGATCTCAAGGCGTCGTGTACACGGTTCTCTTCTTTTAAATCCCCACAACAGCCCTTTGAGGTAGGTTAGGCTGAGAAAGGCAGCAGCGAGCTTCATGCGGCTGATGGGGCATTTGAACCCAGGTCCTCATCCTAGATACTCTCACCATTGCACCGCACTATTCCTAATAACGCCCAATGTGCAACTCTGGATATTTGCCAGAAGTCGAAGGGGCCCTCGAGTGTAGGCGTGGGAAACAGTGAAATCATGTGGGAACGCAGAAGAAAAATGGAGTCTTCGTCCTTTCTGTCGCTCGGCATTCGTTTCGAGTTTCTAGATCTCATGGTTCAACGAAGTCTGCTTCGTGGCTAGAGATCTTCCATTGACAACCTTCCTTCCCTTTGCACGTGTTTTTCCATTGCCATCTACCTGGCAATCTCTCCCCCACCTTAAAAAAAGATGTTTGCCACTTCCTGGGGGCAGGACTTCCTCTTCCTGTTTGTCAGGCTCCTGCCACTCATCTGCCGAGCAATTCCTGTTTAGCAAATCTTTTCTTCGCCTGCCTTACCTGGGCCGCACCTGCGCTGCCACCTGTCTCAGCTGTGCCCTGTCCAGCCTGTCTCCTTTGTCCTCATCCATCTAAGCTGAGATTGCACACTCTGTGGAACCCGGGTTCTCCACCCAGTGGGTTGGACTAGATGACCGTCAGAGGTCCCTTCCAACTCGACAACTTCATTTACAAGACGGGAGCTTTCCCTTGTTTGTCTTTTTATCAATGCTGTTCTGCAGCTTTTGACTTTGGGACGCTTTGAGGCGTGGCCCGCCTAAAGCCAAAGTCCACAGACCTGATTCAAACTTGTATTTTTTTACCCAGAGAGAGAGATATATATTTCCATTTAAAATGCAAGCCATCCGAATTGGAACAGCAGGTCCGAACCCAAACCGGTGGCTTCAAAATGCCAGTAAACTGAATCTGCAAATTGTTCCTCGACCTGCGAACTTGGGAGGCTGGTTGAGCTGGAAACAAATTGTTCCTGCGTTGCAGGGGGGTTGGTCTAGATGACTTTGGGGGTCCCACCCAACCCTGTGATTCTGTGCTGCTATGAAATGAGGCAGCCCTTGTCTGCGCCCCCTCGGCTCAGGAGCTCACGGGGTTTCCCCATATTGGCATCTGGTACAAAAAACAGGGTGTTGGACTATAGATGCGCAGGCTTGTGGAACCTCCAGCTCCAGTGGCAGTCTATCCCGATTTCTAGGTTTGCCGGGGTATTTGGCCACGGCAAGAATAGGCTGCTGGACTCGGTCGGCCCCTTTGGGCCAGATCCAGCAGCCAGATGCTTCCCTGCCTCCTTAATTAGCCCAGGCGATAGCAAAGTGATAATGTGCCTCTAGTAGGTGAAAGGCTTTCTGGGCTCCCACAACCCTCCCTTCCTCCCCTATCTTTCTGGCTCTCCGCAGTCAGAGGAGCAGCTGTTCCCCCTCCAGCTCTGGCGCAGGCCCAGCGTTAAAAATAACTGCGACCCAGCCCACCGCGGCTATATGAAACTGCCTGACGTCACCTTTTCCTGCTCCGCAGCGAGGCCCGCTCTGCTCTCAGAAACCTGTTCGCCCTTCCTCAGCGCCTCCGCCTCCTTCTCCTCCGCCAGCTGCCTTGTCGCGGCAGCCAGTGTGATGTAGAACTAGGGAGACCTGGGTTCGAATCCCTGCCCTTGGTCGTGAAGATTATGGGCCAGTCGGTCACCCTGCCAGCCTAACCTGCCACGCAAGGCTGTTGTGGGGATTAAACGAGAACCAGCTATGCCACCTAGAGCTCTCCCTTTTTGCAGGGGAGGGAAAAGTTGGGAAAGAAATGCAATTACTAGGATATAATTTTTGACGTTCTTTCCTCCTTCAATTCCTCAAAGTTCTTAACCTAGCTCAAGGTTGTCATCTGAACTGATACTCAATCAGAGTCGTTCCATCCCTTGAAAATCAAGACTTGCCCCAAAATGACAAGCAGGCATTCCTCAAACCCTTGGTTTGCACCGGACTTCCTTCCACCTCTTACTTGGGTCCGTAGAATTCTATATTATATGCCTTTCCAATTGTATCTAATATTCTATTTACCATCTTTTTCCACTGTGTCTACTAGTTATCTTTACAAGAGTCATTCTAGCCCAGTCAAAAAAAGTTAAATCGCCGCGGTAATCTTCCAGATATTTTTAAAAATTTACTCCAATTGTTGTTGAATTTTGGGTACTCTTGGTCTCTTAACTGCCCTTGTCATCTCTGCGTATTCCATCAACTTCACTTGGCAGTCCCTTTTCGTTGGAATTTGATCTTCTTCCCAGTTTTGTGCTAACAATGCTCTCGCCGTTGTGGTGGCGTTCATGTACGTGTGGTCAGCTTTTTCGTAGGGGAACAGGAGACCACCACTC
Organism: Podarcis muralis; assembly: GCF_964188315.1. Lineage (NCBI taxonomy): Eukaryota > Metazoa > Chordata > Lepidosauria > Squamata > Lacertidae > Podarcis > Podarcis muralis. The sequence continues at coordinate 89,774,968 of NC_135661.1, forward strand.
TGTTCGTCTCGCCCTCATGCGTCCCACTCTCCTGATGTTGGGGAGGACCCAATGGGGCCCCCGAGTCAGATCTCGCTGTCCCAAAATATTGGGGGGACTGAAGTCCCGTTTGCCCGCCGGGGTGCAGGAAACAGCCACGAAAATCGTCCTGCTCGCTTGGTGGCGGGACAGATTGATGAAGCCTAGCAGGACACCTGCTCTAGGGGGACACTTAGGGGGCTAGCCTAGTTCCCGCTGGCCGCACGCCACTGCCCCCGGGGGTCATCTGTTCCAACCCCCTGCAATGCAGGAATCTCGACTTGAGTCCTCCATGACAGAGGGCCGTCCATTCTCTGCTTAAAAATAAATCACAAGGCAGCAGCACCGAAAGCTCACGCCTCTCTTTTTCTCTCCCCGCAGAACCTGCGTAACCTGTCGCTGAGCGAGGACCAGGACATGCCCTCCTCGCGCCGCGACTCCGCCTGTTCCCTGGACACGCCCTACAGCAGTGGGGACTCCTCCCAGCTGTGGCCACTTCGCAGCCACTGGAGCCCCGGCTCGGAGCAGCAGTTGCGCCCCCTCAGCGAGCCCGCCCGCCGCCCGCCTTTGCGGCCCGACCGCTCAATCAGCCTCATCGAGGGCAGCAAGGCGCTGCCGCCTCCTCCTCCGGGCTTCCCTCCCCTCAAGCTGCCCTCGCTGGCGGCAGCGCCACTCTCTTCCCGCTACAAGACGGAGCTGTGCCGCACCTTCAGCGAGACGGGCAAGTGCAAGTACGGGGCCAAGTGCCAGTTTGCCCACGGCGCGGCCGAGCTGCGCACGGTCAGCCGCCACCCCAAGTACAAGACGGAGCTGTGCCACAAGTTCTACATCCATGGCGAGTGCCCCTACGGCTCCCGCTGCCACTTCATCCACTCCATCGAGGAGGCGCAGGCCTGCTCGCCGTCCTCGTCGTCGCCGCAGCTCCTGCGCCAGAGCGTCAGTTACTCCGGGGTGCCCGCCGGGCGACGCTCTTCCCCTCTGCACGGACTCCCCGACCCGGCCTCCTTTGCCCGGGCGCCGTCCGTCTCGCCACCTCCGGCCCCGGCCGACCTCCTCTCCCCGACATTCGGGCACCTGAACTCAGATCCCATCTCTCGCTTCCACACGCTGGGGGAAGCCCTGGCCATCCCAGCCTCCGGGGGGTGCTGTTCGTGCCGCTGCGGCAAGTCAGCCAGCTTGTCCGGCCCTCTCCAGACCCACCACCGGGACCTCTTCTCCGCTGCTCCGGGGACGCCGACCTCTGCGGCCGCTTCCGCCAACCTGCCCCGGACGCCTTCCTCCAACTCCCTCTCCGACCCCGACTGCTACAGCAGCTCCAGCAGCCTGAGCGGTTCCGACTCGCCCGTCTTTGACTTCCACGCCCCCAGCGGGCCTGTGGGGAGCAGCAACCGGCTCCCCATCTTCAACCGAATCTCCGTCTCCGAGTGAGCCTCGCAGCACCTTCGCCGGTTTGCGGATTTATGCGGGGAGTGATTTGTCGCTGCACAGGTGTTACGTATGACCTTCCCGGTTTGTGGGGCCTGTTCAAACCACCCTCTGGACTCGATCCCTCGGAGCTGTCGCTGCTCCGGGGTCCTCAAGCCGCACGCAGGACTTCCTGGTGTTTCGCCGCGTCCTTTTCGCTGACGGAAGAGGGAGAGGAGAGCGCGAAAGAGGAGGCTGGAACCCTCCTTCCCGTCTCCCCTCCGTCCAAATGTGCCTGGAAAACGCCTTTTAAAAGAGAGAGAGAGAAATGAACAACAACCCAAATTGGTTCTGGTTTGTTGCGTTTACCCCACAAGTGCCTTGTGCAGGCTCAAAGGGGGCACAGCCCCCGAACCCAATATGTTCAGGGCCCGAGAGTCTCGCTTGCGTCGAACAGCAGGTAGTTAGCGATGCGATTGGCAGGTGACCACAGTGAGCCTTTGACAGTGGGGCAGGGTCCCCCCCCTTCTTCCTCACCTGGGTTCTGCTCTTCCCCACCCTAGTGACCTCTGCCCCCCCCTCCCAGCACACCCTTTTTAGCATGACAAACCCACCACCAAATCATTTGACCCACCACTGCAGTGGAAACCGCAAATCGGACGAAACAGGATGATTGGGGAGAGACTAAAGAGAGAGATTGGCGATGGCCGGGTTTGGCTCCCTGGCCCCCAGTTGCCGACCCCTTACAGAGCTCCACCTCTTTAAACTACGCAGAAAGAGGGGAAACAGTGCCTTGTCTCCGAAAGTGCCATGTTAGTTGGGCAGAGAAAAGCCGAAAGTGCGAGGCTTATTATCCCAACTGTCCACCTCTCTCGTGTCTCTTTTCCCCATCCTGTGAAATTTTGCTAATACGGGGTGGCAGCTAGGAGATCTCTTTCCCCCCAAAAAACATTCCTTCATCCCTCCCCAGTCTGCTAAACTCTTTTGCTGTGGTTTGGGGGGAGATGGAGATCACAGACACATCGGAAGGGATTCCATGGGTCAATCTAGCCCCTGGCATTCCTCTTGCTTGTTGAGCATCGCTCCTCCAAACCCCAAGCTGCCCCACATATCTCCGCAGTGGGGAAATGGAGCAGTTCCGCCCTTCTCGTCGCCCCTGCCCCACTTTGTATGTAGCAGATTTACAATTCCTCTCTGGGAAGGGGGGACAGACGACACTGCGGTTGGAAATTGGGCGGAGGAGAGGTGCAATCGTGAGGATGCTTCCTCCGCCAGTTTCCTCGTTTATTTATTTCTTTAAAATTAAAAAAAAAGACATATCTCTGGTTGCTTCTAACATACTGTGAATTCCTGGACCTCGCTGCCTTAATGGGCAACCCACTTCCCCTCGCACACAAACGACAAGGGGCTGAGAGTTGGGTTTAAAATAAAATCAAAATAGCATTGGCCCCTAGCATGGAAGTTGGAGGAGCCTTGAATTTTTCTGAGATTGCAAAAGAAGAGACTGTGGTTTTCTGTCTTTTGGTGGAAGGGTGAAAAAAAGCCACCTAGGTGTGTCTTGCTATTTCACAACATATTTACACTGATCACTAGGAGCGTCAAAGGATGGAGATCAGGGGCTAAAGGGGGACTGAGCAGCCATGAGGGGGTGGGGTGGAATTCTTAATCTTTTATATATACAAAATGTTGATGCTAACTACCTGCGTCTAATTATTGTGGGGAACGTATGTGTCTGTGTGTATTTTTATTTCATTTAAAATGAGCCCTCAATGTTTACCTTGTAATACTGCGATAAGCGAAAAAACCAAAATGTAAACTATTTATAGACACTTTATTTATTCAAACAATTTTATATACTATTTATCTTTTTTTGTAATATTCCAAAATAATATATATATATATATTTTCGTGTTTGAAATATGGGAAAAAAGAGAACATTGTGCTAAAATTTAAATTGTTTATGGAAAAAAAAAAAAGTTTGCTACTTTCTTCGCTAGGGGAAAAAAAGTTTGCTATTTCTTTTCTCAATGTGAGAATTTCAGATAAAAAAAGCAACTAATAATGGTGCCGTTAATAATAATTATTATTATTGATAATAATAAATTCAAAGATCGAAAGGACCTGTGACGTTTGTGGCTATTTATTTGCAGTACAAACCCACACCCATGACATAGGTGATGAGTCGCCTTGAGAAAAAAGATGCACATCTTATATTTCTGCAGCACATTCCAGTTTAAGGACAGCATTCATTTTTTGAAATCTGCAGAAACACCAGCCAGGCTGACCCAAGGCAGTTCAGCCTGATTAGGCTTTTGAACCCAGAATATATAAGAAACTGCTGGGGGTGGCACCTAGATTCTCTGGTTGGGAGGAGGGAAGAATTATGCAAATCAAGTACTTTGCATACATTAGCTTGATTGCATAATTTATTCTGCTGGTCTTGGGAAAGCCAGGAGTTTACACAGGGCCCCCGAAGTAAGCTCTGCCTCACAATCGCTGCGGTTCGTCTTGTTGCACATAAAACCCATGTTTGCATCCATGAGGTCCGGACACTTGAAAAACAAACAAATCACAGGATGCTGAAATTCTGTGCCCAGCGACACCACTTTGCTCTTGTGATGCCCCACAGCTCTGGGATTGAGGCCCAAGCTAGCAACCGGCTTTCTGGAAAATCCAAAGGTGATAATTTGCTGAGCACAAAACTATTGGAAGCGGAACATGCATTTAGATCTAAACAGGTTGGGAGTCAGGATGGGAGAGTCAAAATTCAAATTCCCCTTTCTCCCAAGAACCCATGGATGAATTCCAAAATCCACCAGTAATTCCTCAGCCTGCAGGAGGTGCTCATGAGTGGAGCTCCTGCCCCCATCTCTTCTGGGATCTCCGTGCATTCTGCAAGTGCTTATTCATAGAATTGTTGAGTTGGAAGATGGGAGCCCAAAGGGCATCTAGTCCAACCCCTGCAATGAAGGAATCTCAACTAGATCATCTCAGACAGATGGCCATCCATCCTCTGCCTTGAAACCTCCAAGGAAGGGGAACCCAAAAACCTCCCAAGGGAGTCCGTTCCACAGCTCTTTCTGTCAGAAAATTCTTCCTGATGTCTAGGCTGTGTGAGTGCCTGGAGGCAGTTGGAGGATGGATGGCAGCTAATGGATTGAGGTTGAATCCTGACAAGACAGAAGTACTGTTCTTGAGGGACTGAGGGCAGGCACGTGTGGAGGACTCCCTGGTCCTGAATGGGGTAACTGTGCCCCTGAAGGACCAGGTGCGCAGCCTGGGAGTCATTTTGGACTCACAGCTGTCCATGGAGTACATTTCCGAGCACAATTCAAAGTGTTGGTGCTGACCTTGAAAGCCCTCAATGGCCTCGGTCCAGTATATCTGAAGGAGCGTCTCCACCCCCATCGCTCAGCCCAGACACTGAGGTCCAGCTCCGAGGGCCTTCTGGCGGTTCCCTCACTGCGAGAAGCCAAGTTACAGGGAACCCGGCAGAGGGTCTTCTGTGTGGTGGCACCCTCCCTTCAGATTTCAAGGAAATAAACAACTACCTGACTTTTAGAAGACATCTGAAGGCAGCCCTGTTTAGGGAAGCATTTCATATTTGATGAATTGTTGTATTTTAATATTTAGCTGGAAGCCACCCAGAGTGGCTAGGGAAACCCACCAGATGGTTGGGGTATAAATAATATATTATTATTATTATTATTATTATTATTATTATTATTATTGGCAGAATCTCCTTTCCTGTAACAGAACCTTCCTGTCATGCAAAAAGAGACATGTAGTCTCAAAAAAACCAGCTGGAAACTTCATGCAGATGCAAGCGATTTCTAAAATTTGGGAGCGTCCACATCGGACATTGAAAGCACATCTAACGTGCGTTTGACTCCCTGCAAAGAATCATGGGGACTGTAGTTCCCCCTCACAGAGCAGCAGCTCCTAGCACCCTTAGCATACTACAGTTCCCATAATTCTTTTGAGAGAAGTCTTGTGCTTTGGGCGAAGTCAGGGGCCATGGATTTCGGACCACCTCTCCCATCAGCACAGCGTGAGCACCTATATGATGAACGCAACCCTCGAGCCTTGTTTTAAAATCCCCACCAAAATCCCCACCTAGTACTGTACAGTAACACAATCCTACTCATTAAAATGCCCAATATTCAAAGTATTTTAAAGATCCGCCTGAAAGGCCCAGGTTAGGAGACCAGCGAGTCTCTCTATGAAGCACCACTTCAGAGCGGTGAATCTGAACTCTGTTTAAGAACAGAGTGAATCTGTCTGTTTAAGAACAGTCCTGTTTACAAACGATTCGGTTTACGGACTGCGCAAAACTGGAAGTAGTGTCCCAGATTGCGAACTTTACCTTGGTCTATGAACGGAATCCGAACGGTGGAAGGGCACCAGCAATGGGAGGCCTCATTAGGGAAAGCGCGCCTCGGTTTACGAACGGTTTCGGTTTAAGAACAGACTTCCGGAACGGATTAAGTTCATAAACCGAGGTACCGCTGTATACATTTTACAGTCATACCTCATGTTACGTTTGCTTCAGGTTGAGTGCTTTCAGGTTGCGTCCCGCGGTGACCCAGAAGTACCGGAAAGGGTTACTTCCGGGTTTCGCCACTCGCACATGCGCAGATGTGCGAAATGGCATCACAGGCATGCGCAGAAGCAGTGAATCGCGACCCGCCGACGCGGGTTGCGTTCCTTTCAGGTTGTGAATAGGCCTCCGGAACAGATCCCGTTTGCAACCAGAGCTACCACTGTATTATAAAATAAATACGAAAGAGAAAGGAAGGTTCCCCAGGGAGATAAAGCCTCTTGATCCCAGTGAAACTGGAATTTACATGAGCTTCCCAGTCTGCGAGACTGGGAGAGTCTGGCCTAGTTACGCTTTACTTCCTTGAGCTGGGAACATGTTCGGCTGCAGAGTGCATGAGACCTGCGTCACCGTGGACCAGGGTGCGGCCCCAGCGCATTCCAGCAGCTCGGGGTGCGCCAGCAGGTCTCACCAGGTGAGAACACCCACGTTGTTATCCTCCGAACCCTACCCAGACTGGGAGAACCTGCTGATCGGCTCCACTTGACGAAAAATCCCGAGCTGGGAACAAAACCGTCGCCTCCTCCTAGGCAGAGCAGCCGAGAGGCTGCAAAACGAAAAGCGAAGCAAGGGAACCAGAGTCAAGGGGGTTCAGATCCTCATTGTATTGCTTTCCCTCTGTGTTCTGGAGGATGGATGGCGGCTAACAGATTGAGGTTGAATCCTGACAAGACAGAAGTACTGTTTCTGGGGACAGGGGGCGGGCGGATGTGGAGGACTCCCTGGTCCTGAATGGGGTAACTGTGCCCCTGAAGGACCAGGTGCGCGGCCTGGGAGTCATTCTGGACTCACAGCTGTCCATGGAGGTGCAGGTCAATTCTGTTTCCAGGGCAGCTGCCTCCCAGCTCCATCTGGTACGCAGGATGAGACCCTCCCTGCCCACAGACTGTCTCACCAGAGTGGTGCATGCTCTGATTATCTCCCGCTTGGACTACTGCAATGCGCTCTATGCGGGGCTACCTTTGAAGGTGACCCGGAAATTACAACTAATCCAGAATGCAGCAGCCAGACTGGTGACTGGGAGCAGCCACCGAGACCATATAATACTCATCCTGAAAGAGCTACATTGGCTCCCAGTACGTTTCTGAGCAAAATTCAAAGTGTTGGTGCTAACTTTTCAAGCCCTAAACAGCCTCGGTCCAGTATACCCGAAGGAGTGTCTCCACCTCCATCGTTCAGCCTGGACACTGAGGTCCAGCTCTGAGGGCCTTCTGGCAGTTCCCTCATAGCGAAAAGCAAAGTTACAGGGAACCAGGCAGAGGGCCTTCTTGGTGGTGGCGCCCACCCTGTGGAACACCCTCCCACCAGATGTCAAAGAGATAAACAACTACCTGATGTTTAGAAGACATTTGAAAGCAGCCCTGTTTAGGGAAGCTTTTGATGTTTTATAGATTATTGTATTTTAGTATTTGATTGGAAGCCACCCAGAGTGGCTGGGGAAGCCCAGCCAAATGGGCGGGGTATAAATAATAAATTATTATTATTATTATTATTATTATTATTATTATTATTATTATTCTGGAAGGAAAGGGTGCAGGAAGCTGAGGGATCCTCCAGGTACAGAGGCAGTCTATCTGGAATCCTGGGCTCTTAGGGGTCCTGTGAACAGGATGCTAGACTAGATCAAATCACAGAATTGTAGCATAGGAATGGACCCCCATCTAGTCCAGCCTCGTGCAATGCAGAAATCGCAACTAAAGTATCCATGACAGACGGCCACCCAGCCACTGAAATGAGATCTCTTTGGCCTGATCCAAACCCAGAGTTATTTTGATGAAGCTCTGTTGCGATAGCAGAGCCTCCACACTCGGGAGAAGTCTATCTTTTGAATCCCAGACAGTAGGAACGGCGGCCAGAGAGTGATTTTGCACTCGGGTTCTGTTTGCAGTCTTCCCAGAGACATCTTGCGGGCCACTCTGAGGACAGGAAGCTGGAATTTTTGGCCTGGTCTAGACATAGGACTCTTTTTACAGAGCCTGGCACAACCTTGATGGCAGAAAGTGAGAAGGAATTAAAGAACCTTTCAATGAGGGCAAAAGATGGACTCGATGGCCCTTGTGGTCTATTCCAACTCTATGATTCTATGAAGAGGAGAGTGCAAAATATGGTCTGAAGCTCAACATCAAAAAAACGAAGATCATGGCCACTGGTCCCATCACCTCCTGGCAAATAGAAGGGGAAGAAATGGAGATAGTGAGAGATTTGACTTTCTTGGGCTCCATGATCACTGCAGATGGTGACAGCAGCCACGAAATTAAAAGACGCCTGCTTCTTGGGAGGAAAGCAATGGCAAACCTAGACAGCATCTTAAAAAGCAGAGACATCACCTTGCCAACAAAGGTCCGTATAGTTCAAACTCTGGTTTTCCCAGTAGTGATGTATGGAAGTGAAAGCTGGACCATAAAGAAGGCTGATCGCCGAAGAATGGATGCTTTGGAATTCTGGTGCTGGAGGAGACCCTGGAGAGTCCCATGGACTGCAAGAAGATCAAACTGATCCATTCTTAAGGAAATCAGTGCTCACTGGAAGGACAGATCCTGAAGCTGAGGCTCCAATCCTTTGGCCACCTCATGAGAAGAGAAGACTCCCTGGAAAAGACCCTGATGTTGGGAAAGATGGGGGGCACAAGGAGAAGGGGATGACGGAGGACGAGATGGCTGGACAGTGTTCTCGAAGCTGCCAGCATGAGTTTGACCAAACTGCGGGAGGCAGTGGAAGACAGGAGTGCCTGGCGTGCTCTGGTCCAGGGGTCACGAAGAGGCGGACACGACTAAACGACTAAACAACAACAAAATCACAATAGCAGAGCCTCTACACTCAGGAGAAGTCTATCTCTGAATCCCGGATGGTAGGAACGCTCTGAGGACAGGATGCCAGACTAGATGGGCCTCCTTTGGCCTGATCCAGCCACAGGCCGCTGCTCTTGGCTCCCTCAGCTCCAGCAGCTCTGCTTTGCAAACTGTTCCTTTTGGCTGCCAGTTCCCAGGAAGGAGGCAGCGGCCAGGATCTGTCCAGCGGCCGGGCGAGTCCCTGCATGCCTGCGTGGCTTTGGTGCAAGCCCAAAGTTCGAGGAGTAGTTGGCGAGGGGCCAAGGACGCCGTTCCCCGAAGCGCCTCTGACGCGCTGCCTCCACGGCACCAAACTTTTGCTCCCTTGTCCTTCCTTCACCCCGCTTGGCAGCCGTTCTCCTCTGGGAATCAGAGCCAGGATGAGGGGAAAGGCGTGCTCTGGTCCAGGGGGTCACGAAGAGGCGGACACGACTAAACGACTCAACAGCAACAACATTGTGCACGGGCCTCCTCCGACCCAGATGTGCACCGGAAATAACGCATGCGCATGCACAAATAACCTTTGCGGTGCTCCTCCGACCCAGAAGTGGGCAGCTGCGCAGAGCAGCGCCGGTAAGAGCGGGCAGCGGGGGCCGCCGCGGGCCGCATAAACGAGTCTCTCGGGCCTTATCTGGCCCAAGGGCCTTAGTTTGGGGACCCCTGATGCAGAGGGTACCAGAAGGGCGAAGGCGACTCAGGTGTGCAATGATTGGCAGCCAAGCAATGCAATTGCACCCCCTCTTCACATGGATGTCTCCGCCCACTGAGCTGTCTGACCCTCAACCCACCTGCAGCTTCCAGAAGGGGAACCGATACTCCCGGCTTCGCCATCAATTTCAGTTCCTGGTTTTTATGCGCAGCTCCCCCCCCCCCAGCCTCCAAATCCCCCCCCCCCTTCTGAATGACTGCATTTTAAATTGCATTTTAACCTGTATTTTAAATTGGCCCCCCCCCCCATTATGTTTTTACTGTAATTTTACTGGTGTTAGCTGCCCTGAGCCCAGCTCTGGCCGGGGAGGGCAGGGTATAAATAAAATTTATTATTATTAATTATTATTATTAATGCCAAGGAACAGGATGTCGTCTTCTTCTTCTGTGGTGATCCCTCATAGCTGAGTAGGATTGTCTTCCATAAACATGGTTTTAACAATGAGTCCGTAAGTGACTGTGGAGGCCAATTCTGGACCCACACATCCTTCCACAGTGGGGACATTGGTTTCCGGGCAGGAGTTGATCACGGTGTGGATTTGCCAAGCGTGCCTTCCTCTTAGCACGTTTCTCCCTTGCGTCCTGAGTTCGAGTGTCTTCAAAGCCCAGGACAGCTTTGGTCAAGGCTGTTCTCCAACCAGAGCCAGGGCCTTTTCGGCTCTGCCTCCGGCCTGGTGGAACGCTCTGCCTCATGAGACCAGGGCCCTGCGGGATCTGATTTCTTTCCGCAGGGCCTGTAAGACAGAGTTGTTCCGCCTGGAATCAACTTGATCACCTCCCCCTCTTTCCTCTTTCCTCCTGTGATGGAACTCCTGTTTGGGGACTTCCCTGGCTTTTTTCTGGCCCATGTAGGACCAGTCTGGATAGTTAGCCTTGGTGAAGACTTGACGTTTTCATCCCCAAAAAAGTTTTTGATTTGAGTTTCTACTGAAAGGAGGCTGCATTTTAATGTTGTATTTTAATCTTGTTTTTTAAGTTGTATATCAACCAATTGTTTTTATACCTGGTGTTAGCTGCCCGTCTTGGCTGGGGAGGGCGGGGTATAAATAAAATTTGTTATATTATAATTATTATTATTATTATTATTATTATTATTATTATTATTTGAACCCTGGTCTCCAAGGGCCTAGTCTAGCGCTCTAACCACTGCACCACACTGTTTCCTTGAGAAGGTAAAGATCAGGCCAGAGGGGGCCCATCTAGTCCAGCCTCCTGTTCTCACAGTGGCCGCCTAGATGCTTCAACGGGAAACCGACAAGCAGGATTCGAACACAAGACCAACTCTCCCCTCCCGCGTTTTCCAGCAGCTGGGATTCAGAAGCACTGCTACCTCTGACTGTGGAGGCAGAACAGAGAAATCCTGGCCGGTCGCCGCCAACAGCCCTCCCCTCCTCCACAAATTTCTCCAATCCTGTTTTAAAACCGTCCAAGCTGGCGGCCATCCATGTCTCTTGTGGGAGGGAGTTCCATAGTCTAACCCTGTGCTGCGTGAAAAAAGGCTTCCTTGTCTCTGTCCTGATAGGGCAGTGGGTAGTCCGGTTGGTTACAGCACAGTGCTGAGAACGCCAAGGTTGCAGGTTTGATCCCCGTATGGGACAGCTGAATCGCAGCGGGGTTGGACTAGATGATGTCCAGGGGTCCCTTTCCAACTCTACAAAGTCTATGAGGGCGGGGTATAAATAAAATTTCTTCTTCTACTACTTCTTCTTCTTCTTCTCCGGGTTGTCTCAAGATTTGCTGCAGGCCTGCTTGACAAAGCGCTGCCCTTAAAAGGAGAGGTGGAAGGAAATAGGCCGAACAATATAAAATGACGTGGGTGGCAGGCAGGCGGGGAGAGGGGAGGAAAGGGGGCTGGAGGTTGCAGAGCGGCCAAGTTAGAGGCCCAAGTTCAGGAAGTCGCAAGGAAAGACCCTGGAGCTGTGCGAGGATTCGGTGGAGCTGGGGTTCAGGAATGTGACCCTGCTCCCTAACTCTGCCCCCTGCCCCAAAAGGGGAATTGGCTCCTGACGCTTGCAAAACTGCAAAGCATTTGCAGAAGAAGACGCCCACGCTTGTCTTTTCTGGGAATTACCCCTGGGTCGCTTTTCCTGTTGGGAAATTTTGGGTCCTGTTATATTTTCTCAGCAGGGACAAATGTCTGAAGGAAGAGGGGTAGGCTTGGAATAAGGGTTCTGTATGCAAAAGACCCCGGGTTCAACTGGACCGCTACCGCAATGGCTTCTCCGAGGAGAACTGGGAGAGACCTCTTGTCTGAAATTTCAGTCAGTCTGAATTCCAGCCGCTGAGAATTGCAAGTGAGGAGAGTCTGACAGCTGAGCTAGATGGACCGGTAGTCAGTTTTTTATAGTAAAGGTAAAGAGACCCCTGACCATTAGGTCCAGTCGTGGCCGACTCTGGGGTTGCAGCGCTCATCTCACTTTATTGGCCAAGGGAGCCAGCGTACAGCTTTCGGGTCATGTGGCCAGCAGGACTAAGCCGCTCCTGGCGAACCAGAGCAGCGCACGGAAACACCGTTTACCTTCCCGCCGGAGCGGTACCTATTTATCTACTTGCACTTTGACGTGCTTTCGAACTGCTAGGTTGGCAGGAGCAGGGACCGTCGTGGGGATTCGAACCGCCGACCTTCTGATCAGCAAGCCCAAGAGGCTCAGTGGTTTAGACCACAGCGCCACCCGCGTCCATATTTACAGACCGCATATTCATGAAAATGTAGCAAAGCAGTAGGCAACATACAAAATTACGACAAGCCGGTTCTATATCTTGATTTTCCCATTGCGTGGGGTTAGAAGACCCTTTTGAGCCACTTCCAGCTCTACAAGATTGTGATTCCATGAATATAAACATAATAATAATATAATAATTTAACATTTAAACCCCCGCCCACCTGCCTGGGTTTCCCCAGCCACTCTGGGTGGCTCCCAACAGAATAATAAAAACACGATAAAACGTCAGACATTAAAAACTTCCTTAAACAGATTCAAACAGTGCAAGGATTTAATAGATATATTTCTCCTTTTTGGCCTTAATAGATTTGCTTTTACCCAACTCTCCAGGAAATTTCAGAGTTTGCTTGAATATGGAAGCAATATTCATCCAAGGACTCTTTTATGCATTACCCATGTATCTCCTTCACTGTTTAAAGAATTAAAGAAAGAATTAAATAAAAGATTTAAAGAAATTTAAGCACCCTAATGCAACTCACCGTTTTGAAAAGTTAACCTTCCTGAATTATGAATTTTTAAAAGCTGGTAAGTTACAATTTTGTTTTTTTCTGCAAAAACAAAGCCTATGTTTTTCTGCAAAAAAGAAAGTCAGCGATATGTTAAAAGGGCCGGAAATGGCTGGTTGCGAAAAGGAACAGGGTAGATTTAACTCTTTAACATAAATAACATAAATAAATTCGTGAATAATGTGTGAGTAAGGCAGTGTTTTAGAGCGTATGTTTGACTTGCAGAAGGTCCAGGTTCAATCCCAAATTAGCATCTCCAGGTAAGGCCAGGAGAGACACTCAGCCTGAAATCTTGGATCGCAGCTGCCCGTCAGTGTAGTCAATACAGTGGCACCTTGGTTCTCAAACGCCTTGGTACTCGAACAACTTGGAACCCAAACACTGAAAACCCAGAAGTAAGTGTTCTGGTTTGCAAACTTTTTTCGGAAGCTGAACATGCTCCATTTTGAGTGTTACACTTCCGATTTGAGTGTTACGCTTTCAATTTGAGTGTAATGATTCCGATTTGAGCGCCACACTCCCGTTTTGAGTGTTACTCTGAGGGCTGTCTGTTTTTGCTATTCATTTTGCCTTTGTGTTTTTGCGGCTCTTTTTGATTCGTTTTTGTGACTGTGTGGAACCCAGTTCAGCTACTGATTGATCGATTGTTTGACTGCAGCACATTGTTTATTGCTTTCATTTTATGGATCAATTGTCTTGTTAGGAAGTAAAATTCACGTTTAATTGCTGTTTTAGGGGTTGTTTTTAAGAGTCTGGAACAGATTAATCCATTTTTTGCATTGCTTTCTATGGGAAAGCAGCACGCTTTGGTTTTGGAATGCTTTGGTTTTGGAACGGACTGCCGGAACAGATTAAGCTTGAGAACCAAGGTACCACTGTACTGACCTAAATCCACTGAGGGTCTGACTCAGTTTAAGGCTGACAAGACACAGATTTTCATAACGTACGTTATGGCCAGTTCTTCTCAGGTACAACTGTAATACACAGACATTGCAGGGCTTGGGCTAGATGACCCCTGGGACCTCCTCTGCAATTTCGTGATCCTATATCTAACAACAGCAGCTTAAAAGATGCAATAACAGGCAAAGAGCAGGTGAGTGCCTGGAGGCGGTTGGAGGATGGATGGCGGTTAACAGATTGAGGTTGAATCCTGACAAGACAGAAGTACTGTTTCTGGGGGACAGGAGGCAGGCAGGTGTGGAGGACTCCCTGGTCCTGAATGGGGCAACTGTGCCCCTGAAGGACCAGGTGCGCAGCCTGGGTGTCATTCTGGACTCACAGCTGTCCATGGAGGCACAGGCTACTTCTGTGTCCAGGGCAGCTGTCTACTAGCTCCATCTGGTACGCAGGATGAGACCCTATCTGCCTGTGGACTGTCTGGCCAGAATGGTGCATGCTCTAGTTATCTCCCGCTTGGACTACTGCAATGCGCTCTACGTGGGACTACCTTTGAAGGTGACCCGGAAACTGCAATTAATTCAGAATGCGGCAGCTTGACTGGTGACTGGGAGTGGCCGCCGAGACCACAGAACACCAGTTCTGAGAGATCTGCATTGGCTCCCAGTACGTTTTCAAGGACAATTCAAAGTGTTGGTGCTGACCTTGAAAGCCCTAAACGGCCTGTATATCAGAAGGAGCATCTCCACCCCCATCGTTCTGCCTGGACACTGAGGTCCAGCTCCGAGGGACTTCTGGCGGTTCCCTCATTGCGAGAAGTGAGGTTACAGGGAACCAGTCACAGGGCCTTCTCAGTAGTGGCGCCTGCCCTGTGGAACACCCTCCCTTCAGATGTGAAGGAATTAAGCAGCTATCTTACAGTGGTGCCTCGCAAGACGAAATTAATTCGTTCCGCGAGTTTTGTTGTCTTGCGATTTTTTCGTCTTGCGAAGCACGGTGTCGGAAAAGTTTTGGAAAAGCTTCAAAAATCACCAAAGTCTTCAAAAACCTCAAAAAAGGCTACCACACCGCGTTCTATGAGTTGCTCCTCGAAGTCAAGTCACAACTGTATTAACGGTGTTAAGAAAAAGGAAACAAACTTGCAAGACGTTTCCGTCTTGCGAAGCAAGCCCATAGGGAAAATCGTCTTGCGAAGCAGCTCAAGAAACAAAAAACCCTTTCGTCTAGCGAGTTTTTTGTCTTGCGAGGCATTCGTCTTGCGAGGTACCACTGTATCTTTAAAAGAAATCTGAAGGCAGCCCTGTTTAGGGAAGTTTTTAATATTTAATGCTGTATTGTTTTTAACACTCGATTGGAAGCCGCCCAGAGTGGCTGGGGAAACTCAGCCAGATGGGCGGGGTATAAATAATATATTATTATTATTATTATTATTATTATTATTATTATTATTAGAGAAATACCCTTCTCTGCCCAAGAGCTGCTGCCAGCCAGAGCGGGCAGCTTCAGGGCTAGAGGGGTCAGTTGCCCAAGTCACGGGTTCGGAGCCTGCGGGGGCCTTCCCAGACTTCCCATCAACCCCAGACAGCCTGGCCAATGGCCAAAGATGATGAGATGATGGGCAACATCTGCAGGGCCACAACTTCCCCATCTTTGGTCCAAGGAGAAGGCAACTTCCTGAATTTGTGACATCTGTTACATAACGGGTGTGGGCGCTGTCTGCGGTCGCACAATCGGTGAAACCATCCCAAATATAGAAGCGGCTCTTACAGTGAGTCAGAAATGGGTCTATCCAGCTTCATAATGTCTACTTTGACCGGCAGATGCTCCCCAGGGTTTCAGACTTCAGGGAACATCCCAAGCCCTGGTCGACCGCAGGCTTAGCATGAGTCAACAGTGTGATGCAGCGGCAAAAAAGGCGAATGCAATTCATGGAAATAACAACTATCTGACTTTTGCAAGACATCTGAAGGGAAGTTTTTAATGTTTGATGTGTTTTATATACCTGAAGCATCTGTAACCTGAGGTACCAGGATGCTTCAGGTTACAGATGCTTCAGGTGACAGACTCCGTTAACCCAGAAATAGTACCTCGTATTAAGAACTTTGCTTCAGGATGAGAACAGAAATTGTGCAGCGGCGGCAGTGGGACGCCCCATTAGCTAAAGTGGTTAAGTGGTTCAGGTTAAGAACAGTTTCAGGTTAAGAACGGACCTCCAGAACAAATTCAGTTCTTAACCCGAGGTACCACTGTAAATTTTTATTAGTTTTTTGTAACATAACATTTTCAACAGTAATTAAACATATTTTTACATCTTATTCAGTTTTTTTTACTTCCATCAGTCCTGTCTGAAAATTTTCCAGTCTAATCTCTTAGTATGCATTTCTCATTTTCCCTGTTACATTTCAATCTCATAACCAATATCTCTATTCTTTATCTACTTTGTAGCACTTCATATATTCCTCCTTGCAAAACTTCTTGTAGTCCTACTAGTGTAATTTTATGGTTACAATTGCTTTTCAAATAGTTCATATTTTTCTTCCAATCTTCTGCAAATCTCTGGTCCCGCAGGTTTCGAATCCTTCCTGTCATTTTGTCCAATTCTGCATAGTCCATTATTTTCGTCTGCCCTTCTTTCTTTAATGTTTGATGTTTTAGCTTGTTTTAATATTGTGTTGGGAAACCCAGCCAGATGTGCGGGGTATAAATAAATTGTTGTTGTTGTTGGCTCCTATCAAGTCCAGCATCCAGATCATGGGTCGGCAACCTAAGGCCCGGGGGCCGGATCCAGCCCAATCACCTTCTAAATCCAGCCAGCGGACGGTCCGGGAATCAGCGTGTTTTTACATGAGTGGAATGTGTCCTTTTATTTAAAATGCATCTCTGGGTTATTTGTGGTCATAGGAATTTTTTCTTTTCAAAATATAGTCTGGCCCCCCACAAGGTCTGAGGGACAGTGGACCAGCCCTTGAAAAAGTTTGCTGACCCCTGATACAGATCAAGAGAAGTTGTAGAAAAAGGAATTCTGCCTTGGTGCAACCCCACCCAGAGTCCTGAGTCCAGTTCTGGGCACCCCAGTTTAAAAAGATAAAGGGAAGTAATAGTGCCACTGTATTCTGCTCTGGTCAGACCTCACCTGGAGTACTGTGTCCAGTTCTGGGCACCACAGTTCAAGAGGGACACTGACAAACTGGAACGTGTCCAGAGGAGGGCAACCAAAATGGTCAAAGGCCTGGAAATGATGCCTTATGAGGAACGGCTAAGGGAGCTGGGCATGTTTAGCCTGGAGAAGAGGAGGTTAAGGGGTGATATGATAGCCATGTTCAAATATATAAAAGGATGTCACATAGAGGAGGGAGAAAGGTTGTTTTCTGCTGCTCCAGAGAAGCGGACACGGAGCAATGGATCCAAACTACAAGAAAGAAGATTCCACCTAAACATTAGGAAGAACTTCCTGACAGTAAGAGCTGTTCGACAGTGGAATTTGCTGCCAAGGAGTGTGGTGGAGTCTCCTTCTTTGGAGGTCTTTAAGCAGAGGCTTGACAACCAGATGTCAGGAGTGCTCTGATGGTGTTTCCTGCTTGGCAGGGGGTTGGACTCGATGGCCCTTGGGGTCTCTTCCAACTCTAGGATTCTATGATTCTCAAAAGGATATTGACAAGCTGGAAGGTGGGCAGAGGACTAAGGTGACTGAGCGTCTGGAAATCAAGCCTTATGAAAGATGGCTGAGGGAGTTTGGTTTGTTTAGCTTGGAGAAGAGAAGACTGAGAAGACCTTTGTGGTCCCTTCAAACTCTAGGATCCTTTGCTTCTAAGTGAGAAGATAATTTAAAGGGACCCCTGACCGTTAGTTCCAGTCGTGGCCGACTCTGGGGTTGCGGCGCTCATCTCGCTTTACTGGCCGAGGGAGCCGGCGTACACCTTCCGGGTCATGTGGCCAGCAGGACTTCTGGCGAACCAGAGCAGTGCACGGAAATGCCGTTTACCTTCCTACCAGAGTGGTACCTATTTATCTACTTGCACTTTCGACGTGCTTTCAAACTGCTAGGTGGGCAGGAGCAGGGACCGAGCAACGGGAGCTCACCCTGTTGTGGGGATTCGAACCGCCGACTTTCTGATTGGCAAGTCCTAGGCTCTGTGGTTTAACCCACAGCGCCACCCGCTGAGAAGATAGCCATCATCAAATATCTCAAGGGCTGTCACATGGAAGATGGAGCAAGCTTGTTTTCTCCCACTCCAGAAGGTAGGACTCGAAGCCATGGCTTCACGTTAGAAGAAAGGAAGAACTTTATGGCAGCAAGAACTGTTCGCTAGTGCAACGGTCTCCCTCGGGAGCTGGTGGACTCTGCTTCCTTGAAGCAGAGATTGGATGGACATCTGTCAAGGATGCTATAGCTGAGATTCCTGCATTCACCGGACTGCTTCCACAGTCCATTCCCACGTACCTATGAGACCACCTCTCCTGGTATGGAGGACCTTAAGGTCCACAAATGACAACATTTTGGAGGTCCCAGGTTGCAAGGTGGTTAGATTGGTCTCAACTAGGGCCAGGGCCTTTTCAGTACTGGCCCCGACTTGGTGGAACGCTCTGTCACAAGAGACTAGGGCCCTGCGGGACTTGATATCTTTCTGCAGGGCCTGCAAGACGGAGGTTTAAGAAAATTATAAAAAGAATAATTGTTGTTGTTGTTTAGTCGTTTAGTTGTGTCCGACTCTTCATGACCCCCTGGACCAGAGCACGCCAGGCACTCCTGTCTTCCACTGCCTCCCGCAGTTTGGTCAAACTCATTCTGGTAGCTTTGAGAACACTGTCCCACCATTTCGTCCTCTGTCGTCCCCTTCTCCTTGTGCCCTCCATCTTTCCCAACATCAGGGTCTTTTCCAGGGAGTCTTCTCTTCTCATGAGGTGGCCAAAGTCTTGGAGCCTCAGCTTCAGGATCTGTCCTTCCTGTGAGCACTCAGGGCTGATTTCCTTCAGAATGGAGAGGTTTGATCTTCTTGCAGTCCATGGGACTCTCAAGAGTCTCCTCCAGCACCAGAATTCAAAAATATTAATAGTGAAATACAGTGGTACTTCGGGTTAAGTACTTAATTCGTTCCGGAGGTCCATTCTTAACCTGAAACTGTTCATAACCTGAAGCACCACTTTAGCTAATGGGGCTTCCTGCTGCCACCGCCGTGCAATTTCTGTTCTCATCCTGAAGCAAAGTTCTTAACCCAAGGTACTATTTCTGGGTTAGCGGAGTCTGTAACCTGAAGCGCATATAACCCGAGGTACCACTGTATATTAGAAGTATATTAATAACATTACTTACATCACAGGAGCCTACAGAACACAAAACACTGTTGCTGTATGTAGGGTTTATATTTTTTGTTTATTATTATTATTTTATATTTTGGAAATGTACATCCAGTGTTGTTTTTTCCCCTTTAATTTTTTCGGGGACCCCCAAGAGAGTGGGGCCCTAAGCGCTAGCTTGTTTAGCTTATAAGTAAATCCGGCACTGCCTGCCAGGAACCGAGGTCCAGAGGGCGCGCAGAGGTCCGGACAAGAGTTCACTGTGTGCTGGCGGAAGGCTTGGCCGTGCCAAGGCTGGCTGCGGACGGGAGCGTTGCCGGGGAGGGACGGAGGCGCGGGAGGTGGGTCTTGCGTCAAGGCTGCAGCCTCCCAGCCGTGTGTGGAATGTGGCTGTGTCTCAAGAGCTGCCTCCTTCAAAGGGAAACAGCTGGAGATCTGACGCAGCAGCCCCAGCATTTTGGAGACGTCCAGGACCCGGGAGAAAACGCACGGCGTGGCTCGGCTTTCTTCCCACATACGCCGTCTAAGGACAGCACACACCATGCGCTTGCTGTCTCCCGGGGTTTGGGGTAGAGGGCATTGGTGCAATTTGGGGCAAGCCCCCCCCCCCCGGGCAGTGGGGATGGAGCCCCACAACCCTGCAAAGGAAGGCTGCATCGTTTGGGACTTTAGAGAAAAGGCAACACGATAGATTTTTACGCAGTGATGCAGGCAGAGGGAAAGAGGGTCGAGGGGGGCGTTTGTCTCCCTGTCTCCCAGTGCCAAAAGTGCAAGTAGATCAATAGGTACCACTCCGGCGGGAAGGTAAACGCCGTTTCCGTGTGCTGCTCTGGTTCGCCAGAAGCGGCTTAGTCAGGCTGGCCACATGACCCAGAAGCTGTACGCCAGCCAGTAAAGCGAGATGAGCACCGCAACCCGAGTTGCTCACTTCTGGACCTAATGGTCAGGGGTCCCTTTACCTTTTTACCTTCAGTAGCTTAGGGCCTCATCAAACCTAAATCCGGCCCTGGTCTCACTCCAACTGTACAACCCTGTGAGGTGGCAGGTAACACTGGCACCTGGTAGGACGGGACGTTAGGGTGGCACTGTGGTCTAAACCACTGAGCCTCTTGGGCTTGCCGATCAGAAGATAGGCAGTTCGAATCCCCGTGACGGGGTGAGCGCCCGTTGTTCGGTCCCTGCTCCTGCCAACCTAGCAGTTGTACGCCGGCTCCCTCAGCCAATAAAGTGAGATGAGCACTGCAACGCCAGAGTCGTCCGCAACTGGACCTAATGGTCAGGGGTCCCTTTACCTTTACCTAAACAAGCTATAGCTTAGGGCCCCACGCTCTTGGGGGGGGGCAAAAAATTAAAGGGGGCAAAAAACCCTGGATGTACATTTCCAAAATCTAAGATAACAACAACAACAATAATAACAATAATAATAATTTATTATTTATACCCTGCCCATCTAACTGGGTTTCCCCAGCCACTCTGGGCGGCTTCCAACACAATATTAAAATACAGTAATGCATCAAACATTAACAACTTCCCTAAACAGGGCTGCCTTCAGATGTCTTCTAAAAGTCAGATAGTTGTTTATTTCCTTGACATCTGATGGGAGGGCGTTCCACAGGGCGGGTGCCACTACCGAGAAGGCCCTCTGCCTGGTTCCCTGTAACTTGGCTTCTTACAATGAGGGAACCGCCAGAAGGAGCTCGGCGCTGGACCTCAGTGTCCGGGCAGAATGATGGAGGTGGAGACACTCCTCCAGGTATACAGGACCGAGGCCGTTTAGGGCTTTAAAGGTCAGCACCAACACTTTGAATTGTGTTCGGAAACGTACTGGGAGCCAATGATAAAAAACAAATAAAAGAAAACCTATAGCAACCATGTTTTTGTGTTGTGTAGGCTCCTATGATGCAATTCAGGCCTGCTAGGCTGCTCCCTAAAATATCCCTGGTTTGCTCCTTCTATATAAAGGGTGCCCACATTCTGCATGGACTGGTTGCAGGGCAACATGTGCAAATGGCTTGAGATATCTATGAGGTCCATCAATTACCATATAGCATATGTTCAACAACAAAAAACAGCGGCCATTTGTTATGGACAAAGGACAGCTGGACCTATAAAGGGCCCCGTTACCTTCAGGAGCTTAAAAGGTAAAGGTAAAGGTACCCCTGCCCGTACGGGCCAGTCTTGACAGACTCTGGGGTTGTGCGCCCATCTCACTCAAGAGGCCGGGGGCCAGCGCTGTCCGGAGACACTTCCGGGTCACGTGGCCAGCATGACATCGCTGCTCTGGCGAGCCAGCACCAGCGCAGCACACGGAAACGCCGTTTACCTTCCCGCTAGTAAGCGGTCCCTATTTATCTACTTGCACCCGGGGGTGCTTTCGAACTGCTAGGTTGGCAGGCGCTGGGACCAAACAACGGGAGCGCACCCCGCCGCGGGGATTTGAACCGCCAACCTTTCGATCGGCAAGCCCTAGGCGCTGAGGCTTTTACCCACAGCGCCACCCGTGTCCCTCAGGAGCTTAGGGCCTCATCAAACCTAAATCCAGCCCTGCTTGCAACGCTAGAATTTGGGGATATCGAATGAAGCAGAGTGGGAGTCATGGCATTTTGGGGAAAGTGATAAACACAGAGATAAACTACGGAACTCCCTCCAGCAGGAAACAGCGATGGTGCCCAAGCTTCACAGTTAGAGGAAGCAGTGCTTCTGAATGGCGGTTTGCTGGAAACCGTGAGAGGGGAGACAGGTCTCGGGTTCAAAATCTGCTTGTGTGGTTCCCTTAACGGGCATTGATTGACCCCTTGGGAAAGTATACAGAGTCGGGAGCAGCTGGCAGGTGGGTGGGTGCCACAGACCTCTCAGTTCATGGAATTATTATTATTATTATTATTATTATTATTATTATTATTATTATTTATACCCCACCCTTCCCAGTTCAGAAAACCGTGCTCAGGGCAGCTAACAACAAATTTAAAACACTTAATTGATGCAACAAAAAACAGCATAAAATATAAAACGTGAATAACAATAAATTCAGAATTAAAAAATCAATTTAGGGGGGATATCCATCCAATAAACATTAGATGATCACCAGGGCTAGCTGGCTAAATTAGTCCTACTTGGGCCAGCGAGGAGACCAGGGGAGAATTAGCTGTGGCATCCCAGAGCGGGTAATCTTCATAAAAAGGGGAGGGGGAGGGAAGGAAGGGGAATAAAAGATCAGGATAGGTTCAAATTGAAAGCCAGGCGGAATAGCTCTGTCTTACAGGCCTTGCGGAAGGAAGTGAAATCCTGCAGGGCCCTCGTCTCCTGGGACAGAGCATTCCACCAGGTCGGAGCCACCACTTAAAAGGCCCTGGCCCTGGTGTTGTGGAATTGGAAGGGACCCTGAGAGTCATCTAGTCCAACCCCCTGCACTGCAGCAATCTCAACTAGACCAGGTCGAGTCCATTAGCAGAGTCGATCCATGCTATCCCAGCATACATCAGTGATGGCGCTGTTATTAGAATTCCCCTCTGAAGGAGGAAAGTTGCTTGCTTGCTTGTTTCATAAAATGTATATACCGCTTGATTGTAAACAGCAGCAGCAACAAAGTGCTTTATAAAGAGGGAATAAAATCAATAAAAAGTTACAAGCCTGCAAAAGTTATAATGCTAAAGCAGATTACAATTTCTAAGTATCTAGGTTTGCCAAAAACACCCGCAAAGTTGTCGAGCTTTTTAGGGAGACTCCAAAACTGTTCAGCTTTTTAGGGGAACAAACCCAAACCTCCCCCCAAAATAAGTTTCGGAGCTGTTTCCGCTCCTTTTTCTGTCGCCATGCATCCAGGTTTCCCCTGACATTTTGCAGATTCGGCAAAATCCCCCCCAACGCCGTTTCCACACCCGAAAACCAGGACTTGTCAGGAATTTTCCTGACGTACGGCAAGCCCATATCTGTGTAGGCCCATCTAAACGGGAATGTTTTTAGCAGGTGCCGAGAAGAGTAAAACAGAAGCTGTTCCCTGAGCTCAATAAGCAGGGAGTTCCAAAGTAGGCGCTGCCACACTAACCGATTTGAGTTTTCAGAAATGCAAATTTGCAAGGCTGGCACTCTTCCCCGCTTCCTCTTTCAGCTCTGTCTTCTTTTCGCAGCGCCCGGACATCGCCTCCTCTGCGTATTTATCTCCTTATCAATACTGATAGCAACGCCCACTTGCATCATGCTGTGGATTTTGAGGGAAGGTATTTCCTAAGGCCCTTGGGAACATCCTGTGGCAACCAGTTCCATCGGCTAATTACAAGGCGTGTGAAGCGCTTTCTTCCGGTTGCTCAAAAGGATCTGCCAAGGGAAAGTTCGGGACGTGGGGCCTGGCATGCCAAGTTTGGGCCATTTGTCTCTAGCCCAAAAGTGTCAGCGTTTGGCAATGAATCAGCGAAGGCAGCCTTCGCCTGACTCTAATCTATCTTTTTCTTTTCTTTTCTTTTCTTTATTTAATTTAATTAAATTATATTATTAAAATAATTCAGCATTAATACACACATATTGCGAATATACAAGCATACAAACATACATTTCATACAATCCTTAAAAATGTTCAAACGTACCTACACTCAATCCCACAGATACCGTATTTTTTGCTCTATAAGACTCACTTTTTCCCTCCTAAAAAGTAAGGGGAAATGTGTGTGCGTCTTATGGAGCGAATGCAGGCTGCGCAGCTATCCCAGAAGCCAGAACAGCAAGAGGGATTGCTGCTTTCACTGCGCAGCGATCCCTCTTGCTGTTCTGGCTTCTGAGATTCAGAATATTTTTTTTTCTTGTTTTCCTCCCCCAAAAACTAGGTGCGTCTTGTGGTCTGGTGCGTCTTATAGAGCGAAAAATACAGTAATTCCTTTCCCCATCACCATCCATCACCCCTCACCCCACCTTTGTGTTAGACTTCCAATCCACTCAATTGCAATTTCTTTCCACTTCTATTACTTTCTTTCACACACCTTTAACCTAATTTCATGCTTCTTTTTCTATTACACATTGTTACCAATCTTATTTAGTATTCCAGTATTTAAAACTTGTTTATTCTAATAGGAGTTCTGATTTTTCAATATGGTTTTGCAAGTATCCTTTAAACACCTTCCAGTCCCTACAAAAAAAATTCCTTCCAGTAGCAAGGAATTTTTTTGTTTTGACTATGGCAGACCAACACGGCTACCTATCTGTAACTTCCAGTCCCTGTCTATCTTCTCTTTTGAGAGAAGGACACCGTGACAGAAACCAGAGCGCACAGAAACGCCATTTACCTTCCTGCCACAGTGGTACCTATTTATCTACTCGCACTGGCGTGCTTTCAAACTGCTGGGTTGGCAGAAGGTGAGACAGAGCAATGGGAGGTCACCCCATTGCCAGGATTCGAACCACCCACCCGCCGATCGGCAAGCCCAAGAGGCTCAGTGGTTTAGACCACAGCGCCACCTGCGTTTACCTTACCTTTACCTACCCTTACCTTTTACCCAGTAGGAAAGCCCAAAAGCAAGACCCAAGCTCAAAAGCAGCTCTCCCCAAAGTTTCCAGCAACTGCCATAGTGAACAGGCAGGTCTCTATGAAAGCGGGATGAGCGCTGCACCCCATAGTCGCCTTTGACAGGACTTAACCGTCCAGGGGTCCTTTACTTTTACCTTAAAGGTAAATGGACCCTGACCCTTAGGTCAAGTTGTGGCCGACTCTGGGGTTGTGGTGCTCATCTCGCTTTATTGGCCAAGGGAGCCGGCGTACAGCTTCCGGGTCATGTGGCCAGCATGACTAAACCGCATCTGGCGAACCAGAGCAGCGCACAGAAACACCATTTACCTTCCCGGCGGAGCGGTATCTACAGGTATCTACAGGTATTTATCTACTTGCACTTTGACGTGCTTTCGAACTGCTAGGTTGGCAGGAGCAGGGCCTGAGCAACGGGAGCTCACCCTGTCGCAGGGATTTGAACCACTGACCTTCCGATCGGCAAGCCCTAGGCTCTGTGGTTTAACCCACAGCACCACCTGCGTCCCATGGAATATATATCTTTGGCTAAATATTAATGAGTACGTCGCATCACTAACGTCAATGTATGAAAAACGCAGACGAGGCTGTGCTTAGCCCCTCTCCCATTATTTTGGATTTATAATGTCAACAGTTCTAACGGTTAGAAATATGCTGGTGGGCCTGCCCTTAATTACCGGCTGGAGATTTTTACAGAAGGTCCAAATGAACTTGGAACATAGGCTGTGTTTAGTTCCCAATGTATTATTATTATTATTATTATTATTATTAACCTATATGAATGAAGAGGATAAAGAGAAATGAACCTTGTGTTTTACACAAAGTACTGGCGAGAGAAAGAAAAATATCCGCGATTGCAAGAACAGCACATTTTAATTGCAAGATTTCACAACGCTAAGCAAGACCTTCTGGATTGTGTTTGGAAAACAATGAGCGTATATATATATATATATATATATATATGGAATAAGAATCATGGAGACAGTCCTAAACGTCGACTCTTCCCCCGTTTTGCAACAGCTGTAACTAATCAGAGGAATCGTGTGTTTTCTGATGACGGGTCTCCTCTTGGGAATATATTTTTGGTATGTGTTTTAAGCTGCAATGATTTCACTTCCTTCAACCGGTTCTGTTTATAGCCTGTAACATGATAAGGCTGCTCCGTAGCATTTTTTTCCATGTTGCAAACGGTTTTTGCAAATTCACTTTGAAAAGCAAAGAATCATCTTTCGGTTTAACTTTCCTTACTGGGTCGGCTGTGAGGATGAAGCTGGAGAAATTTGCATGTGTCCCACTTTAAGCTCCTCAAAGGAAGGGCAGGATAGATATTCAAAAGTTGCACTCAGGTGGCTCAGAACATAAGGCTCTTAAACTGAGGGTCTTGGGTTCGAATCCAATGCCGGGCAAAAGATTCCTACATTGCACAGGACTCTACAATTCTATGCTTCCAGGATCTTTAGGAAGAGTCCTTCTTGCTCCCAACTATAAGCCACAAGCTCGAGGTGGCTAGGAATGCGTCATAGTTTGTCCATTCTGGACCCATGCGGTTATTTGTTTAACTAGGAGAGCGCAAAATATGGTCTGCAGCTCAACATCAAAAAAACGAAGATCCTGGCCACTGGTCCCATCGCCTCCTGGCAAATAGAAGGGGAAGAAATGGAGGCAGTGAGAGATTTTACTTTCTTGGGCTCCATGATCACTGCAGATGGTGACAGCAGTCACCAAATTAAAAGACGCCTGCTTCTTGGGAGAAAAGCAATGACAAACCTAGACAGCATCTTCAAAAGCAGAGACATCACCTTGCCGACAAAGGTCCGTATAGTTAAAGCGATGGTTTTCCCAGTAGTGATGTATGGAAGTGAGAGCTGGACCATAAAGAAGGCTGATCGCCGAAGAATGGATGCTTTTGGATTATGGTGCTGGAGGAGACTCTTGAGAGTCCCATGGACTGCAAGAAGATCAAACCTCTCCATTCTGAAGGAAATCAGCCCTGAGTGCTCACTGGATGGACAGATCCTGAAGCTGAGGCTCCAAGACTTTGGCCACCTCAGGAGAAGAGAAGACTCCCTGGAAAAGACCCTGATGTTGGGAAAGATGGAGGGCACAAGGAGAAGGGGATGACAGAGGATGAGATGGTGGGACAGTGTTCTCGAAGCTACCAGCATGAGTTTGACCAAACTGTGGGAGGCAGTGGAAGACAGGAGTGCCTGGCGTGCTCTGGTCCAGGGGGTCATGAAGAGTCGGACATGACTAAACGACTAAACAACAACAGTCGACGCCCGCACAGATTTTAATTCTTAGATGAGGAGCAACTTGTGTCTGTCCCGTCCACACCAGGAGCCATTTAAATTAGTCACCGCCTTTTAAATTGTTGATTCCATTGTGCCATTTACCGGTAAGTCTCCGCCGAGGAAGGGCGCTAAAGCACACAGCCAGGCAACTTTAAATCCTCAGCAGCACACACACAGACACACACTTTTGCAGGTTTTGTGTAAACCATGGGATCCAAAGAAGAAGAATGTTATGAGGGGTTTTTTGGGAGGGGGTCAGTCTGGATGACATCCCGGGTCCCCTTCCAAAAATACGACCCTGTATCTGTGAGGAGAGGACGTTTAGGAGGCGGCTTGCCAAGCCAGTTCCTTTGTCAGGGCAACGGCGTCAGCTGGCTGCTTAAGTACCACGCCGAGCATCTCTAAAGAAGATGCTCTGTTGCCATAGAGACGAACGGACAGGCCTCCATCCTCACCTGATTGGTACATATGAGAGCAATACAGTAGTCAGAGTTGTGAGAGAGAGCTGCAGTGCTGGATTAAACCCTCTGGAGGCCCTTAGGCCATGGGTAGGCAAACTAAGGCCTGGGGGCCGGATCTGGCCCAATCGCCTTCTCAATCCGGCCTGCGGACAGTCCGGGAATCAGTGTGTTTTTACATGAGTAGAAGGTGTCCTTTTATTGAAAATGCATCTCTGGGTTATTTGTGGGGCATAGGAATTCGTTCATTCCCCCCCCCCCCTTCAAAATATCGTCCGGCCCCCCACAAGGTCTGAGGGACAGTCAGACACAAATACGGTATGTCACCCAATGTAATTTGGGAGGAGAATTTCTATAGCGATTGTTTTGCTCGTGGATAGTCAAATATCAAAATTCAGCTGTGGTCTGAAATTCACCTTTAAATATATATCCATTAAACGCTGGGTGAATGTTAGGTTCCAGCCCTGATATTTGGCAAGTGTTTCCTAACAACGTTTGGGTAACCTTGGAAACTCAGGCATCACGTTCCGCAGAAACATTTTGCAGAACCTCAGCTTGTGCAACACCTTGGATCATTTTTGCCTTGAACGTTGCAGGACTGTTTGGAGTTAGTCAGGGTAGGGGATGAATGGGGCTGCCTTAAGGTTGCCAACTTTTATTTCCGGCGAGGTTCCTGTGTCCTTAGCAACTACATGATGCAGCAAAATCCAGCAGGTGCAAAGCCTTTTCCCAGCATGCAGGATGAAATGGCGGGGGGAGCTTGCCCGGTTGGATTTCTGCCTGTTAGCATGGTTATTTAAGGCCCAGGAGCCCCGTCAAAAGAAAAGAAGGAAGGAAGGAAGGAAGGAAGGAAGGAAGGAAGGAAGGGAGGGAGGGAGGCAGATCTCACCTCCTTTTTGCTTTGGGAAGGAATGCTATTCATGTCCGACTCTTCATGCCCCCCTGGACCAGAGCAGGCCAGGCACTCCTGTCTTCCACTGCCTCCCGCAGTTTGGTCAAACTCATGCTGGTAGCTTCGAGAACACTGTCCCACCATCTCGTCCTCCGTCGTCCCCTTCTCCTTGGGCCCTCCATCTTTCCCAACATCAGGGTCTTTTCCAGGGAGTCTTCTCTTCTCAGGAGGTGGCCAAAGTCTTGGAGCCTCAGCTTCAGGATCTGTCCTTCCAGTGAGCACTCAGGGATGATTTCCTTCAGAATGGATAGGTTTGTTCTTCTTGCAGTCCATGGGACTCTCAAGAGTCTCCTCCAGCATCATAATTGAATGCTATTCTAGGCTGCACCAAAAGGAATTATAGTGTCCAGATCAAGGGAAGTCATAGTACTGCTCTATTCTGCCTTGATCAGACCAAAACTGGAATCCTGTGTCCAATTCTGGTCTATGAAATACCCTGCAAAGTCTGCCCAGCCACGTACATTGGACAAACAAACAGACGAATAAATGCACGTATCGCAGAACACAAGAATGCCGTCAAAAAAGAAGAAAAAACTTCCTCTCTTTTCCAACACATGAAAGAAACAGGACACGAAATTAATTTTGCAGATTCCAAATTGCTCTCTAACATAGAACATCACCACAAGAGAATAATCATGGAAGCCATCGAGATAGAGAAACACCCTCACAACATGAACAAGCGTGACGACACATCCCGCTTGCCAGACATCTGGAAATTAGCCCTCCCCACAAAAACTGACACCAGATCCAGAGGCACACAGAACGCCATCACCAATCAACCACACCAGACCCAAACCCAGACCCTCTCCACAGATAAATTACAGACACCATCCAGTAGCCAAACCATGGTGGCACCTCCGGATGCTGCACCCCCCTGCAATCCCTACACAGATCTGGCTGGCACAGGCCACAAAACCACAGCTCGCCCCTATACACGAAGCCAAGCCAGAGCACAACTAAATGCAGTACAGCCATCTTCTCAGAAAAACTCTTCACAAAGTTCAAGAGGTCAAGACACAAAGGCTTTAGCAACTAATCCATACCTAATGACCCACCTAAGTGGTACTCAGGATATCACTCAAGAAATCACTCAAGATATCCCTCAAGCAATTAAGGAACAAAAGAAGAAAAGGCACACTAGCCTGGGAACTGCCTCTCTGCCCAGAACATTGGAGGCTATACACCACACCTCCTCGACAGTATTTATAGGAACTCAAACACTGAGATCCTGCTCTGTTCCAGTAACAAGAAGCCGAAAGCACCAGCCTGAAGATGACGAGTGAGACCTCGTCGAAACGTCGCCTAGACACCCCAACTTTTACACGGGAAGACACCCGAGGACACCAAAACCTGCATTCCTATACCCGTGAAAATCTACGAAAGCAAATATATATATATATATATATACACACACATACATATACATATATATATACCTTTACCCTTAATCAATAGAGACTCTGATATCTTTCATCTCAGATTAATGTATGAAAGTGATTTGCAAGAAGGATGCCAATATCTTTGTGGATTCCTACTCCACAACCTCTAACAGCAGCTTGCTCTGCAGATATTACCAGGGGAAGCTATACTAACCTCCATGCTGTGAAAAGTTTCGGCTGCTGATCTCTACAGACGCAGCTGCTTTTAAAACGGCTCAAGCAGGTATTTTTTCAGATGTTGGCAACCCTGCTTGCTCCTTGTGGGTCCCGACATCCAACACCCTTCGTTTTGCTTGGTTTGTTTTCCTTTTCAGTGGTAGACTTTGATGCAATATATTTACAGTACAGGGCAGTTTGCAAAGTCATTTAAAATAAGCAAACCTGAAAACAACAACACAAACTTGTGCATGGGTGACATGCAATGCCGACTTTTGCTTCAAGAAATCAGTATTGCAAAGTTTAAAGCATGGGTAGGCAAACTAAGGCCCGGGGACCGGATCTGGCCCAATCGCCTTCTAAATTCGGCCCGTGGACGGTCCGGGAATCAGCGTGTTTTCACATGAGTAGAATGTGTCCTTTTATTTAAAATGCATCTCTGGGTTATTTGTGGGGCCTGACTGGTGTTTTGACATGAGTAGAACGTGTCCTTTTATTTAAAATGTGTTATGTACTGAGTTGAATAGGATCCAAAATGCAGCAGTCTGATTGGTCCTAGAACAATAGGATTCAGAATGCAGCAGTCTGATTGGTCCTAGAACAAAAGGATCCAAAATGCAGCAGTCTGATTGGTCCTAGAACAATAGGATTCAGAATGCAGCAGTCTGATTGGTCCCAGAACAATAGTCAAGAATGCAGCAGTCTGATTGGTCCACAGGAGCCACCCAATCCAGCTCCAGGTAGAAGTGAATCTGCAACCTGATTGGCCTACAGGTGAATCCCGGAATTAGCCAATCACATGGGGCCCATTGTGTAAATAATGTATATAAAGCAGACATTCTGGGGGAACTTCAATTCCTCCTCACCACTATGAGCTGAATAAAGAGCATGAAATCCACCCTTGACTCTGAGTTTATTTCAAAATGCATCTCTGGGTTATTTGTGGAGTCTGCCTGGTGTTTTTACATGAGTAGAATGTTTGCTTTTATTTAAAATGCATCTCTGGGTTATTTGTGGGGCATAGGAATTGGTCCATTTCACCCCAAAAAATATAGTCCGGCCCCCCACAAGGTCTGTGGGACAGTGGACCGGCTCCCTGCTGAAAAAGTTTGCTGACCCCTGGACTTGAAAGCAACCAACAGGTCGACCTTTAACCCCACTACCACAACCAAGCTCCACCGGTAGAATATCTGCCTGTTGTGCAGCTGTCGAAGGCATAGTGCCTCTCTCTCCCTCCCTCCTGTGTTTATTT
This sequence comes from Podarcis muralis, assembly GCF_964188315.1. Taxonomy (NCBI): domain Eukaryota; kingdom Metazoa; phylum Chordata; class Lepidosauria; order Squamata; family Lacertidae; genus Podarcis; species Podarcis muralis. The sequence goes on from NC_135661.1 coordinate 89,806,004, forward strand.
GACCCTCCACCCACCTCCAAGCAAACATTTGTTCCCCCCGCCCGACCCAGATTTTCTTTCAGCAAGCCAAGACTTGCTAACCTTTGATTCCATTTTCCACGAAATCAGAGGCAGCGATCAATAGAAGCCCGCCGTGATTCATCGTCACACATCTCCCCGCAGGGTGGAACAAACTGTTCTGACCTGTGGGGATTTTTCTCTCTGAAAGAAAAAGAAGTTATGAAATCGCAGCGACGAAGCAAAAAAAGCAAGTCACTAGCAAGACCTGAGCGCTCAGCTCAGAGCTATGCCAAACAGCAGGCGTTCAAAGGTTCGGCTGGGTTTGTCAAGGCTGCCCCCTCCTGGATGAAAGATGGCAGCACAGCACTTTAGGAACGGCCACATCGACACTATGCACAGCTCTTGGCGCATAGCCGTACAGTGGTACCTTGGTACTCAAACGCCTTGGTTCTCAAACGCCGAAAACCCGGAAGAAAGTGTTCCAATTTTCGAACGCTATTCGGAAGCTGAACATCTGGTGCGGCTGTCGGCTATTATTTCTGGGGTGCCTGCACCAATCAAAGCTGCGCTTTGGTTTCTGAACATTTCGGAAGTCAAACGGACTTCCGGAACGAATTAACTTTGGCGCTTTTGCTATTTATTTTGCGTTTTTCTTTTTGAGGCTTTTTCGCTTAATTTGTTTTTGTGACCGAGTGGAACCCAGTTCAGCTACTGATTGATGTATTGATTTATTGATTGTGAGACTGCGGAAATGGATAAAAGCCCCCCATCCAAACAATGGCTATCATCAGTGCAGGTAAGAAAAAAATGATAATTTTAATTTCTCTCATCTACAATACTGTCTTATTTATTTTATAGTACAGTACAGTGGTACCTCGGGTTACAGACGCTTCAGCTTACAGACTCCGCTAACCCAGAAATAGTACCTCGGGTTAAGAACTTTGCTTCAGGATGGGAACCGAAATCGTGCTCCGGTGGCACGGCAGCAGCAGGAGGCCCCATTAGCTATTGTGGTACCTGAGGTTAAGAACAGTTTCAGGTTAAGAACGGACCTCCAGAACGAATTAAGTTCTTAACCCGAGGTACCACAGTACATATGGAGGGCACAAGGAGAAGGGGACGACAGAGGACGAGATGGTGGGACAGTGTTCTCGAGGCTACCAGCATGAGTTTGACCAAACTGCGGGAGGCAGTGGAAGACAGGAGTGCCTGGCGTGCTCTGGTCCAGGGGGTCACGAAGAGTCGGACACGACTAAATGACTAAACAACAACAACATCACAGTACATTGATTAGTGCTTTCAAGTCCGGAACAGATCAATCTGTTTTGCATGACTTTCTATGGGAAAGCGCGCCTTGGTTTTGGAACGCTTTGGTTTTGGAACGGATTAAGTTTAAGAACCAAGGTACCACTGTAAACTATTTCCCCCCCCCCCCTGTGTCCTGGGTGTTCATTCCTCTTGCTTACGGCATGCATCTATGCGCAGAGAATTTCTCCACACACCACAGACCCCCCGCCTGGCAGAGGTCTGTGCCTCCAACTCACCCAGGACCCTCCTGCGAAAAGGGGGTGGGCCAGGGAGCGGGTGGGTTGGGCGGTCTCTGGGAAGAATGCCCAGAGGATGGAGGCATGTGCCGGCCTGCTGTTCCCATCGCCTCCCCCCCATTGATGGAGGGAGCAGCTGCCGCCCCCCTCCCCGGCCACCTCCTTTCGAAGAGCAGCCACAATAAGTCCTTTAACAGACCCTGGGCTCAGCCGTTGCCCTGGGAAACGGGGGCTATTGCGAGAGGTCTTGGCTTTCTTTTGTCCAGCACGGGGACATATGGGGCCAAACCCACTCTTAGCTCGTCTGCCCCTAATCTCTATGAAATGGAGGGGGGGGGGCAGGCCTTTCACGCCAGGGTAATCCATCGCCTTCTTCTCTTCTCCTCGACGCAGATGGCGAATTCCATCAGCTGGCCGGGGGCCTTTTTATTAAAACCATCCCATCGCTGGCTTCCCTCGGAGGTTCCCCATGCCCTCCAACATTCGCCCGATGAAAACAGGGACATCCTAGCCCGCAATCCTTTCATTTATTTATATCCTGTCTGTGGGATACAGACACAAGGACACAAACAAAGCAATGTCTTCCGTCTGTAACGTATAACCCGTCGTTGTCCCAAAATTTCAGAGGGAGAAAACCCAGGCCCTATTTTCCAAAGACGGTCTGAGATTTACAGAAGTCGTCCCGGTCTATGATTTGATCCTGGAATGTCCCGCTTTTCCATAGGAAGTCACTGTTTTCATCTGAGAAATGCTGGAGGGTATGGAGTTATGTGACCCCCCTGAGCCAAGGAGATCAGTAACTATATAACCTTTAGAAGGCAGCTGAAGGCAGCCCTGTAGAGGGAAGTTTTATATACAGTGGTGCCTCGCAAGACGAAATTAATTCGTTCCGCGAGTTTTGTCGTCTTGCGATTTTTTTCGTCTTGCGAAGCACGGTGTCGGGAAAGTTTTGGAAAAGCTTCAAAAATCACCAAAGTCTTAAAAAACCTCAAAAAAGGCTACCACACCGCGTGCTATGAGTTGCTCCTCGAAGTCAAGTCGCAACTGTATTAACGGTGTTAAGAAAAAGGAAAAAGGAGACGTTTCCGTCTTGCGAAGCAAGCCCTTAGGGAAAATCGTCTTGCGAAGCAGCTCAAAAGAGTTTTTTGTCTTGCGAGGCATTCGTCTTGCGAGGTACCACTGTATGTTGGAAGCCTCCCAGAGTGGCAAGGGCAACCTAGTCAAATGGGCAGGGTATAAATAATAAAGTTGTTGTTGTTGTTGTTGCTGTTATGAAATAGGATGCTAATAATAATAATAATAATAATTTATTATTTATACCCCGCCCATCTGGCTGGGTTTCCCCAGCCGCACTGGGCGGCTTACAACAGAATATTAAAATACAATAACCTATTAAACATCTTCCCTAAACAGCAGTGGCGTAGCGTGGGGGTGCAGGGGGGGGCCGGCCGCACCGGGCGCAACATCTGGGGTTAGGGCAAATCCACGGGTTAGGGGGTGCAAATCCACAGGTTAGGGGGCGCAAATCCATGGGTTAGGGGGCGCAAATTACTTGCCTTGCCCCAGGTGCTGACAACCCACGCTACGCCGCTGCTAAACAGGGCTGCCTTCAGATGTCTTTTCAAAGTCTGGTAGCTGTTCTTCTCTTTGACTGGTAGTTGTTCTTCTCTTTGACATCTGGTGGGAGGGCATTCCACAGGGCGGGTGCCACCACCAAGAAGGCCCTCTGCCTGGTTCCCTGTAACTTCGCTTCTCACAGGGAGGGAACCACCAGAAGGCCCTCGGAGCTGGACCTCAGAGTCCGGGCAGAATGATGGGGGTGAAGACGCTCCTTCAGGTATACTGGATCGAGGCTGTTTAGGGCTTTAAAGGTCAACACCAACACTTTGAATTGTGCTCGGAAACGCCCTGGGAGCCAATGTAGGTCTTTCAGGACGACTGTTATATGGTCTCGGCGGCCACTCCCAGTCACCTGTCTGGCTGCCGCATTCTGGATTAGTTGAAGTTTCCGGGTCACCTTCAGAGGTAGCCCCACGCAGAGCGCATTGCAGTAGTCCAAGCGGGAGATAACCAGAGCATGCACCACTCTGGCAAGACAGTCTGCGGGCAGGGAGGGTCTCATCCTGCGTACCAGATGGAGCTGGGAGACAGCTGCCCTGGACACAGAATGGACCTGCACCTCCATGGACAGCTGTGAGTCCAAAATGACTCCCAGGCTGCGCACCTGGTCCTTCAGGGGCACAGTTGCCCCATTCAGGACCAGGGAGTCCTCCACACCCGCCCGCCTTGTCCCCCCAAAGCAGTCCTTCTGTCTTGTCAGGATTCAACCTCAATCTGTTAGCCGCCATCCATCCTCCAACCGCCTCCAGACACTCACATGTGCATCAATATTTGCATCGGAGAAATATTGCCTCAACATTAGACCCATTTGCAAGGTATGTGCACCTTGGGCGACCAGCCTGCTAGTCAGGGCGATCACCTCCGCTTCTATTGCAAACAGGCAAAATGGAGGGAGAGAAGAGAGGGAGATGGGCCTGTCTTTGGCAAGGAGCGTAAGCGGGGAGGGCAAGGCGCCCTGGAGAAGAGGAAGGGAAAGATTACGGGCTGGGGGGTTGTTCACTGCCTTCTCCAGGTGCCTCCTGTTGGCATTGCCCACGAAACAGCCGTTGGGCTGTGTGGGTTTTTGGGGAGAACCGCTATGGGGCCGTTTGGCTGTGTCAGTCAGCCCTTCGTCCTCTGCTCAGGAAGCGCAGCCACCTCCTGGACCGCACAGCAGGCGGTGGTGGAAGAAGAAGCCATGGGTTCGAGTCCTAACCTCTGGAGTAGGAGAAAACAAGTTTGCTCCACCTTCCATGTGATAACCCTTGAAATATTTGAAGATGGCTGTCATATCTCTTCTCAGTCACCTTTTTTCCAGGCTCAACATACCCAGCTCCTTCAACCGTTCCTCATCAGGCTTGGCTTCCAAGCCCTTGATCCTCTTGGTTGCCCTCCTCTGCACACGTTTCAACTTGTCAACATCCTTCCTAAACTGCGTGCCCAGAATTGGACACAGGATTCCAGTTTTGGTCTGATCAAGGCAGAATAGAGCAGTACTATGACTTCCCTTGATCTGGACTCTATAATTCCTTTTGGTGCAGCCTAGAATAGCATTCCTCCCCAAAGCAAAAAGGAGTTGAGATCTGATTCCTTCCTTCCTTCCTTCCTTCCTTCCTTCCTTCCTTCCTTCCTTCCTTCCTTCCTTTCTCTCTCTCTCTCTTTGACAGGGCTCCTGGGCCTTTAATAACCTGCTGGATTTTGCTACATCATGTAGTTCCTAAGGACACAGGAGCCTCGCTGGAAATAAAAGTTGGCACCCTTAAGGCAGCCCCATTCATCCCCTACCCTGACTAACTCCAAACAGTCCTGCAACGTTCAAGGCAAAAATGATCCAAGGTGTTGCACAAGCTGAGGTTCTGCAAAATGTTTCTGCGGAACGTGATGCCTGAGTTTCCAAGGTTACCCAAGCGTTGTTAGGAAACACTTGCCAAATATCAGGGCTGGAACCTAACATTCACCCAGCGTTTAATACACACACACACACACACACACACCTACACACAAATGTGAATTTCAGACCACAGCTGAATTTTGATATTTGACTATCCACGAGAAAAACAATCAATATAGAAATTCTCCTCCCAATTTACATTGGGTTTTATATATATATATATAGGTAGGTTTTATTTTATTTTATTTTTATCTTATCTTTTGGAAATGTACATCCGGTTTTTCCCCCTTTGATTTTTTGGGGGGCCCCCAAGAGAGTGGGGCCCTAAGGTAGAGCTTGTTTAGCTTATACGTAAATCGGGCAATGATAACCTGGGACAGAGAAGAGGAGCGGGTGCTTTTACAGACGCAACGCTGAGGCCTTTGCAGGACCCAGTGGGGGCGTCGGTGTGAAACGGAGGCAGGCGCGTTCCGGATGCCTGTGTTGCCTGGAGTGTGACTGTGCGAACACCCGGCGTGTGGCTGGCAGGCAGGAAGGGCTTCAACCGTGGCCGAGGCAAAGCATTATATAAGCACACCTTGATGGGAGAGGTCTCAGCCGCAAGGGGAAAATGTGAGAGCGACGAAGAAATTGCAGAAGCATGTGAGGAGCAGGGTAGCTTAAAGGTCTTGCAAGCAGAGCTCGGCGAGGCATCTGCCGCAGATCTAACCACTAGGCCTCATGCTCATTTCAAGACCTACACTGGCTCCCAGTACGTTTCTGAGCACAGTTCAAAGTATTGGTGCTGACCTTGAAAGTCCTAAACGGCCTCGGTCCAGTATACCTGAAGGAGCGTCTCCACCTCCATCATTCTGCCCGGACACTGAGGTCCAGCTCTGAGGGCCTTCTGGCGGTTCCCTCCCTGCGAGAAGCCAAGTTACAGGGAACCAGGCAGAGGGCCTTCTCGGTGGTGGCACCCGCCCTGTGGAATGCCCTCCCATCAGATGTCAAAGAGATAAACAACAACCAGACTTCCAGAAGACATCTGAAGGCAGCCCTGTTTAGGGAAGCTTTTAATGTTTGATGTATTACGGTATTATTATTTTTTTTGCTGGAAGCCGCCCAGAGTGGCTGGGGGAGCCCAGCCAGATGGGCGGGGTATCAATAATAAATTATTATTATTATTACCTCCCCGCTCTCCCCTCCCCGGACGCTCCGCCTGGCGCACTCCACTGCTTGGCGCCTTGGCTTGATGCGCCACTACGCCGAATGGTTAAGATGGCCTTGGACGGCCACAAGCCTTCTAACAATGCGACCCAATGCAAAAAATATGACTTTGAAACAAGCCACTTTGTGTTGAATCAAGTGATATTCGACACCCTATTTGCATATAATAGCATGCAATGAAATTAACTCTCGCAATGCCAGCAAAGAATAACGAAGCAGAATTTTGCTTCCAACAATAAATAGTTGCTGAATTAGAATCAGTAAAAATATCAGCGCTCTGGCTTTTCCTCGGATCATACAAATCTTTCACCTTTTCCTAAATATGACTACAAAGGTAAGGTAAAGGTTAAGAGACCCCTCAGCATTAGGTCTAGTCGTGGCCGACTCTGGGGTTGCGGCGCTCATCTCGCTTTACTGGCCGAGGGAGCCGCCGTTTGTCCACAGTTTTTCCGGGTCATGTGGCCAGCAGGACTAAGCCGCTTCTGGCAAACCAGAGCAGCGCACGGAAACGCCGTTTACCTTCCCGCCGGAGCAGTACCTATTTATCTACTTGCACTTTGATGTGCTTTCGAACTGCTAGGTTGGCAGGAGCAGGGACCGAGCAACGGGAGCTCACCCCGTCGCGGGGATTCGAACTGCTGACCTTCTGATCGGCAAGTCCTAGGCTCTGTGGTTTAACCTACAGCACCACCCGCGTCCCGACAACAAAGGTACGACCCAATTGCGGCATAAAAGACCACAATACATTAAAAACAAGAGTAAAAAAAGAATTGAGCAACAAAGTAACATAACTTATGAACTTATTGCTTTAGAATTAATTTTTAAAAATCACTTTGCCCTCTGCTGATGAAATCCTTGGGGCTGCACAGAAACCCATTTTATTGTTCATCCGTGGTGCTCATTCTATAGCTTTAGGCGCCGGGAAAATCTGTAGCCTTTTGGCCTCTAACAATCCGTAGCCTTTTAGAAGTGGGTAGGATGTTTTCAACGTACCCCTGTTCCTCTTGGTTTTAATGCATTTAAGAGGGGTTGTGTTTCCGTTTGCTTGTTTGGATGTGAGCGGGTTTGAGTTGCCATGGGCAAGATAAAGGAAATAGGCAATTTGATAAATAACTATATTGATAATTTGCGCTCCTGGCGCTATCTGTTTTGCAGCCTGGCCACATCTTACAGATGCCCCTCAATTGTCCTGAAAAACACGGGACATCCTGTGGTTTGGCACGAGAACATGGTGGCCACTTTGGGTGCTGCGATCTTGCCCCCCCCCCCCAAAGAAGTTGGGGGGCGCAATCAGTGCTGGATTTACGTATAAGCTAAACAAGCTAGAGCTTAGGGCCCCACTCTCTTGGGGACCCTCCAAAAAAATTAAAGGAAAACAAACTGGATGTACTTTTCCAAAATATAAGATAAAAAGTAAAAAAATAAGATAAAACCTACATGCAGCAAGAGTGCTTTGTGTTGTGTAGGCCCCTATAGTGTAAGAAAGGGGCCCCGCCTGCTAGCCTGCTCCCTAAAATATCACTGGTTTGCTCATTTCTATAGGAACTTTTATTTTATTTTATTGCCAAATGCCAATGTGTTTGCATTATTAAGTTTGTTATGAATAAAAAATCATTTTAAAATCATTTAAAGGTAAAGGGACCCCTGACCATTAGGTCCAGTCGTGGATGACTCTGGGGTTGCGGCGCTCATCTCGCTTTACTGGCCAAGGGAGCCGGCATACAGCTTCCGGGTCATGTGGCCAGCAGGACTAAGCCCCTTCTGGCGAACCAGAGCAGTGCACGGAAACGCCGTTTACCTTCCCGCCGGAGCAGTACCTATTTATCTACTTACACTTTGACGTGCTTTCGAACTGCTAGGTGGGCAGGAGCTGCGACAGAGCAATGGGCGCTCACCCCATCATGGGGATTCGAACCGCCAACCTTCTGATCAGCAAGTCCTAGGCCCTGTGGCTTAACCCACAGCGCCACCCGTGTCCCTCATTTTAAGTTAGAGCTTAATAATTATTTCACTATTAATAGACTTCTTCTTAATTGTATTTCACCATTAATAGACTTCTTCATTGTATATCAGTTCAACAATTACTTTGAGAAAATACACATTTCGTGATGTGCAAATGGCTAGAGATACCTATGAGGTCCATAAATTACCGTTCTAGCAGATACAGAATCCAACACAACAAACAGTGGCAATTTGTTGTTGACAAAGGACAGCTGGACACAGAAAGGGCCCCATTACCTTCAGGAGCTGAGGGCCTCATCAAACTTAAATCTGGCCCTGGGTGCAATCTTGCACAACACCCCAAAACACATGTTTTGGAGTGGCAACCCCCCAAAAAAGTGTATTTGGGGGTTGTGATCCCGTGCGAGTCGCAGGACTTCTGTGGGAGTGCAGCCCCAGAAGATCGAGTCCTGTTTTTCGCCTCTCCGTGTTGGCAGACCGCCTTCCTAGCAGCTGGAGCAGCAGGTGTTCTCAATGCTGCCTGCCTGCCCTCAAGGGTCCCGATCCCCGCACAACTCTCAGCCACTGCAGGACCCTGAGCTCTGTTGAGAAAGTACAACAAGTAACTACAGCCATACCTCAAAAGTCGAGCGGAATCCGTTCCGGAAGTCCGTTTGACTTCCAAAACATTCGGAAATCAAGGCGCAGCTTCCGATTGGCTGCAGGAAGCTCCTGCAGCCAATCAGAAGCTGCGGTACCCATGCTGAACACATAGCTGTCAACTTACAGATTTGAAAATAAGGGACCAGCAGCCAAAATAAGGGATCAACAATTACTTTGATAGAATACATATTTTGTTGCGTGCAAATGGCTTTAGATACCTATTAGGTCCATAAATTACCATATCGCATATATTCAACACACAAAAACAGCAACAATTTGTTGTTGACAAAGGACAGCTGGATAGAGAAAGGGCCCCATTACCTTCAGTAGCTTATTTAAGGGACATCATCAATAAGGGACAGCAGTGGGACATGGCGCTGGGATAAGGGACTGTCCCGCTAAATAAGGGACGCTTGACAGCTATGACTGGGCATTCAGGTTCCAAAGAACATTCGCAAACCGGAACACTCACTTCCGGATTTGTGGCATTCATGAGCCAAAATGTATGACTTAATAATAATAATAATAAATAATAAATTTTATTTATACCCCGCCCTCCCCGGCCAGAGCTGGGCTCAGGGTGGCTAACACCAGTAAAATTACAGTAAAAACATAATAGGGGAAAAAACCAATTTTAAATACCGGTTAAAATGCAATTTAAAATGCAGCCTCATTTGAAAAGTAGCCCATAGATCAAAACCATAAGGGGAGGGAAACATAAGGGTCAGACCGAGTCCAAACCAAAGGCCAGGCGGAATAGCTCTGTCTTGGAGGCCCTGCGGAAAGATGTCAAGTCCCGCAGGGTCCTGGTCTCTTGTGACAGAGCGTTCCACCAAGTCGGGGCCAGTACTGAAAAGGCCCTGGCCCTAGTTGAGACCAATCTAACCACCTTGTGACCTGGGACCTCCAAGGTGTTGTCATTTGTGGACCTTAAGGTCCTCCACGGGGCATACCAGGAGAGGCGGTCCCATAGATACGAAGGTCCTAAGCCGCGTAGGGCTTTAAAGGTCAAATCCAGCACCTTGAACCTGACCCTGTACTCCAGCAGGAGCCAGTGCAGCTGGTAAAGCACTGGATGAATGTGATCCTGTGGCAAAGACCCCGTAAGGAGCCTCGTTGCAGCATTCTGCACCCGCTGGAGTTTCTGGGGCAGCTTCAAGGGCAGCCCCGCGTAGAGCGAGTTACAGTAGTCAAGCCTGGAGGCGACCGTCGTGTGGATCACTGTGGCCAGATCAGGGCGGGAAAGGTAAGGGACCAACTTCTTGATACGGCGGAGATGGAAAAATGCCACCTTTGCTGTGGCTCCATGGAAAGAGAGGCGTCAAAGGTTACACCCAAGGAGTTTGACTTCCCACTGTACATAAATAACTTCCCCTACCCCATATTCCCCACTTTTGTAGTGCTGCAGGAATGCCCCTCCAGAGAGACTCTCCCACAAGGAGAGGTTTTCAGTTTAGAGAAAAGTGAGCCGAAGTACAGAAAATTTTGTACGGCGTCAAGAAAGCAGGCGGAGAAAACGTTCTCCTCCCTTTCTTGCAATGCTAGAACTCGTAGACATCTAATGAAGGCGAAAGTGGGAAGAATCAGGACGGGTAACAGAAAATCCTGCATGCAGGACATAGTTGACTTGTGGAACTCACTGCCACAAGAGGCAGGGATGGCTGCCGACTGGGACGGCTTTAGGGTTGGACAAATTCATGGAGGAGGAGAGGGCTATGGATGGATACCAGGCTGCGATCGGAAGCAGTAATGCTTCTGAATTCGAGTTGCTGGAATCTGCAAGAGCGGCGAGGGCTCTTATGGGGAGAGTCTTGCTTGCAGATTTCCCTTTGCGGCATCCGGTCAGCCCCCATAAAAACAGGATGCTGGACTACGTGGGCCATTGGCCAGTATGAATCCAGAGTACAGAGCTAGGGTAAAACCAGCAACCACAGTTCTTTCTACTGTAGGTGATTTCAGCAATCTGTCCTCAAGGTTTATTCATTGGTTATTGATTCAGTTCGAAAGCACATAAAAGTGCAAGTAGATAAATAGGTACCGCTCCGGCGGGAAGGTAAAGGGCGTTTCCATGTGCTTCTCTGGTTCGCCAGAAGGGGCTTAGTCCTGCTGGCCACATGACCCGGAAGCTGTACGCCAGCTCCCTCGGCCAGTAAAGCGAGATGAGCGCCGCAACCCCAGAGTCGTCCGCGACTGGACCTAATGGTCAGGGGTCCCTTTATTGATGGGTTGCACTGATTCCATTTACATCTAATAATAATAATAATAATAATAATAATAATAATAATAATAATAATATATTTATACCCCGCCCATCTGACAGGGTTTCCCCAGCTACTCTGGGTGGCTCCCAACAGAATATTGAAAACACAATAAAATATCAAACCTTAAAAACTTCTCTACACAGGGCTGCTTTCAGATGTCTTCTAAACATCAGGTAGTTGTTCATCTCTTTGACATCTGGTGGGAGGGCGTTCCACAGGGCGGGCGCCACCACCGAAAAGGCCCTCTGCCTGGTTCCCTGTAACCTCACTTCTCACAATGAGGGAACCGCCAGAAGGCCCTCAGAGCTGGACCTCAGTGTCCGGGCTGAACGATGGGGGTGAAGACGCTCCTTCCGGTATACTTCTTCTCCAAGGAGCGCAATGTGATGGGCATCATTCTCCCCTGCCTCACGTAATTGCCAAAACAACAGCCCTGTGAGGTAGGTTAGGCTGAGAGGCCACAACTGGCCCAGTCTGGCCCAGTGATGAGCAGAGTACAGGGGATTCGAACCCAGGCCTAAGTCCAACGCTCTAACTGCTGCACCAGACCGGCTATGAAAAGAGATAAAACATCACATAAACAATAGTAAAAAACCCATTACAGTGGTACCTCTGGTTAAGTACTTAATTTGTTCCGGAGGTCCATACTTAACCTGAAACTGTTCTTAACCTGAGGTACCACTTTAGCTAATGGGGCCTCCTGCTGCCGCCGCACCACTGGAGCACGATTTCTGTTCTCATCCTGAAGCAAAGTTCTTAATCTGAGGTACTATTTCTGGGTTAGCGGAATGTGTAACCTGAAGCATCTGTAACCTGAAGCGTATGTAACCTGAGGTACCACTGTACTTGGTTAGATTAGCTGCTGCCCACCCTGCTCACTGCTCAGCTGCGGGTGAGCTACCCATTTCTGCTTTGCTACGTTGGGTCCTATGGCCAACACTGATGCCGAAATCCAGCATCGCCAGAGCTCTGCAAGTTTGGATTTCTCCCGATTGAAGTGCAGAGTGTTTGAGGACCAGGACATTCACAGGGAAACCAAAATGCTTGTTTACAAAGCTATTGCACTACCAACCTTCCTGTATGCTTGTGAAACACGGACCACTTATAATCATAGAATCCTAGAGTTGAAATAGACCAAGGGCCATGGAGTCCAACCCCCTGCCAAGCAGGAAACACCATCAGAGCACTCCTGACATATGGTTGTCAAGCCTCTGCTTAAAGACCTCCAAAGAAGGAGACTCCACCACACTCCTTGGCAGCAAATTCCACTGTCGAACAGCTCTTACTGTCAGGAAGTTCTTCCTAATGTTTAGGTGGAATCTTCTTTCTTGTAGTTTGGATCCATTGCTCCGTGTCCGCTTCTCTGGAGCAGCAGAAAACAACCTTTCTCCCTCCTCTAAGTGACATCCTTTTATATATTTGAACATGACTATCATATCACCCCTTAACCTCCTCTTCTCCAGGCTAAACATGCCCAGCTCCCTTAGCCGTTCCTCATAAGGCATCGTTTCCAGGCCTTTGACCATTTTGGTTGCCCTCCTCTGGACACGTTCCAGTTTGTCAGTGTCCTTCTTGAACTGTGGGGCCCAGAACTGGACACAGTACTCCAGGTGAGGTCTGACCAGAGCAGAATACAGTGGCACTATTACTTCCCTTGATCTAGATGCTATACTCCTATTGATGCAGCCCAGAATTGCATTGGCTTTTTTAGCTGCCGCGTCACACTGTTGGCTCATGTCAAGTTTGTGGTCAACCAAGACTCCTAGATCCTTTTCACATGTACTGCTCTCAAGCCATCAACAGTGTCTCCAAAAAATTTGACACATCACTTGGGAAGACAGGTGAACTAATACCGGTGTACTGGAAGAAGCAAAGATCACCAGTGTTGAAGCGACGATTCTTCAACATCAACTTCATTGGACTGGTCATGTTGGGCGGATGCCTGATGATCGTCTTCCAAAGCAACTACAGTGGTACCTCAGGTTAAGAACTTAATTTGTTCCAGAGGTCTGTTCTTAACCTAAAACTGTTCTTAACCTGAAGCACCACTTTAGCTAATGGGGCCTCCTGCTGCCGCCGCGCCGCTGAAGCATGATTTCTGTTCTCATCCTGAAGCAAAGTTCTTAACCTGAGGTAATATTTCTGGGTTAGCGGAGTCTGTAACCTGAAGCGTATGTAACCCGAGGTACCACTGTACTCTATTCCGAACTTAAAAATGGAAGCCTAATGCTGGTTTAAAGAGGTTGAAAGACTGTCTCAAGGCAAATCTTAAAAAATGTAGTATAAAGGTAAAGGTACCCCTGCCCGTACGGGCCAGTCTTAACAGACTCTGGGGTTGTGCGCCCATCTCACTCAAGAGGCCGGGGGCCAGCGCTGTCCGCAGACACTTCTGGGTCACGTGGCCAGCATGACAAGCTGCATCTGGCGAGCCAGCGCAGCACACGGAACGCCGTTTACCTTCCCGCTAGTAAGCGGTCCCTATTTATCTACTTGCACCCGGGGGTGCTTTCGAACTGCTAGGTTGGCAGGCGCTGGGACCGAGCAACGGGAGCGCACCCCGCCGCGGGGATTCGAACCGCCGACCTTTCGATCGGCAAGTCCTAGGCGCTGAGGCTTTAACCCACAGCGCCACCCGCGTCCCGAACAATTGGGCTGCGAGTGCTCCAGCTGGAGAACAGCCTTGACCAAAGGTGTCATGGGCTTTGAAGACACTCGAACTCAGGACGCAAGGGAGAAACGCGCTAAGAGGAAGGCACGCTTGGCAAATCCACACCGGGATCAACTCTCACCCGGAAACCAATGTCCCCACTGTGGAAGGACGTGTGGATCCAGAATTGGCCTCCACAGTCACTTACGGACTCATTGTTAAAACCGTGTTCATGGAAGACAATCTTACTTGGCTACGAGGGATCGCCAAAGAAGAGGAAGAGGAAGAGGAAGAGGAAGAAGACCCATTTCTGCTGCACCAAGAGTTCTGCATAGCTCTGAAGCCTACACCTCTTCCTTTGATTGAAAAGCACAGCTCCAGTTAAGGAGCCCAGGTGCTTTGCTGCTCTTGTGCAAAAAGACCTTCCACAGGTATTCATTCCTCTTTCTCCATCCTGTTCCTTTTCTCGCCCCCCTCCCTTTCCATCCCTCCATCCCACCAGATTGTTAGCTCCCTTCTTTGCCTGGGACTCTCCCGCCCTGCCCTCCCCGCCTATGCCCCGCCCACTCTGGACCAGGAGGCGTGGCTCTCCCCCCCACCCCCCAAATCTGAGATGGGAGGCAGGCGGCTTTTAAAAGAGCCGCTTCAGGGCTTTCTGGGTTTTAATCGGTTCTCCCTGGCGGGGAGGAGGGTGGGCGGTTTTTTAAGAGCCAGACGCTTCCTGGAGGAGAAGATGCCCTCGTATTTCCTGAGCCCATTCCAGGAGCTGGATGATGCTCTCTGCAAGGTAAGGGGTGTGTTTGTAGGATGCTGGAGTTGTTCTTAGCTGCTGGACTTTCCCAGAAGTTCAGGAAAAGCGCTTTTCTGCCGGTTTATTTTTAGCCTTGCAACTTCCTCGTGTTGCTTAAGCCTCTGCAAACTCACTGCCCCTTTTTTAGCTACCAGAAACCTTGGTAGTTAAAATTAGGGGGGGCAGGAGAAGGCAGAGAGTACTCTGAAAAGTCATTTAAAACAGTTGTTGTTTTGTTTTGTTTTGTTTTGTTTTGTTTTGTTTTGTTTTGTTTTGTTTTGTTTTGTTTTGTTTTGTTTTGTTTTGTTTTGTTTTGTTTGCTGAGGGACTCTGCCCCTATTTCTATGGAAGCTATCAAAGTGTTTTAAGGAAACTGCAGCAAACTCTTTCCCTCTCCAGCTGTAACTTCGCTTGCAAAAAATAAAATAAAATAAAACCTCCAATTTGGAAGTTACTGGGCCAGATCGACAGGTCCCGACTTCACTCAGCGTTGTCTAAGAATGCAAGGATACCCCAAAAGTCTTCTGCTTTCTCCTGAGCTGCTTGCTTGGTGCATGGAGCGAGCTTTCTGGATCACTGGATCCCATCACCATCTGTTATGTATGTCGAAGGAATCCGCTCTCCTCTGGAGAGACTTCCTGGTTGCAGGGGGCAGGCGCCACTGAAAAAACTGACCCATCGCTTTGGGCCTTTATACTGAGGGGATTTTTTGCTGCAGTTATTTTTAATCCACCTGTTTTTTCTTCATCAAACCGTCTTCTCCTCCTGCCTTGCATTCTCTCTCTCTTCTCTCTCAGCATCCCATTTGCAGGGTTCCCTTTGGGGTGCGTATAAAGCAGTGCCTGGGTGTTAAATGGGGAGTTTTTGAGTTTTGGCAAGGGCTCCCTACCTCCCCATAATTTGAGCCTTGGCTGAGCCCCAGGCGGTATGTCTCTGTTCTGCTGGGGCCCTGAATTCGAATCGAGGTCTGCTTTTAGATGATGCTTCCTTCCTGCAAAGGTGAAGGAGACTTTGCCCCGTGAAAGGGAGGGAGAGATTCTGCACATTGCCTGCAAAATGGAGACGCACTAGGGGTGTTGTGGACGTCATGCTGTGCCTGGACTTCATATCCCAGAAGTCCTTGCTGCTGGAGGGTGCCACGTTGGCTATGGTGCCTGACCGCATGTGAACTGGGGCAGCATCCTGCTGTGTTGTCTGGTGCTGAGTCCCAAGTCAGGGTGCACAGTTAGATATCCAGAGAGGTTCCCTGTTTGAATCTAGCTTCTGCTGTGAACATGCTGGAAGGCCTTGGAGACAGAGATTCCCCCGCCTGGTTCTTGCCCATCGGGTAATCGTGCTGGCATACCTTACAGGGTTGTTTGTAAGGTAGAGATGGGGAAGCCTCAGGGGGTCAACATCAATCTTGTTTCCTGGAACGTGTCCAGAGGAGGGCAACCAAAATGGTCAAAGGCCTGGAAACGATGCCTTATGAGGAACGGCTAAGGGAGCTGGGCATGTTTAGCCTGGAGAAGAGGAGGTTAAGGGGTGATATGATAGCCATGTTCAAATATAGAAAAGGATGTCACATAGAGGAGGGAGAAAGGTTGTTTTCTGCTGCTCCAGAGAAGCGGACACGGAGCAATGGATCCAAACTACAAGAAAGAAGATTCCACCGAAACATTCAGAAGAACTTCCTGACAGTAAGAGCTGTTTGACAGTGGAATTTGCTGCCAAGGAGTGTGGTGGAGTCTCCGTCTTCGGAGGTCTTTAAGCAGAGGCTTGACAACCATATGTCAGGAGTGCTCTGATGGTGTTTCCTGCTTGGCAGGGGGTTGGACTCGATGGCCCTTGGGGTCTATTCCAACTCTAGGATTCTATGATTCCCGCTTAAAACCAAATATTGAACACAGCTGCGTGTATAATTTTGTGTGTTTAGGAAAAATAAGAACCTAGCAAGTTTTTCCAAGTTAGTTAACAGTTTGCCTGAAGGGCAGCTTCTAAGTAGAGATGTAAAAGCCCCTTTTTGCCTACAAGAATTGGAGACCCTTTGGGACATCAATGCCCCGCTTAGTCTTTGATGTGCTTGCAGAAATAAAGAGGTTATGGGTGCTTGCAAGTATTATACAGTGGTCTGCAACTGGTGGGTCGGGACCCCTTCCCGGGTCACGGCCTGATCCAAGGTGCAATTCTCCACCAGCCCTACACCCATGCAAATACAGTGGTACCTCGGGTTAAGTACTTAATTCGTTCCGGAGGTCCGTTCTTAACCTGAAACTGCTTTTAACCTGAAGCACTACTTTAGCTAATGGGACCTCCCACTGCCGCCGCATGATTTCTGTTCCCATCCTGAAGCAAAGTTCTTAACCTGAAGCACTATTTCTGGGTTAGCGGTGTCTGTAACCTGAAGCGTCTATAACCTGAAGTGCATGTAACCTCATGTACCATTGTATATGGTAAAAGAGTGAGCAATTGGTCCCCAAATACGCATTAAAGGTGGGCCCTGCAACTGTAAAATGTTGGGGGTCTGCCGGGTTAGAACGCCTGGCTGCAAGTTTGGTTCAAAGCTGTCAACTTTTCCTTTTTCTTGCGAGGAATCCTATTCGGAATAATGGAATTTCACATTGAAAAAAGGGAAAAGTTGACAGCTATGCTTCAGTCGGTCAGGGCATTGCTGCTAATGTTGTATACAAAGCAATGTCCAAGTTGCAATGAGAGAGAGAGAGAGAGAAGCGAAGTAAAAAACAACAACCCCCAAACACACCATTTATCTTGTGCCTAATCGAGAGTTCTTAACGTACAGGAAATATTAGTAACATAGGAAGGAAGGTTTGTGGTTTGGCCTCCCCGGTTGGGGTGCAAGTTGGGCTGGAGGTGTTTACATGTGATGGTATTCGGAATCGAGTGTGGAAATTTCCATCACAATTGGCGGTGACTCTAGGGAGCCATTGTGGTGAGACTTTTGTTCCCGCTGCCCTGTCTGTTTCCCTGGCAACCCCGAGTATTGACCTGTAGCATATGGTCCTCCCTTGTGGGATAAAAGCCACTATTCAGACCAGGATTTGCATCTTAGGGGCATCTGGAGGTACTTGCGGTGGTGGCTGGTACCTGCTGGACAGAGCAGGGTGATGTCTGTGTTGAGGGCCGAAGCGTTTCACACGCCATGCGGGCGCTCGCCCCCCAATAAGGTGCAAAAAGAGTAAGGAACTGGGTTTCGCCCATGCAGAGAGAGAGATCCCAAAGGAGAACTCTGCTGGATCACAGCAACAGCCCATCTAAATAATAATAATAATTTATTATTTATACCCCACCCATCTGGCTGGGCTTCCCTAGCCACTCTGGGCGGCTTCCAACACAATATTAAAATACAGTAATGCATCAAATGTTAAAAGCTTCCCTAAACAGGGCTGCCTGTGTCTTCTAAAACAGTGTCTTCTAAATGTCTGGTAGTTGTTTTTCTCTTTGACATCTGGTGGGAGGGTGTTCCACAGGGCGGGCGCCACCACCGAGAAGGCCCTCTGCCTGGTTCCCTGTAACTTGGCTTCTCGCAGGGAGGGAACCGCCTGAAGGCCCTCGGAGCTGGACCTCAGTGTCCGGGCAGAATGATGGGGGTGGAGACGCTCCTTCAGGTCTACTGGACCGAGGCCATTGAGGGCTTTCAAGGTCAGCACCAACACTTTGATTTGTGCTCGGAAACGTACTGGGAGCCAATGTAGGTCTTTCAAGACTGGTGTTATGTGGTCTCGGCGGCCGCTCCCAGTCCCCAGTCTAGCTACTGCATTCTGGATTAGTTGTAGTTTCCAGGTCACCTTCAAAGTTAGCCCCACTAGAGCGCATGGCAGGAGTCCAAGCGAGAGATAACCAGAGCATGCACCACTCTGGTGAGTCAGTCTGCGGGCAGGGAGGGTCTCATCCTGCGTACCAGATGGAGCTGTTAAACAGCTGCCCTGGACACAGAATTGACCTGCGCCTCCATGGACAGGTGTGAGTCCAGAATGACTCCCAGGCTGCACACCTGGTCCTTCAGGGGCCCAGTTACCCCATTCAGGACCAGGGAGTCTAGTCCAGCAAGCACCCTGTTCTCACAGTTTCCTAGGGGAACTATAGAAATCTGGATAGACTGCCCCTGCAGCTGGAGGTTCCAGAAGAGCATCAGAAGAGCGGGGCTGCCAGATCAACCCAATGGCCTGTCTAGTCCAGGGTCCTGTTCTCTGTGGCCAAGCAGATGCCCACTGTGGGAAACCTGCAGGCAGGACCCGAGTGCGAGAGCAACTCTCCCCTCTTGCAGCTTTCAGCAGCTGGTAAGGTAAAGGTAAAGGTACCCCTGCCCGTACGGGCCAGTCTTGCCAAACTCTAGGGTTGTGCGCCCATCTCACTCTATAGGCCGGGGGCCAGCGCTGTCCGCAGACACTTCCGGGTCACGTGGCCAGCGTGACAAGCTGCATCTGGCGAGCCAGCGCAGCACACGGAACGCCGTTTACCTTCCCGCTAGTAAGCGGTCCCTATTTATCTACTTGCACCCGGGGGTGCTTTCGAACTGCTAGGTTGGCAGGCGCTGGGACCGAGCAACGGGAGCGCACCCTGCCGCAGGGATTCGAACCGCCGACCTTTCGATCGGCAAGTCCTAGGCGCTGAGGCTTTAACCCACAGCGCCACCCGCGTCAGCAGCTGGTACCCAGACGCATTACTGCCTTCAAATGCGGACACAGTGCATAGCCATTATAGCTTGCTGCCATCAACAGCCCTCTCCTCCTCTAATCCTCTTCTAGAGCCATCCAATTTGGTGACCATCCCGTTCATCTGTGGCAGGGAGTTCCATAGTTTAACCATGTGCTGAGTCAAGAGGGTAAAGGTGAAGGAACCCCTGACCATTAGGTCCAGTTGTGACCGACTCTGGGGTTGCGGCGCTCATCTGGCTTTATTGGCCAAGGGAACTGACGTACAGCTTCCGGGTCATGTGGCCAGCATGACTAAGCCGCTTCTGGCGAACCAGAGCAGCGCGCAAAAACGCTGTTTACCTTCCTGCTGGAGTGGTACCTATTTATCTACTTGCACTTTGACGTGCTTTCGAACTGCTAGGTTGGCAGGAGCAGGGACCGAGCAAGGGGAGCTCACCCTGTCGCAGGGATTCGAACCGCAACCTTCTGATCGGCAAGTTCTAGGCTCTGTGGTTTAGACCACAGCGCCACCCGCGTCCCAGTAACCACTGGAAGAAGAAGAAGAAGAAGAAGAAGAAGAAGAAGAAGAAGAAGAAGTTGTTTATTATTTATACCCTGCACATCTGGTTGGTTAACCCAGTCACTCTGGGCGGCTTACAGCATTTCTAAAAACATTAGAAAAATCAAGCGTTAAAAACCTCCCGATACAGGACTGCTTTCAGACGCCTTCTAAAAGTTGTGTAGTTCTTTATCTCCTTGACTTCTGAAGCGAGGGTGCCACTACCGAGAAGGCCTTCTGCCTGGCTCCCTGTAACTTCGCTTCTCGCAGTGAGGGAACTGCCAGAAGACCAGAAGTTGCAGAGGGCCTTCTCGGTGGTGGCGCCCCCCCCTGTGGAACACCCTCCCATCAGATGTCAAGGAAATAAACAACTATTTTACTTTTAAAAGACAACTGAAGGCAGCCCTGTTTAGGGAAGTTGTTAATGTCTGACACTGTATTGTTTTTAATATTCGGTTGGAGGGCGCCCAGAGAGGCTGGGAAAACCCAGCCAGATGGGCGGAGTAAAAATAAATAAATTATTATTATTATTATTATTATTATTATTATTATTATTATTATTATTATTATTATTTTATTAGACCTGTACCTGGGGTATTTCGAACACTGCCAGGGAGCGAAACATTAAAATGCCTCTGCTGCCCCTTGGCCACACTGGTTGCTGTGAACGATGGGAGCTGAAGTCCATCAATATTTGGAGGGTCTCGCATTCCTCCCCCTTGATTTCAAGGCTCCTTCACTGGGTGCCCTCCTCAGGCGCTGGGCCAGGCAGGTGTCATCCGCCCAGCGGCCAGATGGAGATCCATTTAGTTAATCGCATCCTCTGGGGCGAGCTGCCTCCGTCCGAGCGATTTGCAGAGGGAGAGTGCGGCCACAAGCTTGTCCCTCATGGGGGAAACCCAGGGAGGGCTCAGAGCGGCTGGCCTGGGCTTAGACGTCGCCGGATTGCACAGAGAGCTCAAAACAATTAGCCCACGGGGAGGACGAGTCGGCCGGCAAATCGCTTCCTCCTCTGCGTCACTTGGCGCGAGAGAGCAGCCCTGGTCCCTGGAGGTCAAGCGTTGAAAACGAGAGAACTCTTTGCCTGCAGAGAAGTGTGGAAGTCGTAGTTGCATCAGGGACTTGCATGGAATTATAGAATCGTAGAAATGTGGGGTTGGAAGGGACCCCAAGGGACATCTAGTCCAACCCGCTGCAATGCAGGAATCTCAGCTCAAGCATCCATGACAGATGGCCACCCAACCTCTGCTTAGAAACCTCCATGGGAGGAGAGTCCACAACCTCACGAGGGAGACTGTTCCACAGCTCTTACTGTCAGAAAGTTTTTCCGAGTGTTTAGTCGGATTCTACTTTCTTGTAACTTGAAGCCATGGGTTCGAGTCCTACCCTCCAGAGCAGGAGAAAACAAGCTTGCTCCCTCTTTCATGTGACGGCCCTTGAGATATTTGAAGATGGCCATCATATCTCCTCTCAGTCTCCTCTTTTCCAGGCTAATCAGTACGTTTCTGAACAGAAGTCAAAATGTGGGTGTTGACCTTTAAAGCCCTAAATGGCCTCAGTCCTGTATACCCGAAGGAGCGTCTCCACCCCCATCATTCAGCCTGGATACTGAGGTCTAGATCCGAGGGCCTTCTGGCGGTTCCCTCATTGCGAAAAGTGAGGTTACAGGGAACCAGGCATAGGGCCTTCTCGGTGGTGGCGCCCTCCCATCAGATGCAAAGGAAATAAACAACTGACTTTTAGAAGATACAGGGACGTTTTTAATGTTTAATGCTGTATTGTGTTTTTAACATTCAGTTGGGAGCTGCCCAGGCTCGCCTGGTACCTTCATTACTTATCTTCAGCTGCCAGGTGAAAACCTTCCTTCTTAACCAGGCCTGTGGCTTTTCCCATCTATGGCCTTTTAGAGTGAGTGGGATGTCTTGATTCCTGCATTGCAGGCGGTTGGACTAGATGACCCTTGAGGTCCCTTCCAACTCTACAATTCTATTATTCTCTCTCCCCTGGCTTTAATGTAATGTATTTCTCGCTCCATAAGACGCACCTAGTTTTTAGAGGAGGAAAACAAGAAAAAAAATATTCTGAATGAAACAGTGGGTGTATGATTTTTGTGGTTCATGCTGTGGCCACAGACATGCGATCTGATGGTGAATTTGGGGTGACCCAATGCAAAAATCCTGAGGATCAATGTGGATCCGTGCTTTGCAACCACATTTTTGCGCCATTGCGGCCACACGCAACAGTGGGTGCGTGATTTTTTGGGTGCAGGCTGTAGCCATGGACATGCTATGTGATCTGATGGTGAATTTGGGGTGACCCAATGCAAAAATCCTGAGGATCCATGGGCTTTTACCTCCCTCTCCCAGGCAGCCTCCTTTATCGTAGCATCCCTTATCTCTCTTCCAATCCCACCGATCAGCTGCTTCCTTTCAACACTCCCTTCCCTCTTGTTTGCCTTAGTGTCTTTTCCTTAGCTGGGGCAGTTTTTTGCTCCTCCTTTTCTTCTAATTTCTCTCCTCATTGCTTTAGTCTTCCTCTTTCCCCCCTTTGCAAGTTTGCTGTCTTTACCTCCCCCACCCATCCCAGGCTGCCTCCTTTATCTCTAGCATCCCTTATCTCCCTCCCAATCGCTTGCCGATCAGCGGCTTCGTTTCAACACCCCCTTCCCTCTTTCAAAAAACAAAACAAAACCATGATCTGCTTTTTGCCCCTGGGCAATTCGGCTCCAGCGACCACGCATTCGCTCCATAAGATGCACAGACATTTCCCCTTGTTAGGAAGAAAAAAGTGTGTCACATGGAGTGAAAAATACGGTAAGTTATGTTTGGGTTTTCCATTTTTCTGTACATCGCTTTGAGTTGCCTGTGACCAAAAAAACCAGCGACTGGCAGATGAAGATGATGGAGTTTATGGAGCTGGCTGATCTCACCGGGAGAATTCGCGACCAGAAAGAAGAGGAACATCAAGAAGACTGGAAGAAATTTAAAGACTATTTGAATAAATATTGTAATATTAAAGATATGTAACCACTTGAAAGAAACAATTAGGCCTAGGATTAAACTGGAATTAAATTTATAAATAAGAAAATGTACGATAAGGAAGATTATGTAATATGAATAGGACTGTGATATGGTCTTTTGAAACACTGATATTGGAAACTGCTACATATAATTACTAAGAATTTTGGATGGAAGAGATTGAAGGAAGTCAAATACTATGTTTAAGAAGATGAATGGTACTTAATTTTAATTAATTAAGTGGTAATATGCTGTATGTATCTTTTTTCTCTTTTCTCTTTTATTCTTTGTTTTTATTATTGTTAATTTTTTTTTTTACTATGTTTATCTACTGAAAATAATAAATATTATTTGGAAAAACAAACAAGCCAGCGACTGATAAATTCAGTTCTCATAATATTCTCCCAATTCCCTCTTTCGTAGACGTTCCTGAGCCTGAACCTGAACGAGGACGACAACAGCCCGGATGCCAGGCGTTTCCTCCGCTTCCAACGCACCTTCTCTGCCTGCCCTGTCACCCTCTCGGCTTCCAGCTTCGAAGGAACCGGCTGTGCAGTGCACCCGGCCGACACCGTCACTCCCCATGCCACCGCGGCCGGTCCGAGCGACCCAGCGTGGCCCCTCCAGCAGCCGTGGGGCCGGGACTCTGAGCTGCCGCCCACGTCCCTCCAGCGCATCCCCTTCCGGGCGGACCGCTCAACCAGCCTGATCGAGGGCTGCTGCCGCGGCGACACCAAGCCGCCCTCGTCCCGCTACAAGACGGAGCTGTGCCGCACCTTTGAGGAGAGTGGCGTCTGCAAGTACGGGGCCAAGTGCCAGTTTGCCCACGGCGTGGCTGAGCTGCGGGGCCTCAGCCGCCACCCCAAGTACAAGACGGAGCCTTGCCGCACCTTCCACACCTCGGGCATCTGCCCCTACGGCGCACGCTGCCACTTCATCCACAACGCAGAGGAGCGCCGCGTGCCGCCCCCGCGGGCACCCTTGCCGACTCGCCACTGCCCCGCCGCTGACCCCCTGCCTGTGGGCCCCCGCCTTCCGGAGACCTCCTTCCCTCGCGACGCCCTGAGCCAGCCGACTCTCGCCTGCCCCCTCCGTGCCGCCGGAGCCACTCGGGGTTCCCTGTCCTGCCCCTTCGCCTTCCCAGCCCTACTGACGCTGCAGAAGAGCCTTTCCGCCGACTCCCTCTCCGACCAGGAAGACTCCGGGAGTTCGGGGGGCAGCAGTGGATCAGAATCCCCGGGGCTGGGCCCGCTGGGCCGCCGGCTGCCCATCTTCAGCCAGATCTCCGTGTCCGACGACTGAAGGGGCGTTTCGAGGTTGGGAGGAGAAACTGAGCATGGAGAGAAAGATGCGAGATTTCCCTTGTCCGCTCCCAGAGAGAGCTGGAGGCAGCTAGGAACCTCTGCTCTTTGTGTGTGGACGCCCACCTGACTTTCTGCCTCTGCTTAAATAGGTTCGCTAGGTTTCTGCATCGATTCAAAAACCTCATTGACCTGTTTATCCAGAGGCAACCGTGTGTGTTTTTGTATGCTGTTGGGGGGCGAGAGGTGTGTCCTTCTCAGACCACTTCCAGCGCTCTTAAAAACGGTCTGGTTTCTCTTGATATCCTGAGTTGTTTGGGAAGACTCTTTTTTTATCCTGTCAATGATTTTATTTTATTTTATTGTTTGATAAAAAAAACTGACGTTTCTCAAGCAATGGACTGAGATGAACAACTTCTGCTGATTTTCTCTGCTTGAAGGAGGGATCAAGGAAATTATATGCAGAGTGAGAAGGACGTGGAACCACGAGAACAGGCGACGTCCTGCTTGCTGCGATAGTTTTACAGAGAGTGGCCAGGGACATGTGGGAAGTCTGGAGCAAAGCCGACTCCATGGAACGTGGCGAGATTTTTTGTGGCATCCAGAAGGGTGTTGTTTTCTGCCAGGCTACTCACATTTTCTCAGGGTCTCCTCCCCCAACTTGGTGCTCATATGTTGGACTACGACTCCCATTATCCGTAGTCATCACTGCACATGGCTGGGAATTGCAGTCCAAAACTTCTGGCATGGGCACCAAGTTGGGGAAATCTGGCTTAGGGCCTTGGCAAAAAAAATATATTGTGACCCGTGAATTATGGGGTTCTGTTTCTGACTCCAAAAGATTTGCATAACTTTTTTCCGATACCGTTGTGATGTATTCAACCAAATCCTACACAGAGTAGACCCACTAGCATTCAGGGACCTAAGTCAGCCGTGTTCCTTATCTCCAGTTGGTCTCCTCTGTGTAGCGCTAGCATTGGATAGGGCCCTGAATGTTGGCTCCTGTCTCCATGCGAGAAGGAGCCGACAAATCTGCAGCTACTTGTGCTTTTTTGTCTTTTTGAAGCTGCAATATGGAAAAACTTAATTTTGGTGGTTGCCTTCCCCACCCCCACCCCCAAAAAAAAGCCTTAAGCAAGGGCTTTCCTTTGTGTTTTTTCAGCTGAGGATCTGGCGACATGGAAAAAGGGAAAGCCAAGAACTTTCTGACTATGGGCAGGAAAGCTGGAGGGTGAAACTGACAGAATGAAAAACTTAAACTGACAAATACTCGCCTGCCAAGATCAAGATCTCTCTCTCTCTCTCTCTCTCTCTCTCTCTTTCTGTCTTTACTGAGGGGGTGGGAGAAATGGGAGAGAAGACCTCAAAAACTGACCAGACGCCGAAAGCATTTTTTAATTTTTAAGGGAGCGGCGGCGCATTGGAATCGGAACTCTTCCCACAAATTTGAGCCCTTAGAGGAAAGAATGTTGGATGTTTCTGAATGGCCGGGTGGGTGGGGAGAAGAGATTGTATTAACGGCGGGTTTCGCATTTTCTCAGGCCAAACACCCAAGTGCTTCTTAATTTATTCATTTTTGCAGAGCAGGTTGGGAAGAAGATGAGTTGGGTCCAAGGACGGAGGCCGCTGGGCAGTGCCAACTGGGATTTTCCCATCAGCCCTTGCGGGGTCTGATGGGAGATGCTGTCCCAAACATCTGGAGGGACCCCAGATTGCGTCTTGGGCTGGCCCTCCGGTTTTTGCAACGGAAACAGCAGCCCTTGGCATTCTTCTTTCCATGGCAAGCGTGTGGCTTGCTTGGAAACTCTCGGTCGCACAAGTATGTCAACACAACACTGGTTTTTTGGGCTCATGCCTGGGTCTCTCGAGTGTTACCTGATAAAAAAGATCTAGAAAACAGTGTCTGCAGACTAAAAAATGGGTTGAGAGGGGTTCCCCTTTACGCCTCTGCCCCGATGCAAACGACAGAGTCCTGCTAAAACCTCGTTTTCCCTCAGAAAGTGGGTTGAGATCTGTCTTTTGAAACTGCCTTCAAGTCTCCAAGATTGAGGGGGGGGGAGATGGGGGGGGGTCGTTGTCTGTCTCCTGCATTAATTCGCTCATCCCCTTATTGCACAGCCGGTCTTCTTAAAGAGTCAGGCCACCTGTGCCCTTCACAATAATGCTTTTGTAGTGGGGACAGGATTAGCCCCCAAGTTTGTGTGTGTGTTTTAAAAAAAGATATTCTCTTCAGTTGTTTTGAAGAAAGTGTGGTATTTCCCCCACAGGGACAACGACGACGACTTCTTTTTCCCCTTTAAAATATAAGGGGGAATTTTGCAGGTTCGGATTACGTTGCATGGAACAGGAGGAAAGGAAGGGTTTCCGTTCTCGAATTCCCTTTCAATCTCTATTTGTGCGCGAAAGAGGGTTCTCAGAATTTTTTCAGGAGATTGGTGAGCGAATTGCACCTCTCCTAACCGAGCTAATATTTTTGTGCACCGGAAAACAATCCTTAATCTCGTGCTAGTTTTGCAGCTCATTCTTCCAAGGAATGTTTGATGTGTGGAGCACAGGAACACATGGTGTCGCCTGAGATTTCGGGCGATTCCTACCTACACAAGTTCTGTGTATGGAGAAAGCATATCAGGAGATAAACTGTCTCCAGGGAGGGGAAATCCAGGATAGAGAACCTCGGAACTGGCAAAACTCCACCATGAATCCTTAATATATTGTAAGCTATTTATTGCATCCTTTTAAAAAAATATATATGAAGGTTATTTCTGATATTTGGAACCAAATATTATTTTTTTCTCCTTTTTATAGAAGTGCGTAAAAGGTTCTTAGTTTATCTGCTAACTTTAAAAATTGAAAAAGCCAACGTCTGCCTTAATTTGGTGTGTGTCGGGGGAATATTCAGTATTAACTTATTGCTTGTTTGTGTCTTTTTATTTATAGAGTTGTCTCCCTTTCGTTAACGGGTTTCTGTGTTAATCAGAACGACTTTTAAAATGGATGCGTCTGCATTTCCGGTTTGATCCTGTCGTAATAAAGTCTGTCTT
This sequence comes from Podarcis muralis, assembly GCF_964188315.1. Classification (NCBI taxonomy): domain Eukaryota; kingdom Metazoa; phylum Chordata; class Lepidosauria; order Squamata; family Lacertidae; genus Podarcis; species Podarcis muralis. The sequence continues at coordinate 89,833,098 of NC_135661.1, forward strand.
ATTTTAAACTCTCTCGTCTTGATTTTTTTTTTTTTTAAAAAAATAAAAACCTCACTCTGAACCTGCTAGAACCTACCAGGGTGCTCTGGCAGACTTGAAGGTAAATGTGGGTGAACTTTGAGTTCCACGTACATGGATAAAATATTTTCTACGTTTTTAGCTTTTCTTCTTTTTTTAGCTGCATCTTCGGGTTTTCATTTGCAAAGCCGCCTTGAGTCTGGGCTAAGCTTAAAGGCAGGATAGAAATGTAAATGATAATGAATTAAGAAGCCTCAACATTCTTCGATCAAATCCAAGCCTGGGAGGGTCGGGTCTCGTGCAAGGCAAGGATCTCACCTGCGTTGAATTTGTGCAAACCTCCCAGAAAATAACCCTCTTTTTTCGCCTCCAGCCACACTGTAAAATCTTTTTCTGCATTTTCTCCAGGGCTGGCTGGCTGCTTCTTTGAATGCATAACAGATGTTCGGGGCTTTGCAGCGAGTTTTCCCAGCGATCCATCTTCCTGCCCTGCCTCCCCCTTTCTTGCGAGAACAAAAGGCGTGCTTCCTTTATTTTATTTTTAAAGGAAGAATCGCCGTCCCCTGTGATGTCGGGATGCCCAGAGATTCTCAACCCCCCCCCCGGCTCGCCTTTCTGCCCCCACAAAAGTGCACAGCCTTACGGGAATGGCCCCAGATCACAAAAGCCCCACAGGAAGCCTGGGAGAGGAGGGGTTCAACAGATCGACCCACCCTAAAACACCCTCACCCTAGACTACTGATCCCCGTAAGCAGGGCTGAATCGCCCGGGCTCACTGCTATCCCAGAGATGAAAAAGAAGCTTAATAATAATAATTTATTATTTATACCCCGCCCATCTGGCTGAGTTTCCCCAACCACTCTGGGTGGCTTCCAAAAAAGTATTAAAATACGGTAATACATCAAACATTAAAAGCTTCCCTAAACAGGGCTGCCTTCAGATGCCTTCAAAAAGTCTGGTAGTTGTTTATCTCTTTGGCATCTGCTGGGAGGGCGTTCCACAGGGCGGGTGCCACCACCGAGAAGGCCCTCTGCCTGGTTCCCTGTAACTTGGCTTCTTGCAGGGAGGGAACTGCCAGAAGGCCCTCGGCGCTGGACCTCAGTGTCCGGGCTGAACGATGGAGGTGGAGATGCTCCTTCAGGTCTACTGGACCGAGGCCGTTTAGGGCTTTAAAGGTCAGCACCAACACCTTGAATTGTGATCAGAAAGGTTCTGGGAGCCAATGCAGATCTCCCAGGACTGGAGTTATGTGATCTCGGCGGCTGCCCCCAGTCACCCGTTTAGCTGCCACATTCTGTATAGTTATAGTTTCCGGGTCACCTTCAAGGGTAGCCCCACGTAGAGCGCATGGCAGTAGTCCAAGTGGGAGATAAGCAGAGCATGCACCAGTCTGCGGGCAGGGAGGGTCTCATCCTGCGTACCAGATGGAGCTGGGAGACAGCTGCCCTGGACACAGAATGGACCTGCACCTCCATGGACAGCTGTGAGTCCAAAATGACTCCCAGGCTGCGCACCTGGTCCTTCAGGGCCACAGTTGCCCCATTCAAGACCAGGGAGTCCTCCACACCCACCCACCCCCTGTCCCCCAAAAGCAGTACTTCTGCCTTGTCAGGATTCAACCTCAGTCTGTTGGATGGGTTTAAAAGAGGATTATAGGTCCAAGAGGAAGAGAAGGAGGAGGATGCAGTCGCACCACCCAGACCCTCGCTCTTTTATACTCCTCCTCAAAACCAGCTGGCGGTCAGTCGTCCTTCAGCGCAAATTTGGGCATGGGACGAGGTTTGGCTTTCCAGGGTTCATCCAGCCGGAGCCTCAGGACGTTGGCCAGGACCCACTTCTCCAGCAGGAGGGACCCCACGAACCAGATGAGGCTGTGCTCTAGGGCCACGATCCCCATGAAGCTGTAGCGGAACTCGCTAAAGTCCCAGGGGCAGGCGCCGAAACAGCGGAGGGCATAGCCCGTCGAGAACTGCCACAGGTAGATGCAGAGGCTGTAGAGGAGGCAGCGAGTCAGGAGGCAGCAGTCATTGCGCAGCCAGAGGTAGATGCGCTCCAAGGCCAGGCCGCAGGTCCCGTAGGCGAAGAATGACAGCAAGGTGGTGGCCCCGGAGAAGGCCCAGTCCTCGCCCGAGATGACGGCCGTGAACAGGATTTCCAAGAGGTAGCCATGGAAGGCGTAGAGGTACGCTCGGCACAACGGGTTCAGGGGCTCAGGGGCCGTCCCCATGGCTCGCCGCGACCTGCGCGCAGGAAGAGATGGGGCTCGTCAGGCAGAGGGTGGTGGAAATGGAAGAATTGGGAGGGGATCTCCAGCGGCCATCTAGACCAACCCCAACCTGCAACGCGGGGATCAACGCAGAAGAAGCGCAGACAGGTAGCCACCCAACAACCTCCAGTAAAGGGGGGTCCACCGCTTTCTGATGGAGTCTGTTCCTCGGCCAAATGACTATTGCTTCCATCAGGAAGTTGCTACTGAAATATACCGTATTTTTTGCTCTGTAAGACTCACTTTTTCCCTCCTAAAAAGTAAGGGGAAATGTGTGTGCGTCTTATGGAGCGAATGCAGGCTGCGCAGCTATCCCAGAAGCCAGAACAGCAAGAGGGATTGCTGCTTTCACTGCGCAGCGATCCCTCTTGATGTTCTGGCTTCTGAGATTCAGAATTTTTCTTCTTCTTGTTTTCCTCCTCCAAAAACTAGGTGCGTCTTGTGGTCTGGTGCGTCTTATAGAGTGAAAAATACGGTAGTTGGGATTGGCTTCCTAGCAGGTCCCCTGTACTTTAAAATACAGTGGTACCTCTGGATGTGAACGGGGATCCGTTCCGGAGCCACATTCGCATCCTGAAGCGAATGTAAGATGCAACTGCGCGTCTGGGCGTGCGCGGGTCGCGTTTCGTCGCTTCCACGCATGCACGTGACATCATTTTGAGCGTCTGCGCATGCGTGAGCGGCAAAACCCGGACGTAATGCGCTCCGTTACTTCCGGGTCGCCACGCAGTGAAACCTGATAATATTTAAGCTGAAGCGTATTCATCCTGAGGTATGACTGTATCTCCGAGGGATGGTCGTCTGAGCCAGAGTTAAGCCCTCAGACGTTCTGCCAGTGCTTGCTAAGGTGCCAGGGGGCTTAGAAAAATTATTTAAGGGAATAGGCTATAGCCATCAGTCCAATACAGTACAGTGGTACCTTGGTTCTCAAACTTCGAAAACCCAGAAGTAGATGTTCCGGTTTCCAAACGTTTTTCAGAAGCCGAACATCCAATGCGGCTGTCAGCTATTGTTTCTGGGGCGTCTGCACCAATCAGAAGTCACGCCTTGGTTTTCGAACGTTTTGAAAGTCAAACGGACTTCTGGAACAGATTAAATTTGGCATTTTTCTTTTTTCTTTTTCTTTTGTGTTTTTGTTTTTGAGGCTTTTTCGGTTAATTTGTTTTTATGAATGTGTGGAACGCAGGTCAGCTATAATATTTTTAATTTTTCTCATCTACAATACTGTCTTATTTATTTTATAGTACAGTACATTGATTATTGCTTTCATTTTATGGGTCAATGGTCTTGTCAGATAGTAGAATTCATGTTAAACTGCTGTTTTAGGGGTTGTTTTTAAAAGTCTGGAATGGATTAACCCATTTTGCATTACTTCCCATGGGAAGGTGTGCCTTGGTTTTGGAACACTTTGGTTTTGGAATGGACTTGCGGAACAGATTACCATATTTTTCTGTCTATTGGTCGCCCCCAAGTATAAGACTGCCCCCTATTTGGGGGGACTCAGATTTAAGAAAATGGGGGGGGGGGGATATATTCCTGTATAAGATGCCCCCTAATTTTTGACGTTATTTTTTAGGGGGGAAACCTAGTCTTATACACGGAAAAATATGGCAAGTTTAAGAACTAAAGTACCACTGTATATAAAAAAAGCAGGCAGGTGGATATAAAGGACCCCTGACCATTAGGTCCAGTCATGGCTGACTCTGGGGTTGCGGCGCTCATCTCGCTTTATTGGCCGAGGGAGCCAGCGTACAGCTTCCGGGTCATGTGGCCAGCATGACTGAGCCGCTTCTGGTAAACCAGAGCAGCGCATGGAAATGCCGTTTACCTTCCCGCCGGAGCGGTACCTATTTATCTACTTGCACTTTATGCTTTTGAACTGCTAGGTTGGCAAGAGCAGGGAATGAGCAACGGGAGCTCACCCCGTCGCGGGGATTCGAACCGCCAACCTTCTGATCAGCAAGTCACAAGCACTCATAAAATTTGCAATATATGAGCAAACAGAATGCACAGATCTAAGAACATAAGAGCAGGATGGGGCCAATGGCTCAATTCTGACAGTGGTTGAATACCCCAAAGAACCTGGGAGTCTAGATAGACTGTCTCTGGACCTGGAGGTTCCATAAGGACATAGGAATTTACTGGATCAGGCAGAACTATTTGGCACAGTGGCTGGCTAGATGCCTGGCTAGAAAACCTGCAAGCGGGGTTTGAGGACTACAACTCCCATCAGCCACTGCTCACTTGGGCTGATGGGAGTTGTAGTCCAGAACATCTGGAAAGTTGGAGAAGAGCTACGGTGTGGCATATAAAGCCCCACTCACATATCGGGAATAGTGGGAAAGAACGTGGAAATAACTAAATTGATGGTTCTTATTACCCTGAGTAGTACCGAGTTAGAAACAAAAGAGGAATGCAAATGGGTAAAATTGATGATAATTGCTGCCAGACAGGTTATAGCGAGTAATTGGGAAAATGCAGAAGAGCTAGGGGTGAACCAGTGGAGGGAAAAACTGAACAATATTATAATTTTAGAATACCGAACTGTGAAGATACATAGAACGAAAGGGTTTAAGGTCTGTGAGAAGGAGGAGGATTGGTTTGAGAAGATTATTTGAGTAGGTTTGAACAATTTGGGGCAATTAAAATGTTAAAAGGTAAATAAACCTTGTGGAAGGAAGAGTGTTAAGGTATATAGAAGTGTACTTGTGGTTAATTTGAATATATTATTGAATATTATTGAATATGTATATTGTTGAATATTGTATACCCAATGTATCAGCCGCCTGTGGGGTTTCGCTGTTTGTGTTTTGGTGGTTGGTAAAAAATAACATAGGGACTCAGGTGGCGCTGTGGGTTAAACCACAGAGCCTAGGACTTGCCTATCAGAAGGTCAGTGGTTCAAATACCCGCGATGGGGTGAGCTCCCGTTGCTCGGTCCCTGCTCCTGCCAACCTAGCAGTTCGAAAGCACGTCAAAGTGCAAGTAGATAAATAGGTACCGCTCCGGCGGGAAGGTAAACGGCATTTCCATGCGCTGCTCTGGTTCGCCAGAAGCGGCTTAGTCCTGCTGGCCACATGACCCGGAAGCTGTACGCCGGCTCCCTCGGCCAATAAAGCAAGATGAGCATCGCAACCCCAGAGTTGGCCACGACTGGACTTAGTGGTCAGGGGTCCCTTTACCTTTACCTAAAAAATAATATATATACAGTGGTACCTCGGGTTACATGCGCTTCAGGTTACAGACTCTGCTAACCCAGAAATAGTGCTTCAGGTTAAGAACTTTGCTTCAGGATGAGAACAGAAATCGTGCTCCAGCGGCGCAGCAGGAGGCCCCATTAGCTAAAGTGGTGCTTCAGGTTAAGAACAGTTTCAGGTTAAGTATGGAGCTCCGGAACGAATTAAGTACTTAACCCGAGGGACCACTGTATATATTTTAAAAATAATAATAAAATAAAGCCCTGCTCACTCTCGGGTCTGCACATCGCCATGTTTTGCAACTTGATTGTTGCAACCTTGAAGGCTAGAAGCATGCTGTTTTGCCATTAATGAAACACGAAAGCTGTGGGTTCCTCCTGGATCCGGCCCAGCTTGCACAGTCGCCTCACCCATTAGACTGCTCTAACTACTCTGTTGCCCAACCCAGTCTAGGTGGTGCTGCATCAGACAGGTTCCCCAAGATTTCCCACCAGCTGCAATTCAGAAGAACGTGTAGGGAGCTCGCTCAGATCACAGCCCAGGACTCTGTTTCCAGCTGTGGCTACACAAAAAAAGGTAAAGGGACAACTGGATGGTTAAGTCCAGTCCAAGGCGACTCTGGGGTTGCGGCGCTCATCTCGCTTTCAGGCCGAGGGAGCTGACAGCTTTCTGGGTCATGTGGCCAGCAGGACAAAATCACTTCTGGTGCAAAGGGACACTGTTATGGAAGCCAGAGATCATGGAAATGCCGTTTTCCTTCCCGCCGGAGCAGTACCTATTTATCTACTTGCACTGGTGTGCTTTCGAACTGCTAGGTTGGCAGGAGCAGGGACCGAGCAACAGGAGCTCACCCCGTCGTGGGGATTCAAACCGCTGACCTTCTGATCAGCAAGCCCAAGAGGCTCAGTGGTTTAAGGAAAGCCCATAAGCAGGAAACAGTCCTTTCCATTCCCAGCCCCAGGAATGGGCATTCACAGATAGACTCCCCCTGAGCATGGAGGCTCCACTCTGCCCTATCTGTTCACTAGCCATCGTAGGATATATATTTCTCTCTCTCCTCCATGACTCCTCTTTTAAAGGCATCAAAAACAGTGACTATCATTGTATCTTAAGGCTGAGCATTCAATGTATGGGCAATTTCTCATTTGTCTGCTTCTTAAATCTGCTGCCAACGGCATTCATTTGGCCAGAGTAGCAATTCAAGTTACCAGACCACATGGCGTTACCTAAAATGCACTTAAAAATAAAACAAAATACCCCTCTTCCTATTCATCTTGAACAATATTCACACAAAGGCATGCTGAGGTTTTTAAGCAGGGGTCGGCTGGCCATCTGTTGGGGATTATTTTGCCCTGCACTCCAGTGGGTTGGGCTGGATGACCCCTGGGTGTCCCTTCCGACAAGCCTATGATTCTTTGAGGTCAGGGTTTGGTCCCATCAGCCCCACCAGCCAGCAGGAACAATGTTTAGAGATGGTGATGATGATGAGAGAATCTGGAGGCTGAGAGGGAGGCTGGGTCAGAAGGAAAATGAATGGATATTGATTTATATATTATTATTAACTTTTCACGAACGTTACATTTTTATCTGTGACAGCGTATCTTTGCAATATTTTGTGCAAGCTGCCTGTCGCTTGCTTCAGTTCCCTATATACCACTTAGGGATGCTTTTAATATATCAAGCGGTACAGAAGTCAATCGGTCAGTTTCAGACCCTGCCGCACTTTCTGCCGCCTCCCATTCAAACAGTCCAAAAGCGAGCTACTTACCCCAGAATCGCTGGTTTCCCCCCTGATCTTCCTTTGCTGCCTATATTTCTATATTTTCATATATTTCTAAATAGACCACAGCGGTTAAAGGGAAACAGGGACTTCTGAGAGGCAGAGAACTCCAGGGACCTCTTCCCAGGTCCGGAAGGGAATAATGCCTAGTGGTTGGAGCAGTGAGGCGAGAAGTTCCCGTTCCACGCCCCGATTTGTGGGTGTGTCAATTCCTCCCACGGAGGCTTCGCTTTCCACACCATTTCAAAGGCACCTGCTGATAATTAGGGGGGTAATTAGACGTGTTTCGCAGGGAGGGGCAATTTTTTTGCTTCACTCCTTTGGGTGCCTCCGTGTAAACACGTTAGCAAACTTAAAACTCAGGGGAGGAAAGCCAAGTCAGGCTCCAGGTCTTCCTAGATGGCCAGAACATTGGCTGCCTAAGCCTGGAATATTCATCCCTGCTTGGAAATTAGACAGCAGAAGGAATCCCAAGGAATTACTGTATTTTTTGCACCATAACACTCACTTTTTTCCTCCTAGAAAGTAAGGGGAAATGTCTGTGCGTGTTATGGAGGGAATGCCTACGGGTGGCGGGGGGGGGGGGGATCTGCTGCAGTCGTGAGCAGAGGATCCATGGTTCCCCTTCCTTCCTTCCTTCCTCCGTAGCTCGCTTTGAAACAGCAAAGCGGGAGAAGAGACACTGAGTGGGGAGGAGAGAGGGACAGAGAGCCTTAAAGGAGCAAAGCGGGAGAGGAGAGGAGCCGCTTACACGAGTGTAAGCGGCTACTGTCCGGTTGGTTCCTTTAAAGCAAGCAGGCTCTCTGCCCCTCTCTCCTCCCCACTCAGCTCGCTAAAGAGCAGCAAAGTTTTTCAGCTCGCTAAGCCGGGGATGAGCGGGGAGGAGGGAGAAAAGCAGAGCCTGCTTGCTTTAAAGGAGCGAAGTGGTAGAGGAGAGGAGCCTTTTCCCCTTATACCCCTCTTCTTCATTATTAGCAGCATCCTTCTCCACACACCTCTTCTCCCCTTAAACCCCTCTTCTGCATTATTAGCAGCATCCTTCTCCTTGTCCCTTGAGTGCTTTTCCTTCCCTCCCCACTTAAAACGTGGTTACAAAGCACGGATCCACATGGATCCTCAGGTTTTTGCACTGGGTCACCCCAAATTCACCATCAGATCACATAACATGTCCATGGCTACATCTTGCACCAAAAAAATCACGCACCCACTGTTGCCTGGGGCTGCAATGGTGCAAAAACATGGTTACAAAACATGGATCCACATGGATCCTCAGGATTTTTGCATTGGGTTACTCCAAACTCACTGTCAGATCACATGTCTGTGACCACAGCATGAACCACAAAAATCATACATCCATTGTTTCGTTTAGAATATTTTTTTCCCTTGTTTTCCTCCTCTAAAAACTACATGCGTGTTATGGTCGGGTGCGTGTTATAGAGCGAAAAATACAGTATGTATCTCAGAAGGGTGATATCTGATTGAAGCCTCAGTGAGGAGGGTGTAATAAACGAAAATCTGCCCTTATTCCCTTATGGGGGGAACAATATTCTCTGGGTGGCCTCTGCTATTTTCTCCTACAGATGGGGGACCCACCTAACGACTCTATATGGGCTCCTTTGGACACCCCATAAGGGATAATGGAGCAGTTTTTTTCTTGTAACACGATCCTTCCACCAATGGAGCTCTTGGGTAAGTGTGAGTGTCTCCCCCCACTTTCCAGAGCCCCCTTTATTTGTCCATGGATAGTCCAGGGCCTTCCAGCCCTGCTTAAGGGGATCCTAAACGGCCTCGGCCCAGGATACCTGAAGGAGCGTCTCCACCCCCATCATTCTGCCCGGACGCTGAGGTCCAGCTCCGAGGGCCTTCTGGCGGTTCCCTCCCTGCGAGAAGCGAGGTTACAGGGAACCAGGCAGAGGGCCTTCTCGGTGGTGGCACCTGCCCTGTGGAACACCCTCCCACCAGATGTCAAACAGAAAAACAACTACCAGACTTTTAGAAGACATCTGAAGGCAGCCCTGTTTAGGGAAGCTTTTAATGTTTAATAGGTTATTGTATTTTAGTGTTCTATTGGAAGCCGCCCAGAGTGGCTGGGGAAGCCCAGCCAGATAGGCGGGGTATAAATAATAAATTATTATTATTATTATTATTATTATTATCCATAGACTTGGGTCAGGTGAGAGGGGTTGCTCTGTTTAACCCTTCCTCACCCAGGCTGCCTGTTGGGCTGTGTGACCTTGGGCAGTTCCCACGAAATTATGCCTTGGTGGGGAAGGAGCAGGGCAGAAAGGCTTTGGGGAGAGGGCTTGAGAATCTCTGGCAGCCTTGCAGTACATGGCAGGTGATGGGATTTCCCTCCCGCTTTTAAGAAAGACCTTTTGTTCTCCTTTAAAAAGTGGGAAGAGCTCCAAGAGGGATGAATGGGAACTTGCCTCCACTCCAAATCTCCCTGGAACATCTGCTATAGATTCAAATAAGCCAACACTCAGGCTTGGACAAAGTATACAGTACTTCACTGGGTTTGACACCCTCCAACATTTCTCTGACAAAAATAGGGACGTCCTATATAATAATAAGGGACGCGGGTGGCGCTGTGGGTTAAACCACAGAGTCTAGGGCTTGCTGATCAGAAGGTCAGCGGTTCGAATCCCCGCAACGGGATGAGCTCCCGTTGCTCAGTCCCTCTTCTGCCAACCTAGCAGTTCAAAAGCACGTCAAAGTGCAAGTAGATAAATAGGTACCTTCTGATGGGAATGTAAACGGCGTTTCCGTGCACTGCTCTGGTTCGCCTGAAGCAGCTTAGTCATGCTGGCCACATGACCCGGAAGCTGCACACCGGCTCCCTCGGTCAGTAAAGCAAGATGAGCGTCGCAACCCCAGAGTCGGTCACGACTGGACCTAATGGTCACGGGTCCCTTTACCTCTATATAATGATAATAATAATAATACCTCACCCATCTGACTGGTTTGCCCCAGCCACTCTCCCAACATATATAAACACAAAATCAAACATTTAAAAACTTCCCTATACAGGGCTGCCTTCAGATGACTTCTAAAGGTTGCGTAGTTACTTACCATATTTTTTGCTCTATAAGACTCACTTTTTCCCTCCTAAAAAGTAAGGGGGAATGTGTGCGCGTCCTATGGAGCAAATGCAGGCTGCACAGCTATCCCAGAAGCCAGAACAGCAAGAGGGATTGCTGCTTTCACTGCACAGTGATCCATCTTGTTGTTCTGGCTTCTGAGATTCAGAATATATTTTTTTCTTGTTTTCCTCCTCCAAAACTAGGTGCGTCTTGTGGTCTGGTGCGTCTTATAGAGCGAAAAATGCGGTATCTCCTTGGATCGGGAGGTCCCATAACTCTATATCCTCCAACATTTATTTGATGAAAATAGGGACGTCCTAAGGAAAAGTGGGACATTCCAGGATCAAATCAAAAACCGGGACGGCTTCCGTAAATCTGGGATTGTCCCTGGAAAACAGGGACACTTGGAGAGTCTGGGGTTTGTGTGTTTTTGTGCAATTTACATTTCCTTAGCTGCGCCTCACATTGAAGTCACAAGAACACAGGAGGAGGCCTGCAGGATCAGATCTCTGTGGCCCATCTAGTCCAGTATCCTGTTCTCACAGTGGCCGACCAGATGCCTCTTCCGAGAAGCCCATAATCAGAACCCAATTAATCATAATTATAATTATTATAAGGGGAAGAAATGGAGGCAGTGAGAGATTTTGCTTCCTTGGGCTCCATGATCACTGCAGATGGTGACAGCAGTCACGAAATTGAAAGACGCCTGCTTCTTGGGAGAAAAGCGATGGCAAACCTAGACAGCATCTTAAAAAGCAGAGACATCACCTTGCTGACAAAGGTCCGTATAGTTAAAGCTATGGTTTTCCCAGTAGTGATGTATGGAAGTGAGAGCTGGACCATCAAGAAGGCTGATCGCTGGAGAATGGATGCTTTTGAATTCTGGTGCTGGAGGAGACTCTTGAGAGTCCCATGGACTGCAAGAAGATCAAACACATCCATTCCTAAGGAAATCAGCCCTGAGTGCTCACTG